>NC_143012.1:80215919-80515919 GCF_055824585.1 Amblyomma mixtum | reverse complement strand
AGGATTTGAAACAGAGGTGCGGCGCAGCCGCCCGCGGCCTATTCTCCATCTTTAAAAAAGTTAGTAGTAGACGATAAGTTATTGGGATCCTACATTTTTATGTCTCATACTTTTTTGCAGTTTTCGTGCGCGTTGCGGCAGCTTCCTCTGCATCTCGTGGTATATAGACGCTGGGCTTGCCATGAAGTCTGCAGAAGCTCGCCTTCCTGAGGAGACTGGGATACAATAAGCTCATCGGCCTAAATTATCTGCAAAAGATGCAGAAGGTGCAGAAGACGATCAACTAGTGAACTGACTGATCGCTAGTTGGTCGTCTTCTTTATTCCTACACTCTCCAGTTCTCAGACCGCATGGCGATTACAGTGTCAGAATCCACGGAGCTGGTGTTCACACGGAGCTGGTGTTAACTCTCTGGAAGTCAGAGGACCACCTTTAGGTTCACTTTAATCGATTTTAGGTAAACGACGCTGATTGAAAGGCTCTTCATCATCCGAGTTAATGAGCTTTACCTTCGCTTGAGCTGACGCTTACGTTACCGTCTACATATATGTCAAGTTAAACAATGCGACAAGGCTAACGTACACGTCTTCGTTCTAGGGTATGTCGGCGATGGCGACGCGTGGCGGGCGACCGCTCGCTGCTGCGAGTGATACGCGTGACGTCGTTTCCGCTGAAGGCTCGACAGGTGCACAGCTTCCTCCAGGCCCACGTCGATGCCAACATCGTGGAACTGCGCATAACCCGTTCCACGGACACATCGACCGCCGAGCATGAGGAGAGAGACTTTCCGCGGGCGTTCTTTGACTACCTGGCGGAGCACTGCCCCTCACTCAAGGTAAGCGTTTGATGGCGTCAGCGCTTAACGGAGAGTCGCCTCGTCCAAGCCCGAGCTCAAAGTCTTATACGAGAGCTGTGTGTCCGGGCTGGTCTAAAAGTAAGCAACACGTACATTCGAAACAAAAATAGCAGTTTTTTTAACGCCAGCAACTGTTGCAATCTTCAGTTAACAAAACATCAAACTTTTACATCAAGAAAAGCGAATGCTTAGTCATAAAAATTCAGGGGCCGCTTTGTTCACCTGGAGTGCGGTGAGGCGAAAGCCTTAAGCGCGGTGGTGCTGCTGTGTCACTGATGTGTGGTTAAGATGTTAAACTTCGCCTGTAAGAGTGGAACGCAACAGTGTCTTGCAATGCTGCCAGGGAGTCCACAGAACGCTATCGCCCGTGTGTCTCTACGCCTTGCTCGTCGGTAAATTGGTTTTTGAGGAAAGGAAATGTATCTCGCATATGTCGGTGGACACCTGAACCTCGCCCTAACGGGATGGGGGGAAGATGGGAGCGAACGAAAACACCGTGTTCACTAGACGCGCCTTAGCTCATTCCAAACCATTGAGCAGGCATGGCGGACTGGTTAGCGTGCTCGGCTCTCACTCCGGGGGCCTTGGTTCGATTCCCCAACTCGACCGATTTCGTACTCGGTTTTATTTTTTTGGCATGCATCCGAAACGCGGACACATTTTTTAACACGTCTTGGACACGACAGTATGAGGCATTAAAGGCTTTCGCCTTAAAATGATCGCAGTTTAAAACGTTCTCCACGCCAACGCCAATGAACCCAATGAACTCCTATGGCTTCATCGCGCCGCGTTTCTGGCACAACCTTGTCAATGCCTGCAGCCCACAACTCTTTCTCATGAGCACACTTGCCTATAAGGACAATACAGGCGTCCACATAGCCAGGGAGCGAGTCATGCGCACTTCCTTTCATTGGAGTGTAAAACATTGTCAACGCCGACAACCATGAACACAACGAACTCCGATGGCTTATGGCTTAAGCGCCGTGTTTCTTGCCCAACGTTGTCAATGCCAACACATGCAGCGCACGCCTGTCACTACCGCCACTTAGATTAAAGCACGGTTGAGGTGCAAGGATGCAGATTAGCATTGGAAGTAAAAATTGAAACATGGCCGGGGCACCCACGCGTGCGTTACATCATGGCGCTGGGGCGCGAATGTGAGAAAGCAACTTGGTGAAGCAGCAGCAATGTGTCAAGTACCAACGTGCAGAACTGGCGATGAAGTTCCATGGACTCCCTGGAAGCGCTGCAAGACGCTCTCGCGTTCTGCTCTTAAGGCGAAGCTTTAGCGTCCATATTTTTTTCGTTTCCAGTGAAAAAGCAGACGTGAAAGCGGCAGTTAAGCTTGGGTTTGTGAACTACACTTATTTTCGGTTTGAGCTACTTCAGCGCACGTGGTGACAGAGGATTTGATGTTCAGAAAATGAAGAAATTCTGGACGTGAACGCAGCTCAAAGGACGCGGTTGGGGCCGAATTGTTCGAGGCACAGGTAGACGGAGCTCCTTTGTTATCGCTGCTGGTTATTTCCAGCTAATTTTTTCCTGCTGTAGACCGTTGCCAGGGCAACACTACGACGCTCCAGTTGGCTTCCCTCCGGCCGCTCTGAGAGGAATTGCCGCTGGCGTCTGGATTGAATGGACAATGTAATATATAGGTTTCCCATCTCTGGCCTCCCCATTCAGCGCTGTGGATGTTCGCCAAAGTGCTAAAAGGTCGATTTCATTGTGTCCCTACCGAAAAATCTCATCATTCGATATGTGTGTGCCGCGTGAATTCAGAGGCGCTATATAGGAGTTTGCGACAAAAGTCTCTATTATGAATTTTTATGTGGTGCGTACTCTTTCACATATGTAACATATGTGTAACACACGAATTCATGAGTTCTGCTATCAATACGTATGTTTTGTTAAAATTCATATCGTGTTTCGGACGCGTTCATTCAGGTTACAAATTTGTCACATGTGAATTTATCTCTAACACAGATAGGCTGACGCGGGACACAGGTAAGCAACCGTCAGCTAATGTATGTATCATGTGAACTGGCGTCTCGTATGAAACCTATATAGTGCCACGCGTGAACGTTAGCGTGTTTCGTGAAACACCTAGAAAAAAGCTCCTAACAAGCTACGAAACCGTACCTGCGAAGGAAAGAAATTAAGACGAACTTTAGCGGCTAAAGTGGTGAAAGGCGAAAGCCTGGGTGCTGTATTCTCCTACGCGATTGTTCACTTCACATCCTGTTGGTGCATTAATTAACTGCCAATTAATGACGCTAAATCTTTGCTTTTAGGAGTGGAACTCGACAGCGTGTTGTAGCGCTGCCAGGGAGTCCACGGAACGCCACCACCGTGCCTCTGTCGCACTGGTGACGTCACCACTGGACGACGGCACACATAATAATTACTAATTACTAAGTAATGACAGGTCACTAATTAATGGCTCATTACCTGTTAATTGTTAAATGCTAATCAATTGCTAATTAGTGACGTTTAAGCTTTGCCTTTAGGAGTGGAACGCGACAGCGTGTTGTACAGCTGCAACGAAAAAGATTCGCACAAGTGACTCATGACCGGAGCGGAAAAATTGCGAGACGCGGCGCTATTGTAGCCGTATGCGCAGATAGCGAGAGTGCCTGGCACATTCCACTTTCCAAAGTGGGGGTGGCCGACAGAAAGCAGCCCATCCGAAAGCAGGCACTGCCACACATTACTTTTGACAGTGCATCCCCAGCACATTTTTAAAGGAAAACGGTGATAAAGATAACGTTGCTCGCCACGCCGGCACAAAAAAAAAAAATTAAAACGAGAATATGTGCTTAGCCACCTTAGCCAATACCTCCTAGAAAGACTTCAGGCCTGCGCGCTCCCAAATGTCACGTGACCAACGTCATTTCCGGTAGGCGATCGCCTCTTCGAGAGTCGGGAGGCGCGCGCGCACGAAACGAACCGAACCCCGCAGTCGGCGCGCGCGGACCAGCGGCAGAAAGCCTGCCGTTGCGTGCATCGTTCTGGCGTTGTTCTGTGTTTCTGCACTGGGTGCGCGTTCCTGCGCATGATCGGCGCGCGTGGTGGTTGTCAAGGAGTGAAGTGCGGCTATCAGCATGCCTTACAAGTGCTGTGTGCCGAAATGCCGGGGAAACTACGACGAAGACTCGAAAATTCAAGTCTTCTGACTTCCGAAGGACGATGCCCAGCGGAACAACTGGCTGCGTGCAATACCACGCAAGGACTACCAAGTTACAGCTTCTTCAAGGGTAAGAACTGCTTTAATTAGCTTGTTGTGTACCTTCATGCCCGCTTTTACGCTGCGCAAAGTTCATTGTCAGTGCGAGCATATTGAGCGTTAGGCCTAGAATCCGTTGTTCCGCATAGAAGGACGAGGCGACTCTCAGAATGCTTCCTACGGCTGACAAGCGAAATTATTTCGTGTTCATATTAAGGCGAAAGCCTTTAATGCCTCATACTGTCGTTAGCAGACGCGTCGGCAGGACTGTCGACAGATGCGTCGGCAGGAATTTCGACAGACGCGTCGGCAGCCGTGTCGACAGACGCGTCAGCAGGAATTTTGACAGACGCGTCGGCAGGAATTTCGACAGACTCGTCGGTAGCCGTGTCGACAGACGCGTCGGCAGGAATGTCGACAGACGCGTCGGCAGGAATTTCGACAGACGCGTCGGCAGGAATTTCGACAGACTCGTCGGTAGCCGTGTCGACAGACGCGTCGGCAGGAATGTCGACAAACGCGTCGGCAGGAATTTCGACAGACGCGTCGGCAGCCGTGTCGACAGACGCGTCGGCAGCCGTGTCGACAGACGCGTCGGTAGCCGTGTCGACAGACGCGTCGGCAGGAATGTCGACAGACGCGTCGGCAGCCGTGTCGACAGACGCGTCGGCAGGAGTGTCGACAGACGCGTGCACGTTAAAGAACCCTAGATGGTCGAAATTATCCGAGTCCTCCACTACGGCGTCTCTCATAGCCTGAGCTGCTTTGGGACGTTAAACACCAAATACCATGTGTTTTCTGCGAAAAGTGTTCGTTCAGCCTGTGCTTGCATCAGGAAAGAATCTGCCAATACCATAAAAAAAAACTACCTTGAGCACGTATACATAATTAATGTCCTTTCGGAGACACTGTGATATCTTTTTGTGGTACAGTCCCCTGTTTTCGTTTTTGCAGGTCTGTGCGCCGCACTTCCATGAGAGCTTTATTTAAAAAAAACAGTCTATCATGACCCAAGGACTGGAAAGGTTATCGAGACCACTTTGCCGGTGCCACGACTGGACCCTAGCGCTGTGCCTTCAATATTCAAGGACTGCCCATCATACCTGTCCACACCACAGTGTTCCAAAACAAGAGAGGACCAGGTGCTTGTTTGTATGTGGAGTGTTTATTGCTTTGATTTGTTCTCGCAGTGCCATATTATGTGAAGTAACCTAGTTCCTCATTCTAGTCGATTGCAATTGTTTTTCATCATATATGTTTTGTGCTTAACCGTATGTTGCTAAAAGTTTTGTGTTATTTTGGACTGCGAACCATGACTGCCTTCGTTTCCTTGATGTTTGTTGCAGTGACCTGTTCTACTGTATGTGACATGGTCTAAGTCTTAAGTGTGACCATGAGTACAATTTATGTTTTCATATTTAAAGGGTATGTTTGTTTTACAAATCTGTGGTTACTACCTGGCAGTTCAATTTTGTTACCTTGATGCTTCATTAGTTCTGTTTACTGTATGTATATTATATTGTCTTACATTTATTTATAGCGCCTTTGCATGCCCATGACCAATAAACCGAAATTTGTCTTTTGGTTGACGACTAAATTTTGCCTCATTCTTGAATATTCAGCAAACAATAAACTCCCCATGGGAGCGGTAATTGTAGAACGCTGCAATAGGCACCATTGCACAGTTTTGCATGAAGGTGACGATCGAGTTGCTGTTGCCTCCATCATCCCGAATTCACGTGACGCACGCCGCTGAAGCTGGAGCCAGCGAAGCGAAACTGCACTGCAGAATTCTCGCGTCTTGTATCAGTTATTAACTCACCTAGAGTAGTTTGTCAATCTTACTTCTCTAAAAAGTGCACTGCAGCTGACCAGGCCCCTAGGTATTTCACAGCAGGCTCTTCCTTTCGTTATAAATGAGCGCACGCCTATCTTTTTGTACGCTTGTAAAGCGGTCGCACTCGCGCTTAATACAGCGGTCGATAGAGAGGGACTAAACCATCCTAAAAAAGCGACACCAAGCGCGGCGGAGGAAGCGAGCCATCCGCCTACTGGATGTGACGTCACTCGCGCAGCGCGCAGGCCTCAAGTCTTTCTAGGAGGTATTGCCTTAGCACATGGTTTGGCTGGTAAGACACCTACAGGCATTCGTTTAAGATGTTGCATTTCTGATGGGCGAATATCTACGTGGGCTTCTTTTTGCCGGCCACCCCCGCGTTAGGAAATGGAATGTTCCTGGCACTCTCGCTATCGGTGTACTCGGCCACAATAGCGCCGCGTGTCGCGATTTTTTCGCTCCGGTCATGATTCACTTGTGTCATTCTTTTTCCGTTGCAGCTGTACCGCTGCCAGGGAGCCCATGGAACGCCACCACCTGCTTGGCCCGGTGCCTTGCCGTTTGAACGCAATGCTTTTTGATGAAAGGAAATGGCGCAGTAATTCCCTGTCATCTCGGTGGACACCTGAACCGCACCGTACAGGAAGGGAGGAAGTGGAGTGAAAGAAGAAAGAGAAAGAGGGGCCGTAATGAAGAAAATGAAAATTGAAAAATGTATTTGTGGAAAGGAAATTGCGCAGTAACTGTCTCACATATTTCGGTGGACACCCGTCAAAATTCGCGCGCAGTGACGTCACGACCGTTTCCACCAATCCGAAACGCCGACACATTTGCTAACACGTCTTGGTCACGAGAGTATGAGCCATTAAAGGCTTTCGCCTTAAAACGAAAAGAGAGAGCCAGTTTAGAAGAATTAACTTCCCGTGTCCACGCTTTTCTCGTCCTTCTTGCTATACATAAACAATGTGAGGTGATGATTTCCTTATATCATACTCTAAGTTGAAGGTAAATGGCCTGCTCAGCAAGATTCAGTGGCTCTAGACCTGGGCAAAGCCTAATGTCAGGTCATTTTGCGCCGCATTTCTACTTGATGATCATGATAGCGAGGGCACGACCAAAAAGCCGGCCCTTGATAGTTTACACAAACAAATTTCGTAGCTTATCACAGTGCTATCAAAATTCTCACATCAGTGGCGCCTCCCTAGAGCTTACCTGCGTGGGAGTCGGGAGTGCTTCAGGGACAATGCTCTATTAAGGCGGAAGCCTTTAATGCCTCATCGTTGTAAGCAGGAGTTGTCGACAGAAATGTCACGCTTTTCAATTGGTCGAAACAGTGCGCAAATTTCAAACGGGGCCATTTGTACTTCGGCTAGTAACCATGCAACCAATTAAAGGGATCGTATAGTGATGCTCCAAGTAAGTGGGACTGAGTTTATTTAATTGCTTAATTACCCACTTAGCCTAATTAACCCTTCTAGCCAGACCAGATAAATAAATAAAACCGAGTAGGAAATTGGTCGAGTTGGGGAATCGAACCCAGGTCTCCGGAGTGCGAGACGAGCACGCTAACAACTCCGCCATGCCAGCTCGATTGTTTGGAACGAACTTGAGGCGCGTACAGTGAATACGGTGTCTTCGTACTCCCATCTTCCTCCCTTCCCGTTACGGCGAAGATCTAGTGTCCACCGAGACATGCGAGACAGATACATTTCCTTTCCTCAAAAACCAATTCACCGACGAGCAAGGCGTACAGCCGAACGGGCGATGGCGTTCTGTGGACTCCCTTGCAGCGTTGCAAGACGCTATCGCGTTCCAGGCGAAGCTTAATATCTGAACCACAAATCAGTGACACAAGCAGCAACACCGCGCTTAAGGCTTCCGCCGCAATTTAGGTCAACAAAGTGCCCCCCTGAATTTTAAATTAATTTGTTTCTTCCTTTCTAATGACACACCTGCTCATTGGCATGCATTCGTAAATCAACCCACACACTAGGTTCCCTTTAATTCGCCAAGATATATCGCGGCCTTGTGACCTGTGTATTCCGTCATCGCCTCGCAAACTGAAAGTACATGGTTAGTTTCCCGCACCTTATGGAATAAATTAATTTCTTTGCTGCCGACCCCATTGGTGGTTTTGGTGGATGAGGTTAAGTTTGAGTGGACAGGATGGCTGCAGCGAGCATGGGACACGGTTAATTGGAGAGATATGGGACAGGACTTCGCCCTGCAGTCGGCGCATTCAGGCATACGATCACGATGACCCCGAAACCAGCCTTACTGGTCAAAAATGCACCTCTTTCTTCCTTTCTTCTTTCACTCCCTCCTTTATCCCTTCCTGTGCAGCGTGGTTCGGGTGGCCACCGAGATATATTAGAGCTACTGCGTCATTTCCTTTCCTCAATAACCAATTCTCTTTCGCTTGGTCAATAATATTATCTATATAAGTAGTTCTCGTGCACACGTTCTTTATGTATTTTGTCATGCTAGGTGAAAGTCCGCCCATAAAGAGAAAATGGCCACGTCCAACTGGTTTACGCGTCCGCTTATAGAATCGAAGAGGCATTGGTTCTATTCCTACTGACGCGTAATTTATTACTTGTATTTTATACAAATGCACGAGTGTATCTTATTCTCAAGACTTGTCAGTGGTGCGGATGGATGGGCAAATATTGGCGAACAGGGGGGAAAATCTAGGCGACAAATGTGGGAAAAGCCAGCTAAAACGAGAGTCTCGATAGGACGCAAAGTACCTTTAAACTCTCTTTCTCACTTCTCGCCATTCTTTTTTTGCAGGAAAATATATTTCAATCGTATAAAAGTGGGGAGAAAAAGCAGCGACCATTTGCGCTTCCGATCTCGGAACGTTATAAGGACGTGCCATCCGGTACTCGCCTATGGGGCAGAAATGCGGAGGCTAAAGAGGAGGTTTCAATATAAGGACAATGCAGCAAGCTATAGAAAGCAAAAGTATAGGTGTAACGTAGGAGATCGGAACCGGGCGGAGTGGGAGGGGGAAGAAACGCGAGTGAAATGGGCTTGGGCAGGGCATGTAACGTGAAAGCCAGACAACCGCTGGTCCTTAAGGGTAACCGAGTGGACTCCAAGAGAAGGCATGCGTAGCAGGGGGCGACAGAAAGCTAGGTGGGTGGATGAGATTGAGAAGTTTGCTAGGATAGAGTGACCGCAGCTGGCAAAGGACAGGGTTAATTGGAGACACATGGGAGAGGCCTTTGCCCTGCAGTGGGCCTAGTCAGATTGGTAATGATGATGACGATGATTACCCAGGAATGCTAAAGCAGCAGCGCGAATCTGTGAGAAATGCGCGCATTTCTGCCAGCCTTCTTCGTGAACGAGAGGCTCTACAACTGTTCTCGCTTACTCGCAGGTTGTGCACGTCACTCGCGGCTTCCACAAGCGTCACCATCGAGCGAACAACGTCACGATGTGCGACTTGCGAACGACTCGCACTCGCCTATCACTGAGCCAGTCGCGGTTCAGTCCAGGGCAGTTCTTCACCGCCGAAGCGGGCCGGCCGTACCAGCGCGGCCTCCAGCTACTGGACCTCGCCGACTGCGGATTCGCGTCTGCCATCGGCCGTGCCACGCTGGAGCCGTTCCCGTCGCTTCGTGCCCTTAGCGTCGAAGGCTGCTGCCTGTTCGAGGACGAAAGCCTGACAGACAAACTGCCCCTCGATCGCCAACCTCGTCGTGTTGGATATTGAGCGTTCGTGCGTGCACGACACGGATGCCACGCTCGCGCTCCTGCACGCTCAGAGCCTCCGTGTTTCGTTCTTGGGACGACACGGCATTCACCGGCAAAGCATTCGACTCGGGCTACAGGCGAACGAAGGGACGCCGAGAGATGTGTCTAACACACGTTTGCCTGAGGAGGCCGCAGGTGGGCGAGGAGCGCCTTTACAAAATGTTAAGGATTGCACCTTAGTTGCAGTGGCTCGCTGTGAGCAGCCCCCACATGACGGAGCGCGTACTGGAGCGTGTGCGAAGTGCCGTGCCCAGTTCGTGCCACTTCTTGGAGGTCTTGCCAAGCTCCGAGCAAGCGAGTGGCCTGTGCCAGCATTTCACCTGTGACTTCGTTCGGAGCTTGAAGCTGGATGTCCCGCCAAGTGAAAACTGCTGAAGCGGACGTTTATTTCGATTTTTCTATTGCGAATAGTAAATTTATTAACTTCATGACAACTCCGTGTGTCGACTCATTCCTCACGTCATTCTGCTCACGAATCAAGCCAGTTTGCGATATCCAGGACGGGGTAACCACACCGTAGTATTTTTACAATTTTTAAGGCAGTGGTGTGTCAAAGACAGACTACTGCTTAGGGCCAAAGTTTCGCCTAACTGATCAGAAACATCGAATTTACGCCTTCTTGGAAGAAAAAATTCCCGACGATTACTTCTTTTCCTAATGCGAAATTTCACCGCGGCTCATCAGCTGTTTCAGCTTTTCGATAGATTTAGGCAAAGAATTCAAGCAAGACAGGTATTCTCAATTACAGACAACTTGTTATTTTTCACACATTTTCCTCCTTCAAGAAACACTCTACTAACAGTTCTTGATTGTAATGAAGGAAGCTTTGTTGTTGGAGAAGTAGATGGATATGTGGTCGATTTGCTGCTCCAATGCCTGGTTCTCAAAGAAGAGGTCTGTGCAAGTATTTAGCAAGGTTGTCACAGCCATGGAAAGGTGTTACGAGCGAGACGAACGGGATGTTCTCCCGCATAAGTGGTAAGAAATTCCTGTTTTCTTTATATGTACCGTCGCCGTAAAAAGTAAATGGAAGGCGACTTACTCAAAAAATTTAACTTCTTTAAATCTAAAGCTTAATGGTCCATCTTTGTTGGTGAACAGCGCAATTCGCAAAATCACAATTAGGCTGGATATATGTATTCAAGGATGCATGAATTAGGGGGGGGGGGGGGCAATGATTAAATTTTTTCGTTAGTATTGCCTTCCATTTACTTTTGACGGCACTTGTACATTAAAGTCCCCCCCTTCCCCCGCCCTGCCACCCTGGCAGGTGGCAGTTAATGGTTGATCACGAGAGTTGGCTCACCGTTGTCAGTGCTAACGCATGCAGCCCACATCTCTATCTCATCACCCCACGTACAATAAGCTTCGAGAAGCCCACTTAATACACGCGTCTTGCAGCAGTCACGTCCGGTCGCCGCCTCTTGGACCGGCTACACATCAAACACGACTACCGCACTGAGGAAAGGAAGAGAGTGCCAGAACGCTGGAGACGCGCCTTCCGTGTCCGACCCCTTACCCGCTACATGTCCAGAGAAGACCATAGACGTCGTCGCCAGGCGCGCGCGGAAGCTTTGGCGCGATACTTTGGTAACCAACAACACGTGTATTACGTGGACGTTGCTGGCCCACACCACGGGGGGTTGGTACACAGCCGCAGTCGTACACAACACAATCACAGTCAGCGGGCTCACTTTCAAAGCCTACAGCGCAACACACGTGGTGGAGAGTGCCATTGCTCTGGATCTCAGTAATTCCAAGTCGAAACGCATCATCACCAACTCGCGAGGGGCCTGTGGAAACTATGAGCTTTGATGGGCTACTCCCATTCCCTGGCGCATACAGCAGTATAGCTGCCGAAGCGACGATCCAATTGCACGTAACCTGATTTGGGCCCCCTGTCACCAGGTGCTCCGGAAAACAAACTGGCTGATCAAGCCACCCGCGCACCCTCTCCCCAGGCTATCTCCCTGTCCTTGGAAGCCTACTCCCAATCAGACAATCTCGCAGTTACATTGAAACACATCACAGATTACTACGAGGAGGAGCACCGACGCTACATGGCCCCTTGTCAGTGACTGGGTCGTGCTGACGAGCGCCTCCTCATCAAAATTATCACTAACCCTGTACTGTGCCATGCGGCGCTTAAATATTTCAACACATCCTTTGACGGCGCGTGCCAGTTCTGTGGGGAGATGGTTGAGACCTCCCACATGGTTTGGACGTGTCAGCCAAACCCATCTATTCCCCTCAACGAGAAATTCTAGAGGCCCGTGTACTGTGCGATGTCAGTGCATGTTAAAGAACCCCAGGTGGTCGAAATTTCCGGAGCCCTCTACTACGGCGTCTCTCATAGCCTGAGTCGCTTTGGGACGTTAAACCCCATAAACCAACCACCCAACCCTACCAGAGAGAACTGGGAGGCGGCCTGTAGAATAACACCTGAAAACCTAAAAGGCATTGGTTCAATGGACGCGGGCGGCGTTGCTTGCCCATGGGGCCCCGGAATAGGAGCTCATCATCGTATTATGAGAGGAAAAGGCCGAAAGGGCCCTACCCTAATCACCTCTGTAAACAAACAAAAAAAATAGAGAATAAATGTTTTTCACCACCAACAGCGCGATTCAGGCGTCCGCTTACCCAGGGAGCCAGTTATGCCCGCTTCCTTTCCTTAAAATGATCGGAGAGTTAAAAATCTGTCAGCGCCAACGCCAAGGAACACAATGAATGCCGACGGTCTATGGCTCCAACACCGCGTTTCTGGCAAAACGTTGGCAATGCCTGCAGCCTACATCTCTTTCTCACCAACCAACGTACCTGTAAGCGCGATTCAGGCGTACACAAGAAAACAGTGCCAGCATGCCACCGCTGTGGCACAGTGGGCCATCGGGCCGATGCGTGCCCGCGACCAGAGCCGGGACGCTGCAAACGCTGCGGAGCCCAGGTTCCCGATGCCACACCTGACGGCCCGGCAGAACATGACTGTGTTCCGAGCTGCCTCATCTGCGGAGGTGGCCACCTTACCGGAGCTCCTGGCTGTGCCGGGCGGTTCCGGAAAGCCATCAAACCTAGCTCCCCATCCGGATCGAAACCGAAGACAAAGACGGGGCCCAAGCAGGCTCCTCCGCCCAAGGCCAAGAAAGCGCCAGCCGATCAGGAAACCGAGGCCAAACCCGGCACATCGAAACCTGTCAAGTCCGGGACCCAGGCGGTGCCCCCGGTCCTCAACGCCAGGGACTTCCCGCCCTTGGCACCCGTCCAACCACAGGTGAGCAGTTGGAGTAGGGCAGTCTCCTGGCACCCTACCCGTCCCTCCCCTACCCGTCCCTCCCCTACCGAAACCGCCCTACAGCAGCAGGTAGAGGACCTCAGGCGCCAGAACCAAATTCTAGCGCGCAAAATTCAAGAATTAGAGGCCAAACAGGCCGGGTCATCCGACCAAATGCAAGAAGCTGAGCCAGATGACGAGGATGACGGATCATCCGTAACATATTGCCTCACTAGCGTCTCGCGGCAGAGCGGGGACACGGTAGTTGGATCTGCTGGTCGCGTCGCCGGCCTAGAGGCACTGCAGCGCCAAACCGAGCAACTGGAGGAGCAAGTGGCGGCCCTCCCGAATCAAATCATGTCAGCAGTCCGCGAGTCCTTCCAGGACATGTTCAGGGCAGCTTTAACGCAAGCACTTCCCGACCTTATGGCCCAGGTCACTGACTCGGTCCTTAAAGCCGTGCAGCCCTGGGTCAGCACCCAAATTAAGAACGCCACTAGCTGCGAAACCCCTCACCTCAAACGTAAGACAGCCTCCCGCCAGGCAGCGGAGGAACACGGTTGAGGCTTGGCAGCTGGTGGGTCGGTGCGGCCCCGCGCTGGGGTTGCGCTGGCTCCCGGCCAGAGCTAGTCCGCTCGCCCGTAAATAAATAGAACAAGATGGCTAGCAGATCTAATAGGAACGATAAAAACCTTGAAAAATTCCAAATCATCCAATGGAACTGCAGGGGTTTCAGAGCTTGGAAAAAACGGTCACACCTCCAGCTCTACCTGCAGTCCCTAGGTGACATGCCGGCACTCATTGCCCTGCAGGAGCCCGGCATAGACGCTGAATGATCGGGGTAAAGCACCTTTCAGGGGGGCCCATCTACGTGCATCCTGGAGAATAAGGCTTACACCGTGGTTCAGGTCGACTTAGACTTGAGTACCGAGCAAGAATATACAATGGTCCGGGTACTGCCTCTCAGACGCCGCGACCCGTCAATACATATCCTCAACATATACTGCCCTCCGCATAAGCCGCGCGTAACTTTTAATGAAATCTTCCTTCGCGCGATAAAAATGGCAGCCAAAGAGCCTCTAGTGATGGTTGGAGACTTAAATGCTCCCAGCCCTCATTGGGGATACCACTTCGAACAGGCAAGAGGACGTAAGCTGGCGGAGCTCATCAACACCCTCAGCCTCACGTTGCTCACGGACCCGGCGTATCCCACCCGAGTGGGGAATTCGGTTACCCGCGACACGGGTCCAGACCTTTCTCTCGTTAAAAATGCTAGAGCAGCTGTTTGGGAGAACTTGGGAGATTCTCTAGGCAGCGATCACCTCCTTCTCCGGATTACACTCATGGCGAAGGCAGCGCGCAAAAAATGGGGTCAGGCCAAGTTGACCGATTGGCACAAATTCCGAAATCACACTATCCCTCCCGTACTATTTTCCGGCGGCTACGCGGAGTGGGCTAACCACATATACAACATTCAGAAACAACACGTCACAACACTACAAACCACCGAAGAGATCCCTGCAGTAGACACCCACCTCCTACATTTGGGGGAGGCGCGCCGGAGCTTAACTAAACGGTGGAAAAAGCAGAAAACTAATCGCAAATTACGCGACCGCAAAGCCAAACTCACAGAGCTGGCTGCAGCGTATGCTGCCGAACTCTCAGATTCAAATTGGATAGCACGCTGCGACGCCGCAGCAGATCAGATGAGCTCGAAGGGGGCGTGGCGTCTCTTTCGCAGTCTAATCGACCCCTCCCAAACGAGAGGGGAGACGCAAAAGCAGCTCCGGCGGGCTCTGCAAGGGTATCAAGGTACGACGGCGCAACTTGCGGACACTCTGTGCGACAGATATCTCTTTCGTACGGAGGACCCGCCTGGGCCTGAGTACATGTACTCTGGCAGGCCTAATGAAACACTTGATGCCCCTTTTGAGTTGCACGACCTTAAGGCGGCCTTAGCAGAAATGCGCCGGGGTATGGCTCCGGGACGGGATCACATAACAGTGAACCTGTTGGCGAACCTACCGGACTCAGCCTACCTCCATTTATTAGAATACATCAACCAGATCTGGGACGGGCGTACACTCCCTCCCGAGTGGAAAACGTCACTTGTGACGTTTATCCCTAAAACAGGTAAGGCCGTGAATACGGACAACCTCAGGCCCATATCACTGACCTCATGTGCGGGCAAGCTTATGGAGACGATGGTTCGGGATCGCCTCTCTCCATACCTGGAGAGTAAGGGCTTCTTTGCAGTCACCATGTTCGGGTTTCGCCCCCACATGTCTGCACAGGATGTCCTTCTCCAGCTGCACAGGGATGTAATACGACCCACAACTATGCAACACAATGACAAAGCCATCCTCGCCCTTGATCTGAAAGGGGCTTTCGACAATGTTAAACACGGAAGCATCCTCACCAACTTGAGTTCTACCGATTGTGGGGCTAGGGCCTACGCGTATGTAAGAGATTTCTTGACTAATCGCCAGGCCTTTCTTCGGATTGAGGGCGAGGAATACAGCCCTTACATGATGGGAACACGTGGTACCCCTCAGGGAGCGGTGTTATCACCGCTCCTGTTCAACATAGCTATGATGCGCCTCCCAAGCTGACTGGCCCGGGTGGAAGGCATTCAACACGCGTTATATGCAGATGACATTACAATTTGGACCACTGAGGGGAGCCTTGGGGACATAGAGGCCCGCCTTCAGCAGGCCGCTTCCATAGTCGATGCGTATGCTATTGACTGTAGGCTCCAATGTGCTCCAGCGAAATCAGAGCTTCTGCATGTCAGAGCGAACCCAAAGGATAGGACAGCAATTCACATCTCCCTCTCAGGAGGTCCTATTAGAGAGGTGGAGGAGCTCCGTATTCTGGGCCTTTTCATTCACCACAAACTCAGACCGGACTCCACCATTGTGAAACTCAAGAGAGTAGGCGAACAGGTAGGGCGCATGATCCGCCGCGTTTCCAACAAGCGTTGCGGTCTGCGGGGCAGGGACGCGCTTCGGCTCGTCTATGCCTTCGTGACTAGCCGGATCCTCTACGCCGTGCCATATCTCCGCACTACTAAGCAAGACGAGGCGCGAATAGAATCCATCATCCGCAAGGCAACTAAGCGAGCCCTGGATCTCCCGGCGGCTACCTCTAATGCCAAACTCAAGGCATTGGGGGTGCTAAACTCCTACCAGGATCTGCGGGAGGCCGACCTCGTGAACCAATACACGCGGCTCATGCAGACGGCCCCTGGGCGCCGCCTGCTAAACCGCTTACACATCCAACACGACTGCACTCCAGAGGAGGCGGAGCATCCCAGTACTGTGGCGCCATATGTTCTGGGTCTCCCCGCTCCCCCGTAACATGGACACCGACATGCACGAAAACAGGCGACAAGCGCGGGCTCGGGCTCTTGAGAGACAACACGGCTCCCGACCCGGTGTGTATTATGTAGACGGTGTGCAGGCCCATCGCCCACGGGATTTTACACGGCCGCTGTCGTTCACCAGGAAATTCACGTTGATGGACTCTCTTTTCGCGCCCCGAATTCAATGCGAGCCGAGGAAGTAGCGATAGCGCTTGCTGCCGCCCACGCCAATTCGAGAATCATCATTACGGACTCCCGAAAAGCATGTGATCATTACTTGGCAGGGGAGACCTCCCCCTTAGCTGCTTGTATTCTAAGACGGACTGCCACTGATCCAACACCAAAAAGAATCATTTGGGCTCCTGGCCACCAGGGCTTACGAGGTAATATGAGGCCGCTGACGCGGCTTCCCGAGCGCTTATTCACCGGGCTCCTCATCCCACCTCTTCTGGCTCGGAGACTAACCAGCCGCTGCTGCGATTCAGGGAAATTATAACGCATTATAGCGACATCCACCATCTTTTCCTGGCCCCTGCAAAGGGGCTGAGTAAGACGGAGGAGCGAACTTTAAGGCGCCTGCAGACAGGTACTCTACTCTGTCCTGCAATCTTAAAGCATTACGATCCAAACACGGATGGGCGATGCCCCCACTGTGGGGAGACCTGTGATATCTTCCACATGGTGTGGGCATGTACTCAAAATCCCCACCTCCCCCCTTCCCCTACCCCTTCCAGAGAGGCATGGGAGACTGCCCTCCTCAACTGCTCCTCGCTTGAGTCCCAAAGGGCTCTGGTGAAATGGGCGAGAGACGGGGCATCGTCATGCGGTGTCCCGGACTAGGGACGCCGACCATGTAGCGGGGCCACTCTGTGGCTCCCAAACTCTATTTCAACAATTAAAAGTTTTCACCACCACCAGCACCCAGGAAGCAAGTTATGCACAGTTCCTTTCCTTAAAATGATCGGAGTGTAAAACATTGTCAGCGCCAATGCTAAGGTACGCCGACGGCCAATGCCTTCAACACCGCGTTTCTGGCACAACGTTGGCAATGCCTGCAGCCCGCATCTCCCTCTCACTACGCCACGTTCCTATAAGCGCGATTCAGGCGTCCACTGACAAAGGCGGAGGAGCGGCTTCTGCTTCGCCTGTATACCAATACTTTGCTGTGCCCGGCAGCTCTCAAACACTTCGACCCTTCTTTCTCGGACAGCTGTCCGCACTGTACGGAGAAGTCTTTGGACATTTAGCACATGGTGTGGGCCTACCCCTCCAACCCTGCTATCCCCCCTCACCCCGACCCAACCCGGGAGGACTGAGAGGCGACCCTGCTCGGCTGCTCTGACCTGCAGGCCCTACGGGCCTTGGTCGCGCGAGCCCGGGCGGCGGCCGACGCCACTGCGGTCCCGAACTAGGGACCTCCACCTAATACTTGTAAGGGCTGGCCCCCTCTGGGTCAGCTCATGCAATACCTCCAGTAGTGCATGTGTAAATGTTTTCCACCACCACCACCCAGGGAGCCAGTTATCCGCCGTTCCTTTCCTTACAATGATAGGAGCATGGAGGAAAGAAAACTAGGAGAGAGTGCGCTCAGCCTCTGCAAGCCATCCTCCTCTGACGCCGCTGCCGAGGGCCCTTTTGCGCACTGACTCTTGGGAAATAGGCCCTCCACAGTTACCAGACTGCCAACCAGCGGTGCTTTTTAGTGAACGTCCGTCCTCCGATGTAGCGCAGAAGCGCAGCGCCTGTGTTGCAGCTTTGGCGGAATGCGTACCGAGCTCGAGGTTGTCTGAAGGCTCCGCGTCTCAACACTTCTGTTGATTACACTCGAGTTTTTGAGTGCACTGTAGAAAACTGCAGGTAAATTTTCATCAAAGAGTGCGGCCGCGACCTCGTCACCGTTCAACTGTGATTCATAAAAAAAGATGGAGAGGAATTCCTTTTGCCGTTATACACACATACGGAGCATTTTTTTCAGCGCATGCTATAAGCGGAGAACTCGAGAGTAGGCGAAGAAAACGAGCCTCTAAAAAAGGGCGCAGTGGCTTCCAGAGCGCTCACGGCGGACGGACGTGTTTAACGAGCGCTCCGGCGCGCTGCGCAAGATTCTATTTCTCGGGCAGGCGGACTTCGGCCCGCCCATGGGCCTGCCGTCCTCCTCTATTCTCGAGGCACAAGTCGCGCCGAATACGCTCGCGCACATACGCGGTTCCGACGTGAAATACAGCAGTGCAGTATTAAGGCGAAAGCCTTTAATGCCTCATACTGTCGTTAGCAGACGCGTCGGCAGCCGTGTCGACAGAAGCGTCGGCAGGTGTGTCGACAGACGCGACGGCATAGGGAGCCTGCATGTACCGGTTTTTTAGGGTGGTGACATCTCTGAATATATCGCTGCAGGCCGCCCCAAATCTGGCGGAAAAACCTCCGTGAGACTATGGTGGCCAACATAGCGAGACGTATCGGCCGCTAAATTTGGCCGGCAGCCATTTTGATTCTCTGCGGGTGTTCAGGAGCGCTGGTACCGCTTGCATGTGCATACATTTCCACACTCGAAACCGTTCAGAGCTGTTATCGCAGTTCAATATGCCGCACGTGGCTGCAATTTAACTTCAAAAGGCCGACGACGGAAGGTAGGAAGGCTGCATTCTCGACGAAATCTGGTCTCAGCTCATTCGTTCGTATGGGTATTCGATGGGATCGGCACTCTCAATTTAGCGCTGTGTTTGTCTCGCCTCTTCTCGTCCGTCGTTTTTTCCTGCTGTGAGTATGTCCTGTGACCTAGCCTCTTCAGCTCTTTTTGCAGGCTCTATTGCACCTGATTGCCGGCAGCCGCCGCGGTGGCTCAGTAGTTATGGCGCTCTACTGCTCATTCGAAGTTTTTTTGCAGCCATTCATGCAACGTGTGCAATGATAAGTAAGGTGCATGACCTCGCCACTATAGAAACACTAAGCCACATATAAAGACCATCACTACAGTATAATCTGCAATTTTGCACTGCCTGTTGCTGCTGTTCTGCACTCAGAACGCATGGGGCGAAACATTTGGTAGAGAGAATCAGAATTTTGTTATCATTGTCCGTATTAATGGGACAAAAATGCATGGGTCCCAGTGGGCTCCGTGCATATTCACGCTGTCGATAGTCCGGACAGCGAGTTCCATATTAATGAGGGGCAAATGCATTGAAAAGTTGGTCCCCATTCAAAAGGTCCAAAAGGTGTCCATAATTCGAGTCATCCACATCAACAGGGGTCCTATCAATGGGGCACAACTGTACACCATTAACACAAAATGTAAGAGATTACAAAGGAGAGTTAGGATTGTACTGTAAACCAGCATGATGTGGAGACGCTTACATACAGTGAATGTAACGGTGGCCCATGCACAAATACAGCAGGTAGTTGTGCAGTGCGTTGCTCATCGAAGTCTTCTAACAGGAAGTTTACTTATGAAGTAAACTTCATCTGGCTGATGGCTTTACACATCAGGCAAAACTTGCTTATGCGGCACAGTGGTCAAGTGCCTACTTTAAAATGTTTTCTATTAATAACTACTGCCATGCAAAGTAAAAAAAGGAAAGAAATCAATATGTTGCACCCAGCAGACAACCCTGAAACAGTCTGTATTCACACTATGCCACTTGGCTCAGAATTAGAAAGAGCAGCCTACAAAAACCTTTCCCGATTCTTTTCCTTGACCTATGATAGGTTTACTCCATTAACACTTCTTTTTGGGCAAGTTGGTTCATATTTGAAAACTTTAAAAGGGCGCAAACACACACGACCACAAAGTACAAGAGACGAGACACAAGCGCCGACTGTCAACTGATTTTTATTGGAGCAAGGGAACACCTTATATACACAGCAGCATACACAAGATAAGAAGTTGCAGAACGCACGTGCGAGCAAGAGACACTGCGGAAAAAAAGATACGAAAAAACCAAGCAAGGCGCTCAAGGGGTGAACAGATTAGTCGCATCTAAAAAACAGACCTCAGCGTTTAAGATATTGGATTTGGTTTCTCTGTAGATGTAGAAGATTTGTTCTATTCCGTGCCTCAAGGCGAGCTAATGCTGGCTGTAAAAGACTGTATTGAAGCCAACGGCGACGTGTGTTTCCAGAATGCAACAGGTTTGACTGTGGAGAGTTTTACTGATCTTTTGCAGTTTTACTTGAGGTCAACTTTTATTGTTTTTGACAACCTGCCTTATTTGCAGCGCGATGGCATTTGTATTGGGTCCTGCGTGGCTCCCATCCTTTGTGACATTTTTTTAGCTAAGGTCGACAAAGTTTTAGATAAGTATTTTAATGGGGGAAGGATTTTAAAGATTTTTAGATATGTTGACGACTTTTTAGTGCTTTTAAGAAAACAGACTACCTTCACCTACCCCTCTACAGTAGATGAAGTTTTAATAGCTTTCAAAAAATATGGACTTGGGCTAAATTTTACCCATGAACTACCTGACTCATCTGTTTTACAGTTTTTAGATCTCGAACTAACATTCTGTGAAACTCACGTTTGCTGGTCTTACTACCCTCGAGCGAAAAAAGATCTGCTGCCATATAGCTCGGCGCATTCCAAGACTGTGAAGAGAGGGATAGCTTTGCAATGCATGGAATCTGCTCTCAGGAAGTCGTGCCCGCATCGAATGCAAAATAGCTTCCTTAATCAGATAAGCCGACTTTTAGCGGCAGGGTTCCCCTCTTCGATCTTGATTGCTGTTTGTGAGACCCTCCTCCAGAAGTTGAAGCATGGAACAGGAATGACCGGTTGTAATCGGGAAAAGGCCGAAAAACCTTTGGTTGTGCCGTACCTACACAAGACCACTCACAACCTAAAAAAAGTGGCCAACAGGCACGGTGTGCCGGTTGTGTTTTCGGCACCCAGTAAGCTGGGAGGGCTATGCCCCCGCATCTGTGGCCCGAAAAAGAGTGGGTGCCAAATTAATCACAAGCATCGGTTTGCGACATGTTCCACGGGAGTGGTCTACGCTATTCCCTTGACGTGCGGGAAGGTGTATGTCGGCCAAACCGGCCGTTGCATCAATGATCGATTAGGGGACCATTCAAGAAATGTTAAGAATTTTAAAGACAAGTACGCACATTTAGTTGCGCATATTAGTAATTGCAGTGGTTGCGTGGCCCGATTTCATGAGACGAAGATTCTCGGCAAAAGCATTGATAAGACGGCACGTCTCAGCTTGGAAGCCTTTCATATCATGAAATATGCAACAGTTGCATTAGCAAGCCTTCGATATCTCTCTTAAACGCTGAGGTCTGTTTTTTAGATGCGACTAATCTGTTCACCCCTTGAGCGCCTTGCTTGGTTTTTTCGTATCTTTTTTTCCGCAGTGTCTCTTGCTCGCACGTGCGTTCTGCAACTTCTTATCTTGTGTATGCTGCTGTGTATATAAGGTGTTCCCTTGCTCCAATAAAAATCAGTTGACAGTCGGCGCTTGTGTCTCGTCTCTTGTACTTTGTGGTCGTGTGTGTTTGCGCCCTTTTAAAGTTTTCAGGTTTACTCCAGCACACGTCTTGCTGGAATGTGCCTGAACACATCGAGCCTTTTGTTGGCGAAGATGCATTCGCAACCGTGAGCGAACATACTTCTCCAAAAGTAGTAGTAGTAGTAGTAAAAGACTTTTAATAGACCATAATTTACAGGCCGAGCAATTCGACCGCCTGGGCGACCAGAAGCCGCTGTTCTTCCCCTTCAGCGCCAAGCCAGTCGAGCCAGGTGGTGATGGATAGAGAGGGTGGGGGGAAGGAACCTGACTGCTGAGCAGCCGGGCAATAGAAGAGGCAATGGGTCAGGTCCGCATAGATACAGGGGCAGTTGGGACAGGAAGGGTCCGATCGATAGCGATAGAGGAAGAGGCGGGACGGGGTGATAACTGCATTCATCTGAATGTGCCGAAGAAGGCGAGACTCCGGCACCGTGAGTGATGGATGAGGGGGAGGGTAAAGGCGTTTGTCGAGGCGGAGCGGCGATGGCGAAGGGTGCGGCGAAGGGTGAGTCTCCCACCGTCCTCCGAGCGCTTGGGCCAGGGGATCAACGGTGCCCGGAAAAGTGTGCCGCGGGCGAGCTGATGGGCCAACTCATTGCCGTCAATCCCTGAATGCCCAGGGACCCAGCGGAGGAAAACGATGGAAGGCTGCAGTGCGGAGACCGCTCGTTCGACCTCCTGTTGGAGAGAAGGGGTCAGGGTGCGTTTCTGTATGTGGTGTATAGCGGCTTGTGAGTTTGAATAGACTGTGTACTCTTGGAGAGAGGGAAGGAGGGAAAATGACTGGAGGGCATGCGCAATGGCGAGGACCTCGAGGGACAATGCGTCTGGAGGGTGTAGATACGGCCCGCTGGTGTCGGTTTCAGGAGCAGGGAGGTGTGTATGGTACAGGGCGTAGCCGCAGGAACCTCGAGGAGCCACGAAGGAGGCATCCGTGTAAGCTACACCCTGGGTATCAAAGAGAGGGGAATGGTGCTGTGCGGCCGCATGACGACGTCCGGCGTGCAGGACGGGGGACATGTTGGTCGGGAGGGGAAGGATACGAAGATTGGGGGCGGGGGTGGGAATAGGAGAGGTAAACGGGGAGATTGGAATGGGCGAGATACCCGCTTGAGTCAATAACCACTGACCCTGACGGGTAAGGGAAAGCCGGGCAAGCTGCGAGTCACGATGGAGACTGAGAAGAGAACGAAGAAGATGGAAGAGGCCTGTGGCAAAGAGCTTAGTGGTAGAGGTAGTGATAGGGAGGTTGAGAGCTGCCTTGTAGAGGCCCACAAGGGCAGTCTCGAGAGCATTAAGTTGAGTCTGAGTGAAGGAAGCGTAGGGTGCAAAGTACAAGACCTTGTTGAGGGCCAGCGCGTGGGCAACTCGGCACGCGTGAGCCTCGTGGAGACCTGAGCGTCGAGTGACCACGCGCCGCAGGAGGTGAGTTACAGTGGCAGGTCGTGACAGCGCGGGGAAGGGATTGCACATTCTTAGCCGCATGCAAATGGAAGCCAAGAACTTTGCACTGTGTGACGACAGGAATGGGAGAGCCAGAAAGGTGGAGAGAGACGAAGTGGTTGTGTGAGCGCTGGTAGGAGGAATGGTTGAGGAGAAGAAGCTCGGATTTCTCAGGAGCAGGAGAGCAACCTTTCAACTTTTTCTTTGTGACAACTACACACTCCTTCGAGATTAACCTCCACGTTTTCAGCCAGGAACCTTGATATGGTTCTGAATGGAGCCTTCTTGTCCAAGATGGTATCAGTTGTGACAAAGGCCTTGAAAAGTTCCTCAAACTGAACCAGAACACCCATCACAGCATTGCTTGGCCTGATTAGGTTGTGAGCTCCCTTTACGTACTCCTTTAAGTTGATGAGGGCGTTGTAGCTTTCCTTTTCTCCAACTAATACTGCTCTGCATGGCTCGCAATTCCCTGTTGCTTTCAATACAGCCTTGAGAAGAAATCCTCCAAAGTAAGCGAGAATGTCACATTCAGTTGAAGAAACTTCCTCAATAATAAGGTCCTCTAGCTGCTCCTCGTCATCCTCATAACTCCACAAGCTGCTTTCGAAGAGTTAGTCCAAGAAGCTCGGCGAGGTGCAGGCTGTCGTCAGTGTCATAGCTAGATGATTTCGATGTATGCAGAAACTGCCCTACACAAACTAGCTTCAAAGCACAATTTCACATCGTATGCACTTGGGGTAGGCTTTTTCATCCGCACGATTGAGAAAATGTTTTCCAGGCAGTCCTGGCTCAATCGACTGGTCAGGATGTATGTGTACCCACGGTGGTACAGAAGTTCTGCAAGGCTAAGTACAACAGATGGGGAGATCAGAAGGCCTGCCTGAGACGGCTTCCAGTGTGCCGTTCCCATCTTCACATGTCGCAACGTATGTTGGGCAAGGTGAAGCGTTGCTATCGCCTCTTCATTCTTGGCAACATCTATCTTGCTCAGAGCAAGCGCAGGATGACGGGACGACATTAAACTATACCATCTCCAAAGTAGCTCGAAAAACCGAGCCGTTGCCTCTGCTTCTGCTGGAAGCTTTCCTTTCTGGATTAGGTAGCGAATACCAGCAGGGGCTTCTCGAAAGAGCTGCACAGCAATGCTTACTTTCATTTTGGTAAAATGTCCAGTGCTCACATGGACAGCAGACAAGCCATTTGCTATCTTAAGGTCGTTATCAGAGTCATGCTGGAGTACTTCCTCTACATCCTTAATGTCGACTTTGTTGCCAGGAAGACCCTGCTGGTTCACTGTGTCAGTGCTCAAGTAGAAACAGCTTACCCGCAGAAGCTGAGCCCGAACGTTTTTTATAACATGTG
This sequence comes from Amblyomma mixtum, assembly GCF_055824585.1. NCBI lineage: Eukaryota > Metazoa > Arthropoda > Arachnida > Ixodida > Ixodidae > Amblyomma > Amblyomma mixtum. The sequence continues at coordinate 80,491,300 of NC_143012.1, read as the reverse complement.
CTGGGTCTGCCATAAAATGCAGCAGCCTACCTTCAAGATGAGGGTGAGGTATACTGCTAACTGTTTTAGAGCTTCGGTGGCTAGAAAGCCCTAGCAACCGCCACACTGCGCGATGTGCTGATCCCATATCACTGGTTACAGCACGAACTCCTAGTGATATGCTGTGGAGCCTTTCTATAAGGCTGAAAACGAAGTCTTTCAGCAGCCGTCCATCAGTAAATCTGCCTGTGAAGTGGTATGCAACCACTTGCTTATAGAGTTTATTTAGGCCACCTACCATAAACACTAACGCGTGATTTGCAACATTGTCTGGCATGTCGGGCAGGGTTGTGCTGCCAAAAAGGTAGTCTAAGGCATGGTCATGATCGTACCCTTGAGCGATTTCCATTTCATCCATGAAAAGGACACAGTCCTTTTCAATATCTTCCATGGCCTCCACTTTCCGTTTAAATACATCGAACACTTCATCGAGGACGCCTGGAAGGAAGTGAATGTTTTGTAACCTCCTGATCAGGGTTCTGTTTGAAGGCAGGGGATACGATAATGATCGCAGAAGTTCATAACCAGCTGCACCACATGCATGCTTGATTTGCAGCGATGTTCTGATTGTTTTTTCAGACCAAACGCATCCTCTGTTTGTTTTTCTGGTCATTACCTTCTTTTGGTCTTCATTTAGGAATGTCATCTTGGACATGGAGTCATGTTTTTGGCGCTCAGACTTAACTTGTCGCTTAAGGCTTCGAATAGAGGCCTTTGCCTGGTTGTGTAGCATTTCTAGCCTCTTGTACTTCCGTGTTAAGTCGCTGTACCTTTTCTTCAGCTCTGCAGTGACATTGCGTGCAGATTCTAGATTTTGCTGGTGTCGCTTCCAGAGCAAGCGAACAAGACGGGACTGGAAGTTTCGGGGTTGGCACAGGACTCTGCCATTTCTTCTGGTGGCAGTTCTGGCACCACTATGCCATTGCACTCTGAATTAATGTCGTTCAGCTGTAGTGAAGGGAGCATGTTCTGAGAAGTGCTACCACTGAGGTTACCCAAAATGTGGCTAGAGGGCTCAGTGGATACATGGGGGAGGCATGAGGAGCTGCACTTATTTCCATAATGTAGACTGCTGGCAACAGAAATTTCCGGAGTGATGGTAGTGGCAGCATAAATGCTGCTTAACTTACTACACGCGGCAGTAGTAGTCCTCTGTGAAGGCTCCTCGTCCTCATCACGGTCAACACTGCAGCTGACAACTACACACCTTGGCAGGCGAGTGTTTTCCTCTAATGGTATCGAAGTTGGTGAACGCATGCAGGGCTGCAAAGTTGGTGAGCATGCAGAGCTACTTGTTCTACAGCTGCCTGGCGTATGACACACATTCCAGTTGTCATGCTGGTGCGGTGAGTGGACTGTCACAATTCTCAGAAAGCTGATCTTCCGCATGTTCAGCTGCCATCTCATCAGGGTACCACGCCACCACACTGGCTTGTAGATCCATTATTAGCAGTTGCCTCCGCGTTGGCCGAGGCTGCTTCTTGGAAGAGACGCTCCGGTGGCGTTTTGGCACAGCCGCAAAAAATTGTTAACAAGTAAGAATTTGGTTTCGGGTGCTTCTGCATAAGTTGGTCGCTCGTGTCAAGAAACTCCCTCACCATATTCATTTATTTTGCCAGGGCTCTAACCACGACATGGGTCACTGTGAGGATGTGTGAGATTGCAGGTTGTATTTAACACAAACACGAAAGGTATACGCAATAAACGAGGCGGCTTTTTTAGGAAAGGAAACTAATTTTGGTATGCGCTTGGAAAAAGGAAAGAAACAAGAAAGCAACGCAACAACTCACGGAAAAAACACACGGGGCAACAGCACAAAATCCATCCACAGCCCGTCCAGCAAACTCCGGCCTCCCTGTCCCCGAGCCCCGCAATGTGTCCTGCTTGGAGTCCGCCTGCACGTCGCCCGGTGTGTTACTACTGCGGGTTTCGCGGACATGTTGTCCGTGTTTGCCGTCGGCGTCAGCGCGACGAGCGCGAATGGTATGCAGACTTCCCCAACGAAGCTACATACTCGTCGCCTGCTTTACCGCCCGACATTTGCCACCAGTCATCCTCGTCGCTCATCGTACGGGGACTTCTCCCTAGACGCTACGCATTCGTCATACGCTTACCGCCAACCGTTTGCCGACCGTGCTAATTCTAGGCCCTTCTCTACCTCTCCGGACCGCTACTCGAACGCTCCTCGAACGTCGATGTTGTAAAAACTGGCCTGCGATTTTTTGCAACTCACATGACCCACTCTTAATCTACCCAATTCAAAGTATTCCAACCTAATTTCATATAGTCCAGTCTTAATCCATCGCAATCCGCCGGAATCCGCCGCAGTACGCCCGTAATACAACTGAATCCTACGTAATTCGCCGCAATCCAGTAGAATCCACCCCTGTTCCAGAGCAATACGCCATAACCCACCCCTACGCAGCTTTACTTTCCTGATGATGTAGGCATTGCCGATGAGGGCACCCTCCATTTTGTACCATCTCCCTTCACAGACGCCACCGGCTTCTCTCGGAATGGGCCATTAAAGCTTTCCCATTAAAACGATATGCAAAAATCTTACACCGCGATTTTGGCACAACTATACATGCGAAGCGCAATTAGAACAGAGAAGCAAAGCCTCGCCACTGCAAACCGCCGTATCTAGGCGCTGCGCGAGCCTACACTTGTTGAAAAGCAGCGGCAAGTGAGCGCGGCAAAGCGGGAGCACCTTGTCATAACACTGGATATTCGCGCCCACACGACGCGAGCATACACCCGCGAATATCCGCATGCTCTCTTTCGGACCGAGCCCCTCGCCTCTTCTCTTCAATCTGGCCGTGATGAAGCTCCCTAACCTCCTGGGTGAGGTCCCGGGTGTGCAGCATGCCCTGTACGCGGACGACATCACCCTCTGGGCAACACACGGTTCGGTTGGAGAAATCGAGGCCAACCTGCAGCAAGCGGCGGCTATTGTGGACGATTATGCACACCGCTGCGGCCTTGAGTGCTCCCAGAGCAAATCGGAATTCGTGAACATACGTCCCAATCCAAGGTGCACAACCAAAATTGCCCTCCCCCTGCTTAGTGGCCCGATACCTGAACACGATGAAATCAGAGTATTGGGACTCTACATACAAAAGAACCGCAAGATTGACACCACGCTGAAGAAACTCCGCAAGGTGGGGGATCAGGTGGGCCGTATGGTCCGCCGGGTATCAAACAAACGAGGGGGGTTGCGATGCAAAGACGCCCAGCGGCTGGCCAATGCATTCGTAACCAGTCGAATCCTGTATTCGGCACCGTACCTCCACCTGCGCAAATGCAATGAGAACGCTCTCGAAGTGATTCTCCGAAAAATATATAAGAGAGCTCTCGACCTCCCAATTGCAACATCCAACCAACGTCTCCTCGGCCTGGGGATGACGAACACCTTTGGGGAGCTGTGCGAGGCTCATCTCAGCAATCAATATTTGCGGTTAAGCAAAACACGTGCCGGTAGCCGCCTACTGACCCGCCTCCACATCAATTGCACAACCCAAGAGGAGAAGCGGGTATCCATGCCCGAGGCCTGGCGCTTCGCACTAAAGTTTCGCCCCCTCCCCAGTAACATGACAAAAGGTGCCCATGATGGCCGCCGCCTCGCGCGAGCGGAGGCCATTTCCAAACAGTATGGTGCTCGACCAGGGGTATTTTACACGGACGCGGCCGGTCCACACCATGGGGGTTGGTACACGACTGCCGTTGTCCACCAAAACAACCCAGTTCAGGGCCTCACTTTTGCGTGCCCCCAACATTACATTCGCGGAGGAAGTTGCTATCGCACTTGCAGCTGCGGATCCAGCGTCCCGAGTCATTATCACCGACTGAAGGGAAGCTTGCCGCAATTTTGAACAGTGCCAAATTCCAGATCGTACTTTCCAAATTTTACACAGATGTGAGTACCGGTATTTCCCAAACCGGCGCACCATCATCTGGGCATCAGCACATGCGGGGATAGAGGGAAATAAGGTAGCGGACACTACCGCCCGCGCGCTTAACCACCGGGCATCGCCTCTATCGCCGCCTGATCAGGCTACTGATTTTCATCCGGCTATTAGTTTTCGGGAGATCTCTCTCCTGTATCAAAACGCTCACGGCCGATACCCACCCCCCTGTAAAGGCCTCAAGAAGGCAGAGAAGCGTTGGCTACTTCGCCTCTACACCAACACGGTACTGTGCCCGGCAGTGCTCAAACATTTCAATTCGGCCTTTTCGGGCGAGTATCCACACTGTGGGGAAGTGTTTGCGGACACGTATCACATGGTGTGGGCATGCCCTGCCAATCCTGCTTTCCCACCCCACCCTCACACTACCCGAGAGGACTGGGAGGTTACCCTGCTCGGCTGCTCAACTCTCCAGGACCAACGAGCCCTGGTGACAAGAGCCCGGGCCGCCGCGGAGGCCACAGAGGTCCCGGACTAGGGATCCCTCCTAGTGATTGTGAGGGCCGGGCCCTTCAGGCACGGTCCAAGCAATACCTCTCTTGTATATAGTATAAGTAAATGTTTTACACCACCACCAGCGGCGACACAGGCGAACGCCGCACATGGACTTTATCAGGCGTGTTACGTAACAGGTCGAGATTGAGGGCGAAGGCTGCGGTCCAATCTCGCAGCAAGCGCCGGTCGGAGACAGCAGCGCCGCGGTTCGGCCCCGCGGCCGCTCGGCGCACTGAAGCCGTGGGCCATGCATTTTTGAAAACGACTGTACTTGTCGCAAACGGAGTGGGTTGCCGCCTTCTTGCTCGACTTCATATGCAACACAACACTCCCATGGAAGGCAGGTTTCACATCCCAGAACTGTGGAGACGCGCCCTTCTTCTGCGACCTCTTCCAGCCAATATGTCACACGAAGACTATAATGGTCGGCGCCTGGCACGAGGGCAAGTTCTAGCCCGACATTATTGCAACAAAACAGGTGCATACTTCGTGGACGCCCCCGGCCCTCACCACGGGAAGGTACACGGCCGCGGTAGTCCACAACGCAGTTAACGGCTTCACCTTCAGAGCCAGCAGTGCAACACAAGCAGAAGAGGTCGCGATTGCTCTCGCGGCCTCGCATTCCGATTAAAAATACATAATCACCGACTCGCCAAGGGCCTGTGGGAAAGAAGGACAAGGCTGCACTCTCTCCCTAGGCTATCGAATCTATCAAAATTGCATACGTGATACGGACCCCGCACACCGTTACTTTATTGGGCCCCTGCTCATCAGGGGTAGGGAGGAAACGAGCCAGGAGACGCAGCCGCCCGCCTGCTCTCCCGATATTATGGCAACAAAACAGGTGTATACTACGTGGACGCCTCCGGCCCTCACCACGGGGGATGGTACACGGAGATAAGATCGGTCAGATGAGGTCAAGCCTGGTCAGCCGGTCTCTGTAATTTTCCTCTGTAATTTTCCCACATGGGTATGTGCCATTATAAAGAGGTGAAGAAGAAGAAGAAGAAGCTCGTTCTTCCGCAATGGCGTTTGCGGAAGAACGAGCTTCTTCTTCTTCTTCTTCACCTCTTTATAATGGCACATACCCATGTGGGGGGATTGGCCAAGGTGTAGTGGTATACATAAGAAAATTTTCATAGGATTAAACATGAATTTTGAAAAATGTATTCATGAAAAACGACAGAAGAATATTTGAAGTGAAATAACAAAGAACATTTTGGCGAGAATAATAATAATTAAAAAAAAAACAAAAAAACTCTGAGACTTTTAAAGGAGTTAGCAAATCAACCTACCAGTTGCAATTATGTAATCATGTAGATTCCCACAAATTGAACTCAAAGCAAATCCTTTGGCGCTCGCTCCGAACGATAACAACACTGGCATAGATAACGGGAGCCCTAACCTGGAGAGAGGGACCTCCAGGTAAATCTTTCTCTGAAGTGCGAACTTTGGACAGTAGAGCAGGAAATGGTCCACAGATTCAACGACCCCGCATGAGTCACATAGGTTTGTTGGAGACCACCCACATCTGCATAGGTATAAATTTAAACTGGGAATCCTGCACCGCAGTCGCGTCATTGATACCTCACACTGCCTGGTTTTACACGAACGGACGTTCCATTTATACGCTAAGTGCTGATAATCAGCAGTATTTAGTAGGGGATCGCGTAACCTGGCCGATATGTGTTGGAACCACTGAAACCTGGAGATCGCCAGCAGACTGAAATTCGGGACGGGATGCGTTACTGGCCCGTCATGAGCTGACCTTGCTAAATAATCAGCCACCTCGTTGGAATGAATGCGCGCATGACCAGGAACCCAGACAAAACGGACCTCCTTTAAAGTGGACGGGACAAAAAATCGCAGGAAGCGGCACAAAAAATATTTTTGGGAAGTTTCAAGGGAGACTAAAACTGACAAACAATCAGCCAGGATGATCACGTGAGATACATGACACGGAATTTTGTGCAGGGCCATTCCAAGAGCCAAAAATTCCGCAAAGAATATGGCGATATAATCTGGGATGCGGACAGAATAGCTCCATGCCAAATCCTGCGAAAAGATGCCAACTGCAGCTTTTTGGCCGCTGACGGAGGCATCAGTAGAAAGCACCACATGATGGGGGAATTCCGCTATATGACCAGAAAGAATGCCGTTTAAAATGTTTGTGGGCATGTGTTTCGCATGAGATGGGAAGATGTGGTCAAAATGGAATTCCACTGCTGCCGGCGTGTCATCAACCCACTGCAAGGAACTGAGATCAACACCAATCGGGGTTAAAAGTTTCTGCGTTAAGGTAATTTGTGGCATTTTATATCGTGGCCAATGATGGTAAAAAAATAAGGCCTGCTGAGACACAAAAATAGGAGTACTGACATTAGTCATCGGGTCTAACGACCTGAGGAAAGTTCGCACCGTGAGTATTTGAAAGCGGGAAATTAAATCGGGCATACTGGCTTCGAGATAAAGCAGGGCGTTTGAAACTGATTTTGGGAGACCAAGGCAGAGACGTAGAGCGCGCCTTTCCAGTAAGATTAGGGGTTGGACCTTGTAGTTTGCGCTACCAGAGAACAAAACGCAACCAAATTCAAGTATAGGTCTTACATAAGCTTTGTAAAGTAACAACAATGTGTCGCGGCGCATCCCAAACCTTTTATTGGCGATTCGTGTCAGCCGGCCTAGAGCGCGTTCTCCTTTACGCACGTTGTTCTTGATATGAAGGCTCCAATCTAAGGTTGCATGGTAAGTAACACCTAGATATGTAACAGATTCCACTTGTGGAATCAGATTAGAGTGATGGGCTAATGAAATGTACAAAGGCGTGACTGGAGGAAATACCACTGTGCCACATTTGTTAACATTCAGGGATAAATTAATACGGTGCAACCAAACTCCAAGAGCATCCAAATATCCCTGCATAATCTGGTAAAGCGAATGGATATCCGTGGCCGAGGCGAAAAAAGCTATGTCGTCTGCATACACAAAAACTGTTATATCAGGACGGATGGGGACGTCACTGACCAAAATATTAAAAAGCAGCGGTGATAGTACCGAGCCTTGCGGCACTCCTCTTGATTGATGGTAAGTATTAGAACGTAGGGTACCCTCTGCGCAGTAAAAGTATCTGTCCTTTAGAAATTCAGATATCCATGCATAAATGTAGGTTGGAGGATGGAACTGCGCAAGTCTGTCAAGTAAAATAGTATGTTCTACACTATCATAGGCCTTTGCTACATCAAGAGTCACCAAAGCTGAAACTTCTCTTCTGCGTATCGAGAGCCGGATTCTACTCTCAAGATCCACATGCGCGGTCCATATAGAGCATCCGCGACGAAAGCCAATCTGTGCTGGGCTAAGGCCATCAACATCCTGAACATGTTTTGTGAGACGGCTGTGCACTACCCTTTCAATTAATTTGACTAAATTTGAAGTTAGTGCAATTGGCCGAATATTATCTAAAACGTACCCTTTACCAGCATCTTTCCTCAATAAAATAATTTTCGCTATCTTCCAAATGCTTGGAATCCATGCATTGTTCAATGAAGTATTGACAATATCTAAGAGGTTGCTTGGGCCCACCTCGCGCCGTCGCTGTGGTTGTGCGCCTACAAATCACGTGATACGTGACGTCACACCACGTGACACGATGACGTCACGACAGTGGAGAAACGGGGGCCCACCTCGCGCCGTCGCTGTTGTGCGCCTCCAAATCACGTGATACATGACGTCACCCCACGTGACACAATGACGTCACGACAGTGGAGAAACGGGGGCCCACCTCGCGCCGTCGCTGTGGTTGTGCGCCTCCAAATTACGCGACACGATGATGCTTCGTATTCTCCAAGCTTAACCAAGTTAAGCCTCAGCCATTTTTTCTTTTATACCTCCGTGTAATCTAACAGCATGCGTTTCAATAACTCTGAAGCTAATGTAACATTGCTGTACAGTTTTTTTAATAAGGCAGCAAGTGTCACGGTGACCGCTAGATTTATTGTATACGTTTCTTTTGTATGTAAGTGCCGAATGCAATTTGCTTACCCCAGGGAGAAACGCCCTCGTCAGGCACCACGCCTTTTGACCTCCTTCCTGAAGTGTATGTAGAGACACTTCAAACAAATAAATACTTTCTTCACCTTGTAAATATCTGAAACAGGTACTGCGTAATTTCCTTTCCTCAAATACAATTTTCATTTCCTTCATTACGGCCCCTCTTCCTCTTTCTTCTTTTGACTCCCACTTCCTCCCTTTCTCTACGGTGCGGTTCAGGTGTCCACCGAGTTGTCAAAGAATTACTGCGACATTTCCTTCCTGAAAAAGCGTTGCGTTCAAACGGCAAGGCATCGCGCCGAGAGGGTGGTGGCGTTCCATGGACTCCCTGGCAGCGGTACAACACGCTGTCGCGTTCCACTCCTAAAGGCAAAGCTTAAGCGTCACTAATTATCAGTTGATTAGCATTTAGCAATTAACAGGTAATTAGCCATTAATTAGTGACTTGTCATTACTTAGTAATTAGTAATTATTATGTGTGCCGTCATCCAGTGGTGACGTCACCAGTGCGACAGAGGCAGTCAAAGTGGTGAGGAAAAGGCTTTTCCCTCTACGAACTTTAGACAGTCAAACTAAAGCATTGTCCTAGAGCACTGTGCGTACTGTACCGTCGTAAATGGATTTTCGTTTGAAAAAAAAAACTGCCCCCTGAATTTTTCGCTGTGTGGTATAAATCATCGGGAGACAAAGCGGCGCGCTTTGTGCCAGCCCTGGTTCACACGGCGCTGGGACTGTAAGTATGGAAAAAGTTTTACTTAAATATTGCACTTAATTGCCAATTTTTCACCGCTCACTGTCTGCAGATTTTGTCGGTCCGTCCGCAGTTCGAGAAAATGACAGCTACTACGGAAGATAGTTGAAAAAGATGCGAAATGATTGATGGAACGAATAGCTCCTTCGCTTCAAACTGCCGCGCCAGAATACTTTTCGTATGCCTTTAGGTTTGGTTGGTTGGTTTGTGGGGTTTAACGTCCAGTAGGAACTCAGGCTATGAGAGACGCCGTAGTGAAGGGCTCCGGAAATTTCGACCACCTGGGGTTCTTTAACGTGCACTGACATCACACAGTACACGGGCCCCTAGAATTTCGCCTCCGTAGAAATATATCGATATGCAGGCAGTAATAGGTGAAGCAAAGGGAACACGCTCGTGTAGTAGTAAGCTCGCAAATTATGCGCCATTAACAGCAACAGCTTTGATTAGCACTCACTCCACTACCCCATGCAGCGAAGCATGAAAAGCGTTTATAAAAAGGAATCGAAGTGAAAGAAATATTTTTGCGTTTTGGCTGCCAAACAACCTCATGAGATGACCAAAGAGATATTAGCGTAGCAGAAAATTGGCTTTTGAGGAGAAGAAATGGCGCATTAATTGTCTCACATCTCGGTGGACACCTGAACCGCGCAGTAAGGGAAGGAAGGTGGTGGTGGTGGAGAAAACATTTATTTAGAAGGGACAGGAGTATGTTTGGATCAGCCCGTAAGGCACCGATCCTTACAAGCACTAGGTGGAAGTCCCTAGTTTGGTACCCTAGTGGGGGTGGCCGCCGCCTGGGCTCGCCCGTCTAATGCTTATTGGGCGTGTAAGTCGAGGCAGCCGAGCAGGGTCGCCTCCCAGTCGTCCCGGGTTGGGTTGGGGATGGGGGAATGACTGGGTTGGAGGTGCAGGCCCAAACCATGTGATGGGTGTCCGAAGACACTGCACTACAGTGCGGGCAGTTGCCGCTAAAGGAGGGGTCAAAAAATTTCAGTGCTGCCTGGCATAGCTGTGTATTGGTGAAAGGACGGAGAAGGAGCCGCTCATCCGCCTTCTTCAGGCCTTTACATGGGCTAGGTTAAAGGCGATGACTATCTAGATAGTAGGTTGTAATATCTCTGAGCGTATAGACCGGATTAAAATCGGGTTCCTGTTCGGGTGAGCAGGAGAAAGCAGCCCGGTGAGAGAGCACGGGGTGGTGGTGGTGAAAACATTTATTATGAATGAGCAGGAGGTATGTTTGGATCAGCCCGTAAGGGACCGATCCTTACAAACACTAGGTGGAGGTCCCTAGTATGGGACCCCAGTGGCGGTTGCCGCCGCCCGGGCGCGCCCGACTAAGGCTTGTTGGGCCTGTAAGTCGTGGCAGCCGAGCAGGGTCGCCTCCCAGTCCTCCCGGGTTGGGTTGGGGATGGGGGGAATAGCGGGGTTGGAGGGGCAGGCCCACACCATGTGATAAGTGTCAGAAGACACTGCACTACAGTGTGGGCAGCTGGCGCTAAAGGAGGGGTCAAAATGTTTTAGCGCTGCCGGGCACAGCAATGTATTGGTGAGAAGGCGGAGAAGGAGCCGCTCATCCGCCTTCTTCAGGCCTTTACATGGGCTAGGGTAAAGGCGATGACAATTTTGATAATATGTTGTAATATCTTTGAATGTATAGACCGGATTAAAATCGGGTTCCTGATCGGACGGGGAGGAGAAAACAGCCCGGTGAGAGAGCGCGCGGGCGGCTGCGTCTGCTGCCTCGTTTCCTGCCAACCCCTGATGAGCAAGGGCCCATATGAGGTAACCCTTTAAAGGGTCAGTCTACTGAATTTTATCGACCATATTTTCTTTGCGGCAACCGATAGCTCTTTACTCAAATTACCGTTTAGCCAGCTGTGGTGCCAAGGAGTGCGGCAGAACAATTTAAAATAGAATTTATTGATGTGGGAACACATCTGTATGAGATGGTAGTCTCATCTGGCAACCACCTGGATTTCCGCCGCGCGGCGACAAACATGGCAGCGCCCGTCGAAGCCGTACCTCTCGCTTCGGACTGAATTCTCGTTGTTGCTGCCTTTTTCAGCGCGTTCGCTGGCCATAAATGGGGCGCCTGTCTTTCGCTTCGTCTCATCTCGCCTATAAGAAAATATATAAGCGATAAATTTGCTTTATTTTAATCATTAGGGTGACGATTCTGCCGCTCCTAGGCTTAAGTGGAGAGTCGGGTTGTTTACAGCAATGGTTCCCGTCCTGACGACCAGATGGCGCCACTATAGGCTAAGTTTATTTTTGCGTCTCTGCTAGCATACGCTGAACTAAAAGTGGGAATGTGCCTGCGTTTTGCGTACGTGTAACTATAAATATTCATGTGATTTACAGAAAAAGCGAGCGGTACGCCTTCTACAGTTTACTAGAACAAAACGTGCGTTTCTCTGACATTGGGGCATACAAATGGTACGTAGTATATTCACTTATGCTTCTACAAAAAAAGACTACCACTTTCTTGAACAAAATGAACGTTTGGGGTCGCCACCATGCGTTTTTACGCGACTTTTAACACCGAAATAAAATATAAATTCCTGCCTAAACCGGGCGCAGACCCCTCATTATTGATGTTATAGGGTGCCAACTACCAGAATATGCCATTATTTATACACTCATCTCGGTGAGTAGACTGACCCTTTAACTCTCGTTTTCAGCTATTAACTGTCAGGACTTTCATACGGGCATTTGAGTCTGCTTCTGGTGTGGCTACACCTATTTTTGTTTCCCACCCGGCTCTCTTTTTTAGTCATCATTGGCCAAGGTTTCGCCTCCCTCAGGTCGTTTTTTCTCAAAACCTTTTATCGGTCATTGGTGTAGATCTCAGTTCTGTGTGTAGAGTAGGTTCTGCAACGTCCCCTGTGGATATTGCTTTTGATTATATTTTCCCACCTAATTCAAAGCATCTGCCGTCCAGGACCCTACTTAGTTTCCTCTCAGAACACCTTGACTCTTTCCCCCACCACAGCGTGATTGCTACAGATGCGTCCGGGGCTGGCCAGAAGGCAGCCGTTGGCATTTTTTCTGAGGATCTCTCTTGGAGTTATTCACTTCGAGTCCCGGATTACACTCCCATATTTCTAGCGGAGTTTATGGCTCTTGGGCTGGCTGCTTTAAAGATTCCCCCCAGTGTCTCCCAAGTGGTATTTCTGTCAGATTGCCTCTCTGTGTTGTTGGCGCTGGATTCTCAACGGGTCGATCTATTGAGCCGCTCATTGAAGTATTTCATTCCTGGATGGGTCAAAGAGGTGCGCTTCGTTTGGATCCCAGGTCACTGCGGTATTTCTCAAAACGATGCAGCAGATTTTTTAGCAAAATCTGCTCTCAATGCACCGGTCGCCTGTAGCGTCCCTAATCTGATCCTTTTCGGAATGTCTCGCTTTCAGCGCTTTCAGCATATTACCACTATGTGCAACGATCCCTTGCTGTCTACTATTGACTACCACCATCTCATGTACCCATGGAAGGTTCGTGCTTGTAAATCCCGGCAGTGTGAGGTTGCAATGACACTCCTGCGGTGCAGAATTCCCAGCTTAAATCTTTATTTATGCAGATGCGGGTTCAGTCCCTCAAACCTTTGTGCGACTTGCGGAGAGGTGGAAACACTGGAGCATTTCCTACTCTATTGCCGGAGGTTTGCACTTCAGAGAAGGACGTATCTCGAAATTCCAATTTCTCGAATGGGACTCACTTTGTCGGTTCCGCTTCTTCTGTCCTTCGGTGCTAGCGCCAGAGGTTTTGCATTGCATCAAGTTTGCGATTTCCTCCACAATTACATAATTGCTACCGGCAGGTTCCCTTGCTAATGGTACCCAAAATGTCCGCATTGCAAAATCCTTCAGAATTTTTCTGGTATTCAGTTCTCTAATCTTTATGCCGTTTTTTTTTCATTCATTTCTTCCCGTAATTTCTTTTTATCCATAATTCCATCTTTAATTCCTCGCAATACGTACCCAAAGTTAATCATTAGCTTGGCCCCAAAAGGTAATCCATTAGCTTGGTACCAATTTGCCTTCTTTGGGCTCTCCTCACTGAACCCTGGCCAATCCCCCGTCGTGGGTATGTGCCATGCCACCAAGGCAACAACAACAACAACAACAAACGCCATTGCTTGCAGAAGAAGAAAGACACCGTGGTTATCAAACGTGTGATGGCTTCGAAGAAGGAACACGTCTCACCCAGCGACACCCGCGAGGCCTCCGTCGCGGGGCATCTCTTCGACAGCCCCGCAGGAACGGCGTCACCTGCTGGGGAGGTCGACAACCATCCGGGACCCAGGACAGGATCGATGGATGCGGCAGATCTCAATCCTCGCGACACACCAGTAAGCACCACCGTGCGAGAACGTCCTGGGCCCATTGCTGCCAAAGGCCCCGTCGAGGCAGTTGAAGACTCCAAGGAACACACAGCCTCGGACAGTCAGAACACCGAGGAGAGCCTTCAGCAGGAGTCGCCGACGGATGGTCAAGGTACGTGCTAGTCGATTTGAAAGCGCTTTGACTAGTTCCCACCAGCCTTGGGGCACACAAGATTGTCTCTCCGTTCAGCAGAAAGAAGCGGTCAAACTGCTCAAGAAATAATTTTCGCTTGGATACGAAAACTTCTTTCACAAGATGTGCACACAGATACAGTACAAACATGGAATTCCGAGGACTTTACCTTATGATTGCCTCCTATGGCTGATCTCATGGCCTATACATCCTAAAATGCAGCTTTAGGAACAGCATCCAACCACCTGAAGGTGACTGACTTAAAATGTTCAGTAGTTGCCAGCATTTATCAGGTGCATCGAAATATAGACACACGCTCGCTGCAGTGCTCTTTCCTTGAAAATTTCCGTTATCCTCTTCACACAATTCGCGTCACACGTCACGGTCCATGTACTTCGATGACCCTTTTGGCCGTACACGACCCTTCAGCACTGTCATTGGCTATTGTGCTGTGCAATGAGCACGAATGCGCAGAATATTGGCCGCGATGGCCCTACTTCAATGCCGATTTTAGTAATGTTTTCTTTTGGAGCATAACTCTGTCGTAGAACCAAAAGGAAATTTTGCTAAAGGGGCCTGGACGGTAACTGACATCTTTTACATTTACAAAATGTACGGAGATAGAAACTAGTGCAGATAAAGACGACGCGTCGTCAAGGGCGCGCACGTCTGGAAATGAGTCAGTCGTGTTTGGTTGAAATCGTGTGGTGGCCGCTCACTGGAAGTGTGCACAGTGCAGGGGTCCCCTCAAGTGAAGGAGTTGGGCAAACACGCCCTCTTTGCATTTGGATATTCGATCCCTATTTGCGCACTTAGTATTTATTAATGATAAAGCATGTTCAAGCGCCCCACTGCGACGTATACTTACCCGTGAGTGATAAGAACTCAAGCTAATTTATCAGAAATTAGAATACCTCCTCAGCCTAAGTCCGCTACAGCCAGCATAGTGCGACTTCCCTTCAAATCTTGGTCAGTTTGTATTGTGTTGTCATCCTTTCACAGCGGTAGACGTGAATAAATGTATGATGCATGCAAACGCAGGCTCCATGGGAGCTGAACGGAAGTCCACTCAAGCGAGGACAGATCCCGAGCTCCCGAAGACAGCGACCAAGCCTCCAAAATCATTGACAGAACAACAACCCGACTATTCTCAGCACGATGTCCCAGGACGACCAGCCAAGGACCAGGGCAGCGTCGGCAGGATTCTCAAAAATAATGCTCATCGGACACCTCCGGGAACTCAGGGAACTCCGCGCCTCGGGCCATCCCCACTGCCTCCTGTAACTCATGCGCGCGAAGTGAAGAAAGATGAGGTGCGGTGTACGCGGGCACAACAAGCCGTCAAGCAACCCAAATCATACCACACAGTGACGCCGCCTTCTGGACAGCGCACACCTGATTTGAAGGTTTGTGTTCTCTTCAAATGAGCACTTGAACTCTCTTGAACGTCCAGTGGACGTCCTTAAAGCTCGCAGTATGGCAATGGGAGTTTTAATGTCCTTTGAGGAGCTGTTTGAACACATCCTCTTCGAAGAGTTCACGGTTGGAAACTAGCAAATTTAAACACAGAAAAGCGCTACACGATACCCTATAGAAGAGGCGTGAGGAACACAAAATTAAATGCCCTTTGTAAAGGAAAGGTATATAAACAGAGCTTACTGTTTCGCAAATTCTTTCATGTGTGTAAAATATAGACCTCGAAGGTACACAGAAACCTGTGTGTTTTCATTTAAGTTTTATTTTTATTTGATGTCATGTAGAGCTGATATGTCTGCTTTGCCATTACGTGCCACCTCCTCGACAGCAAGTTCTGGTGGCATATCTTCTCAGGCGGGCCCCTCCTTCTGTGTTCCTAATTCTCCTGTTCAAATTAATCCTTGTATTTTGTATGTGTCTTGTGCTCATCTATGTCTCGCCGGTCTGTGTGCCATATTTGCACGGAAGCAACAGCTCTATAATTGTTCTCACTGTCTAAAAAAGCATTTCAGACTTTTAATGTCTAGATTACCGGACTGTTGCAAACTCCATTAGGCAGTACGCGCTTTCTGAAAGCATTTTTTTTACTTCTTTTTACATGTTTGCAGGTTTTAAAAATAACAACACCACGTTTTGCCGGCGAGGGCAAATACCTTGCAGGGAAGGACTTCCAATCAACCGGAACGCAGATGTCAAACTACTGCCGCCCAGGGTCAGGGACACCGCCAGCTACGGCTGTTGAGGTTTTGACTGCATCAGAACGACGAATCAGAGGTGGACCCCATTGTAAGGGTCGAGCTTCACCCGGGGCTAGCTCAGCGTCTTCAAGTTTAACGTGAATGGTGACTAGCGGGAGTCGGACACCATCCTTATCAGAGTTCGACCAGCAACAGCAAGAATTTCAACAGCGACGCGAACGTTCCGAACGTCCGGGCTCAAGCCCTGGAAGGGACGCCATTAGTAGAGATGTACAACGTTGCCACACGTATCCGAGCTCATTCTCTCCAGGAATGTCTGGCCGTTTCTCCCCTAAAGACACTGCGCATGAACGCAATGAAAACGAGATGGTTGTTCGACCTACCGGTAGTCCAACTAGCTCGCAGCATTCGTCAAAAAAAAAGTTGCCTGCGAGAGCATCTTCGGGACAAGCACGCAGTGTCGGAAGATGAGAAACCCCACGCAAGAATATCTCTATCCGGGAGGTCGCTGTCCTCATTCAGTCGCCGCGGAACTCCTGAACACAGTGGAACGTCCGTGCCGAGTTACGGAAGACACTCGCCTCGACGCATGTCAACGACCTTAACGGGCGACTCACCCGAGCGGAGATGTGGTCGACGCCAGCCCCAGCCGCACAAGTTCGAGCCCATTCGGATGAGAAGCCCACCGAGATACACACGGTCCCTCTCCGGTAGCACCGAGGCCCAGTCGGCACACTCGCAGGCGTCCTCAAGATCGACCAGGTCAGACTCGCCGCTTCGTCAAGCTAACCACCGGCAAAGCATCCAGCCGGCGTACGTGGAGACAACGCGGAGCGTGACAAGGACACCGCAGTTCGTGTCCAGCACAACGCAGGGCTCCTCCGCCAACAAAAGCGCAAAGGTGACCTCTTCTTAGGCTAAGCCACTGTCCGAGGGTTAGCGATTACTGGCCCAAGCAACAGAAGTAATCGGCCCAATAATGGAGAATGATGATTTCACTGTGGTCCTTTGCAGGAACGGAATTGGCCAATACATTTCTAATCTTGGGCCGATTAACTGTGCTGGTTGGGTGCGCAGCGCACTGTTCATTACACTGTCTACGTTGCTTAGGTCACAGAATTTACAGTCAAGGCACAATGCAAATTTCATATTCGTATTTAGAAAAGTGCCACGTTTATTTTCACACCGTACTATGATTCCAATTTATAAGAACGAATATGAAGAAAGCTGTACGAGAGGTACTTTGTGGAGGTCTCGACCAACATTTAAGAGCAATGCCACAGGGGCAACCTTGCGCACTGTGTTGGCGGCATTTAAATAAAGGTGCATGAAGATTAAATTTCCTCGAACCATCTTCAAACGCTATTTACGGCTTATTTTCTACTCAGATGTTCAGTAAGGCCTTTGAATGCTTGTGTCGCGCTCAGCACGCGCATAGCTCTGAAAGGGAACAGCGCGCTGTAAATATAACACTGGCATTCTGTTTCAAAGCAGGTTACTTACTGAACTCCGATTAAAGAGTGAATAATCTTGTATGGGTGCTTACGGAAACGAAATGAACTCGACCATTTGAACCCACATTATTAATGCACGAAATCATTTAAAAGCTATGTTTTCACCTCCTTTACCCGCCACTGTGGCTCAGTGTTGAGGGCCTCGATTACTGAGCTGGAGTACCCGAATTCCAACTCTAACGCGGCGGCCGCGTTTCGATGGAGCCGGAACACAAAAGGTACCCGTACGCTGTGCTGTTCAGTGCGCGTTAAAGATCCCCTGCTGGTCAATATTATTACGGAGCTCCCCACTATGGCAGCCCTTTCCTTCGTCATGCACTACTCCGATATCTCACTTCGCCGTTGAGATGCCGACCAATAAGTCAGACGGTTACTGTGCCATTTGCTTTCATCAAAAACCACTAATTACACCTCTTTGTCCGCCGAGTTATTTTCTTCCGACTCACTGACCCACGAAGACAGAGTAGAATGAAATAGATACGAAAGAAACGATTGAATGAAGAGGCCCTTCGAAGTAACCACGTATGCAATGCAATAGCCGTACTAAAAGATACCCCTCCCCCAACGTCCCCTCTTTTTTGGAATCCATGTCTTAGAACGGAATCCATGTCTTAGAAGCTTAAGCAATGAAACTTACTCATCTAATAGTTAGCTTCCAGTTGGTGCGACAATAAAGCAAGAGCTTTGCTAAAAGCACCTCTAATTTCGTACGCTGCGAAGCGCAAGTAAGGAAATGAAGGGTTTATAAGAAAGACTCTGTAAGATAAATTTTACCCTCTTAAGAATGCACAAGTAGACGAAAGAGGGACTCCTTGATAAGCGTTACTGCGTTTTTATGCTTTGGAACGCGCTGTGTTTTGCTCTTATTATGTGTTCTCTTTCATGTCCGAACACAAGTCCTTTTGTCTGCGCTCAAAGTCTCAAAATTTTCCGTTTCTCTCTTCGAGCGCGATAGCTGCAACGCGGCAGCGTTAGCGCTACCGTTGAGCGCAGATACTGGCGTCGTGCCACGAAACCTACGTCACACATGTATCCATACCTCGGCAAAGTCATGAGTGGTCCTCACGCTCACTCACAAAAAAGTTTGGCCGACTCAAACTCATACTCACAGAGGCCCGGGCTCACTCTAACTCCTGAATTAAAACTCGTTTGGCTATCAAATCACTTTGGTTCACTCAGACTCACCAGTCATCTGTGATAAAAATACTTATAGCGACTCATGTCCAACTCAGGTTCACAACTCACCTAAGCTCATTTGCTTTTAATGAGCGACTCATTTTGACTCGGACGCTCGTTTTCAATCACGCCTCATCTCGACGACTCATCTGTCCACAACACCCTCCCACAACGCCAACGATGTTATCGCAGGCACTCTTGAAGAGCCAGCCACCGATGGTGCCCATCTTCGGCGTGGTTCTCCTGGTAGGGGTGCTCGTCGCATCCCTCTTCCTCCTGCTGTTCTTCGTGCGCCCAAAAGTCTCCAAGTGGCACGGCAGCATACGCGTGTGTCGTACCGAGCGGTGCCTCGACTACGCACGCCGCCTTCGGTACACGCTGAACACCTCACTTAACCCGTGCGAGAGCTTCACGCGTTTCGTGTGCGATGGCTGGCGGCGGAGCAACCAGCTCACCGTGCGCGAGGTGGCCTTCCTGGACGCCCAGCGGGAGCTGTCGTCCCTGCTGCGGTCGGTGCCCGTGCCCACCACGGGACAGACGTCGCTGCAGAGGGCGGCCGCCTTCTACCGCAGCTGCGACGACGTGCTTCGGGGCAGGGCTGACGAGCTGGAGAAGGTGGGCTGCGTGCATCGACAAGGACTTCTGGGGAGGGGAGCGCCCCCACACTTCTTGCTGCTATGCACTGGCACATGTAATCTAAGCGTAGACCGATCCAAGAGGTGCGCAGGAACGCAGGTCATACCTTGTCTTCTTGTTTCAGTCCAATATTCACCCACCCTACCCGGAACCAGGCAGGGCGGATGAGGGAACAAATGAGTGTTAATGACATCCTAGTCAAAACCAAGAAGATGAACGGGGCTTAGACGGGCCATGCAATGCGGAGGAAAGAAAACCGCTGGTTCTTAAGGGTAACGGAGTGGATTCTCAGAGAAGGCAGGCGTAGAAGGAGGCGGCAGAACGTTAGGTTGGCGGATGAGATTAACAAGTTTGTGGGGTTCCGATGGCCGCAGCTGGCAAAGGACAGGGTTCAGTGGAGGAACATCAGAGAGGCCTTTTACCCTGAAGTGGATCAGCTTGATGTTGATGATAATTGTGATGCACGACACCAATGTACAATTGGATGCATAGTCCCTTCCCCGGTGGCGCAGAGTGCAGATACAATGTCTTTCATTCTCTTCTATTTGACCATTAGCATTTTCATAAAGAAATCGTCCGGTGCCGTGTAGTTTCCCGTAGATATTATCTTTCCTTGTCCATTGCTCCCTCATTACAGAAATCTCACCTCGCTATAGCTTGCTGCAGTCTGCTCATGGCTATATTTTACGTTTCTCCGCGGTCACTGATTTTTCTATGGCAAGGTTTAGCCGCCCCATAACGTTGGATATGTTGCACTTCCGACCACCCTTTGAGATTGGCTTCGGCTTGCGAGTGAGATGACTCACAAGCCAAACACAATTCAAGCTTTCCAAAACACACTTTTGAGGGAGATCCTTCCTGTTCTTACGGTGATCACAGGTCAAAAGGGAGCTGTTGGACGCGGGCATTGTGTGGCCCCGCCTACCCAAGGACTCCAACAGGCCGGACCTGCTTCGCACGTGGTTTCACGTATCCCTCAGGCTGCACTGGAGCCCCCTGCTCCACGTTGTGGTGCAACAGGACGCGAACGTCACCACGGTCGTACTGGAGCCGTTGAGTGATTTTGAACGCATGCTCCGAAAGCAAAAGGGCTTGGAGGGCAGTGACCACGAAGCGAAGATCTACTTTGAGGAGCTCAGGTGAGCGATTGCTTGGAGACCAAGTAGAAGAAGGAAGCATTTTTGATGCGTCTGACGGCAGCGTATTCTCCGCAGGCGGGAGTTTCTAGCTAACCGTGAACACCAGAACGAGGAGGACCACACCACCGTGACCTTCGCAATCACGAAGAGTCTCGTGCAATCCCACCTGACTCCACTGCATCATGCCTTCGGGAGCACTCATCATTTTGACAATTTTCTGGACACTGCCTTCATGCTCCGAACGGTGCCAGGACTCACAAAGCAACGCTGGCTTCAGGAACTGGACAACTACGTGCGAACTTCAGAGAGAGACCTCGTCTTCGTGTCAGAGAAGCCAGCTTTCGTGCGCACGTTCCTGGCTCTGTGGAGTAAACGCGGAGAGGAGGAGATGCACCTTTTCTTCTCCTGGTGTGTCGTGCAGACGGCTGCGCTCTTCGCCAACCAGAAGCTGCTGCTCAACTTCTACACCCGGTGAGAAGACGAGCTATCCAGCCTAGCATGAACTGAAGGTTACCGTTCGTTCTAGCTAAAACGGACGCATCACGTTCATTTATTAGGCAACAGACGTGACGCTGCCGAATAGAGGAATTCTTCGGCTAGCTAACCTCAAGTATTCGTTGCAGTGTCCATGCGAAAAAGTACACTCTTGAGACAGCAGCTTAATCGCTGTAGGTTAACCTGAAATGATTTCCTTCTAATCGCGTTAGACCGTACTGTGCTGTCTCGGCAACCTTTTGCATGGATGATGCTTACTGACTAGAAGTTTAAATTAGGCGTGACTGAAACAACACACGCTGATCTAAGTCGGAGTGGTTTAGCCGATGAGACTGACAAAGTTATCAGATTAAATCAAAGGGTTTTCGCATTCACACATAAAAGGACTCCAGAGACTGGAAGTCTAAAGTAGTTCATCTTGATGGGGGATTTTGCCCCTTGCATACACAGCGCATACACATACCTTCAAATGATTTACAACAGAAACCAAAAATTTGTAATCATCCCCTTAGAGTGGTAAGAAAGGAATGCACGTGAACATTCATGCATTAAAGTTTGTGGAATGCATAGCCGCGGAAAAAAAAAGTACGTTCAACTTCTTGTAGCGTTAAACTTGGCGTGCGCGTGTCCTTAACGCAGCGAACTAAAAGCCGAAATGTACCACGGAGCGCTGTACCCTAGCAAGGACCGAAACGGAAGCCTCCGGGCCAGAGGCTCCGTTCTGCCCGTTTTTCATTTTCCTGTCATTTCCTTGAACTTAGTACGATACCGCTGAATTTTTATGTGGTTTTGACCTGCACGCAGCGAACTAAAATCCAAAGTATATCAATGATCAATGTGCCATATCAAGAAGCGGAACGGACCCCTGAGGGCCAGCGGGTTGAAGCTTCCCTTCGCCCCCTTTTTCCATTTTTGTTGAGCTTCGTAGACTAGGTAAACTTGAGCGTGCAGGTGATCTTGACGCGCCGAACCTGGAACCGAACAGTAAAAAATTCAGGGGGCACTTTAGCTTTCTAATGTGCTGCAAGGTGAAAGACTTTCTGAAGCAATGTTTGGCATTGACTGGAAGACTGTTTGTGCTATACTAGTGCTTTATTTGCCCGCACACTTTGACTGCTTAAAACATAGTGACTGGCTAGTTGGTTCTGCATACTGGAAAATTGCACCGCAGCAGTAACAAGGACGAGACGAGAAGGACGCAAACACAAGCGGTGACTAACAACTGTGTTTTATTGCTCTGAGCCAGCTTATATAAGAACTAGGTACAAAACAACAAAACAGAAACCAACACATCACCTCACGCGTTCGTGGCACGATTATCGGAATTGTCTCCCGTTCCTCCAATCTTTCGTCCTATCATTGGCGTTCAGAAATGACATTTCTTTTTCACTAAGGCGCACAGAAGGGTTTCTGACACACTTATCTGCGCATTTTGATATCGCCAGAGCTTCTGATATCAACCTCGTGGTGGTGTCCCGACACTTGCGAAGAATAACTGTTCTTTCAAGGGCAGGGGTGCACTGGCACTCGCTACAGGCACTGGCTACAGTGTAAGGCGAGTTCCCCTGAGTTTGGGTCTCTTAGGTTCCTTTTGTGCTCTTGTAGCCTTGTGTTCAGGCATCTCCCTGTTTGTCCTATATAGACGTTGCCGCACGACAGGGGAATTGAATATATCACATCTTTTTCGCAATCGACGAGACGCGGACGGTGCCTCGTCACGCAGTCGGGCACCTCACCTCACGAATGCGTGAGGTGATGTGTTGGTTTCTGTTTGGTTGTTTTGTACCTAGTTCTTATATAGGCTGGCTCAGAGCAATAAAACACAGTTAGTCAGCGCTTGTGTTTGCGTCCTCGTCTCGTCCTTGTGACTGCTGCGCTGCAATTTTCCAGTACACTTTGACTGCCGACTTTGAATGCCTTGTTAGCACACCTTTCTCTATGCTTCGATGAGTTCGGTTGTATCCAAGTAATAAGGTATGTAATGTGGTCACCCACGGACGCCTTGCGCCCCCTGTCGAAGCGGACGACAACTATTTTTAATTAGTTGTCGTCTGCTCCGAAAGGTGGCGTTAGACATCCGTGGGTGACCTAATTACATCTAATCCGCGCACTCTGACGTCATAACCATTTCGGTTAAGCGAAAAGCGTGACACCGCTGCTGAAAACCTTATGTCGAAAACGATGAGGCATTAAAGCCTCTCGCCTTAATACTGCGTCCTTAGCCCAAGCAAGGAGCGGTACGGAAGCCTCATGGTCAGCGTCATGACACTTCCCACCCGTTCCTTTCTCATTTTTCAAATTCGTATACTACCGTAAAATTTAGACGTGCGCATGGTTTTCACGCAGAGAACTGAGAGCTGAACTGTACCACGGTGCCCTCTGCCTTAGCAAGGTTTACATGCTGAGCGGCGCCGAGGTCTTCGGCGCATACTACGACGAAGTCCTCTCCGGCAGGGCCAAGCACACCGCGCAGCTTCTGGTCGTGGACACCCGCAGGGCCTTCGCTGCCCGCCTTGAGAAGTGGATACATTGGGACCCTGTCCGCGTAGTCGTCCAGGACTGGAACAGCTCTGACGTCGTCCTTGGGTACTTCGACCCGCGCATCGACCAGCGGTCGCTCAAGGTTCGACGGGAGGGGGAGGACGTTCGAAACCATTTCTCACCTTCCAGCAAATTCGCTGCCAATTTTGGATAGATTGACGGAGTATTCGTTAGCGCGTTGTAAAGATCTACGTTAGAATTTACACAGCAGAAGATGAAAATGCTTATGTCTTTTCATTTCAGTTATTTATAACACCTTCCTATGTTCACTGTTGGCGATTTCCCGTAATCATTAACGCCAGCGTAAAGTGCAACAGCGGATGTGGGTGCATTCACCCTTACCAGCCTCCAAGAATCTTCTGTTAGGACTCCAAGCCACTACGGCGCCCCTAGTACTTCATTATTCAATGAAAATAGCGCTTTACTGTGCATTCGAGGCTGGACTACGAGCGCATGGTCCACGTTACTTAAGTGCCGTATTCTTACGCGGCTGCAAGGTGCTCGACAGTGCCTCGAAACCCTCGAAAAGAGATAAGCTGCGCCACTGCATTGGGGCTTCGGAGTAATATATGATGCCGATGGCTGAAGAACCGATAAGCGCTCAGCCAACGGGGGGCTAGGGGTGCGAGCAAAGCGGTGTTGTTTCAGCGGCTCAACATGGTGGCCTGTGAGATATTTCCGCGAAGTACAATATGATACCATGTTTTGTGAAAGATTTTTTGGTATTATGGTTACATGGTGCTTAACGTTCCAATGCAACTGAGGCTATGAGGGATGCCGTAGTGGAGGGCTCCGGATAATTTCGGCCACCTGGTGTTTTTTAACGTGCCCTGACATCACACAGTACACGCGCCTCTAGAATGTCGCCTCCATCGAAAAGCGATCGGCGCGGCCGGGATCGAACCCGCGTATTCCGGGTCAGCACCGTGTGGCACCGGAGCACCACAATCACTGAGCCACCGCTGCGGCGCTTTGGAAAAGAAGAACGCCATTGATGCCTCGAACAACGGCGCCGCAACATGAAGGTTCACAAGCATTCTTTCGAACCTTCCTGTTTACTTGGCGACGCTGCAGCTGATGGTGGGGCTTCAGATATGCGGCCAACGTTCTCGACAAAGCGAAGCTCTTTTAACACAGAAAACCGACTACCGCGATGTTTTCCATTAATGACATCTCAATCAACTCCACATTCCTCTGTACTACAGGAAAAAAAAACAGGGCTAGCAATGAAAAGGGACGATAGCAGACGGCCCCATGACGTAATAAAGTGTACTTCAAGACAAGGCACATATATTAAGGAGAAGCAAATAGGTAGGAGGGCGGACGAGATTAGGAAGTTTCCGGGAATAAATTTTGTCCAGTTAGTGCAGTTCAGCTTGAATAGTAGGTCGATGGCAAACGCTTTTCGCCAGAAGAGGTGTTTTGTGATTATTATGATTCCTGTTTGGAGCGTGGAGAAACACTGCTGAGAGTTAATTTAACAAAACTTCTGTTTGGGCTAGATGGTGCATTTGCGGGCGTTGAGGGGCGGAGGGACACATTTGGCAGAGCATTGTGCGAACTGCAGAGCGTGCGAGCCGCGGCTGAAAGAGATGAAGATACTTGGCAGAGGCGGTGATAAGACGTCACGTGAACTATTAGAAGCCTTTCACATCAGGAAGAGGGGGCATGACTGTGTGAGTGACACGTCTGTTAATCTTTTGCACGCAGAGTACAGGTATCTCGAGCACGCATTGTGAACTGACGATGTGTTTCTTTACTGCGCATGTCTCCATTTATGTATATAATCTGCTCTCTTACCTGCGAATAAATCAGATGAAGTTAGCGCCTGTCCTGTGTCTTTCCTCTCTTGTGTGCGTGTTGTTGTGCGCTTGAATTCGTTTCAAAATAAACTGCTGAGAGTATTTTCCTCTCCTCCTAGTACTGAAGATAGCCCTAGTTTAGTATTGAACTAGTTACAACTTTGCGACCTGTCTTTTCTCGCTATGCAGCCCAAGCAGGACGAGCCGACCTTGCCTGACATGAACGCTTCGCTGGTGGACAACTGGCAGGCGGTCAACCTGGACCATGTGGACGCGAACGACCGGACGGCCTCGGCGCGAATCGAGTTCGCCGAGTGGTTCACACTTCTTCCCGGCCGTGACGCGGCGCTGCTCCCGTATGCCTTCTCCTTTCCCTGGCTGGACGAGAGCGCCGCGCCGGCCATGAACCACGGAGGCCTCGGATACAGCGTCGCCCTGGCACTCAGCCGACTGTTCACCGACAGGTGGGCTACTGTGAAGCAACTCTGTTGAAACGCGTGCTCAACATCACTCGAGAAGTGAAAGCCTATATTCCTTTCTACCAAAACTTACCACTTCAGTAAATGTTCCTTTGGCTTTTGACGAACTTCAGCTGCGTAACATATCGCTTTGTCAAGTTCCCTGGCGCGTACTCTTACCTAAAGAACCAGTTATAGTTTGTGTGGCTTTAATGAGGGGGATAAATGCGCTTTCCCCGCTTAACCGCGGCTGTCACAGTTCAATACCTCCTGACCCGACCCCGTGGTCGCGTGCACTACCGAGCGCACGACGACCACGGCAGGTCTTGCTCTGAGGGAACAAAGGAACGACCCTCTGCCTGACGCAAACGAGGCATTCATTGCTGCAAGGACAATAACGCCACCTGGCAACCTAATAAGCTTAGGAATCGAGCACGTCCGACTCACAAGCACTGTTACGAGCGAACGTTCGCACACGCCAGGGAAAGAGGGAAACTCCGAGGCAGGAAGGGGTGAGCCGGCGGGAGAATGTTCCCGGCATGAGGCATCGCGCCAGCTGGCGAAGAGCCGAGCCCACGCCGACAGGCTCGTACACGGCGAAATTCCGAGTCCAAGAGAGCCTAGCTCTCCTGGCTCAGAAGCTCATAAACCGCTTCTGCGGTTCCGCAAAATCCTAATTCATTATTGCGACAGCCACCGTCACTACCCGGCACCTGCCAAGGGGCTGAGTAAGGCGGAGGAGCGAACTGTGCGGCGCCTGCAGACAGGAACTCTTCTCTGTCCTGCCGTAGCAAAACACTTCGATCCGAACACAGATGGTGTGGGCATGTACTCAGAATCCTCACCTTCCCCCTTCCCCCACCCCCACCCGAGAGGCATGGGAGACTGCCCTCCTCAACTGCTCCACGCTGGAGTCCCAAAGGGCTCTAGTAAAGCGGGCGCGAGACGGGGCCTCGTCGTGCGATGTCCCGGACTAAGGATACCGACCATGTAGCAGGGTTTTTTGACCCTCAAACTCTCCTTGCAAATTAGTTTTTCACCACCAGCACCACCACTCTCCCACGCGCAGGAATCATGCCATCCGTGGCGCTCCTGTCGCTGCGACGCCGGCGCCCTCCCTCGGTAATTAAGGCAACTAAGCTCGAGAAGGTGCATCACGGGGAACCCCACCAAAGGGGAAGACTAGGGCCAAAGTCCCCACAGGTTGTAATGCTTCACACCTCCTTGCTACGATAAGAACAGAGCAAAAGACGACCCCTGATATTACCGAAGCGTACCAGCCAGCTCTCTTAACTCTGAGGCCAGATGGCTCCCCGATATTATCTGCTCACCATTATTTGCACCGCGTTGAGTAAGGAATCGGCTGCACTTTATTCTTTTTCACTGGGTGCTGCTTGTTTGCGTATAGGCCTGCAGAAAAAAAATAATCCAGTAAAGTGGCTGCGAAGGATCGCAATTTGTGGTTAAGAATGTGTCGTGTCCGGTCGCTGTGTTGAATGCAGCGAAAGACGCACACGGTACTTTAAGACTTCGTTTATTTAAAGCCGATGAGGGTGCGACCAGCGTCGAACGAGGCAGGAGCCGAACTGGCCGCCCGAAGAAAGGAGGGAGCGGAGAAGCGTCCACGGGAGGGAGTGGCTTCCCAAAACAGGAGGAGGATGCGGGGGCGCACCATGGGGGGGCATCTGGCGACAGCGTGCGACGAGGGGCAAGTTGTCGTTAGGAGGAGGATGCGAGTGGTCGTTAGGAGGAGGATGCGGGGGCGCACACACACAAAAGCAATAAGGGGACACAACACTTCCTTCCCCCTTAGAAAGTTGCCTGGTATCGTGCAGGGGGTCGGCGCTCACGCGTGGAGGCGCGCTGGCTTTGTGCGCTCGGGGGAGAAACACTTGTAGGCTGGCTGTTGTTCGCTGTGTCTCCTAGGTCTGTCCTGGGCGAAGTCTCTTCTTCCGGGAAGAGGTGCCAGGCTATGTGGGAAGATGGTGCACGTGTTCTCTCCGCTGGCGGACAGCTCTCAGACGGCGTCGTAAATCTACGCAGCTGGTTGAGATGTCGGCGTGCTACTGTGCCATGTATGTTGACGAGCCAAGAGCGCAGGCCTATGCGTCTGACAATTGTAGCTTCCTCCCAGCGTGGCTTTTTCAGAAACTGTCGGGCGAGGACGCGCTGCCCCTCATTAAGCGTGCCGCAGCGCGGAATTGCTTTTTCTTCCCGGAACGTCTCTGCCTTTGGCTCGGGGAGGATGGCTGTGAGCTGGGTTCGCATTTCACGCTCGAACATCATTTTCGAGGGGGTCTCGCCTGCTGTGCTCTGAACCGTCGTGTGCTGCTTGAAGAGAAAGCGCGCAAGGCGGCGCTGCAGCGAGCCTGTCTGATCTCTTTCAAGGGCGCGTTTTAGCTCGGCTACGTAGCGCTCGGCTTGTCCGTTTGTCGCTGGGTGGTAGGGGGCCGATGTAACTGATGAGATCCCGTTGTCGCGATAAAACTTGAGGATCTCCGCAGACACAAACGGTGTTCCGTTGTCCGACACTACCTTGCGCGGCAGGCCGAACGTTGCAAATAGTGATCGGAGGTTGTCAATGACTGCTGCCGAAGTCGTCTGTCCCATTTGCCTTATCTCAAGCCACTTTGTGTAGGCATCTACGACCACAAGGAAAGTGCAGCCCTCAATTGGTCCTGCAAAATCAATGTGCAGTGTGTGCCATGGTGTGTCTGGCTTTTCCCATTCTGGGACAGGAGCTTTCGGCGGGGCGCTCCGGCTGCTCTGGCAAGGCTTGCATTCTCGCACCACTGTTTCGATGTCGTTGTCAATGCCAGGCCACCACATGTAGCTTCTGGCACACTTTTTCATTGCAACGATGCCCCGATGTCCGGCGTGGATAAGAGACATAGCTTGTGCGCGTAGTTCTCTCGGCATCACAACTCGGGACCCAAATATGATGCAGCCGCGATGGGTGCTCAACTCTGTAGCTCGCCTGCGGTAAGCGTCGAAGTTGTCCCCTTTGAGTTTATGCACGTTGCCTTGTTGAACAGCTGTGTAAACTAGCCGGAGAGCTGCGCACTTCTGCGTAGATGCTGCAACTGTGCCTGCTGTAAGCGGAGGTTCTGGCAGTGCTTCGAACATCAGAACGTCTCCTGGTGGAAATGGTTCGTCAACAGTTGCGTCTAGTGGCAGACGGCTTAGCGCATCGGCGTTTTGATGTTTACTCCCATTGCGGTAGACCAGAGCGTAGTCGTACGCTGAGAGTTTGATGCACCAACGTGTCATTCGCGGAGACAAAGTTGGTGGCATAGGCCTTTGTGGTCCCAGAATGCCCAATAGCGGTCGGTGATCGGTTATAAAGGTCACCTTCCGGCCGGCAATGTACTGGTGAAAATGTGTCGCCGCGTAGACGATGGCTAGCCCTTCTTTGTCAAGTTGCGCGTAGTTGCGTTCTGCTTGCGACAACGTACGTGAGGCGAAGGCGATGGGAGCTTCCCTTCCTTGCTCGTCAGTTTGCGATAGAACCGCGCCGACTCCGTACGGTGATGCGTCGCAAGCCAAAAGCAGAGGCTTCCTTTCGTCGTAGTGGCGGAGGACTGTACATCTTCGAATCAGGTCTTTCAGGGCATCGAATGACTGCTGATGGCGTGGCGACCATGTCCATGTCACATCTTTCCGAAGGAGTTGGTATAAGTCGTTGGCCACGGTAGCTCTTTGTTCCAAGAACCGGTCGTAGAACGTCAAGAGTCCGAGAAAAGCCTGTAGCTCCTGCTTGTTTGTTGGAGCTCGTGCTTCTGTGATCGCTCGCACTTTGTCCTCGGTAGGGTGAATGCCTTCCGCATCAATTCGGTGTCCCAGAAATTGCACCTCTGGCACCGCAAAACAGCACTTCGATTTGCTTATGCACAAATTAGCGTTTGCTAGCCTTTCGAGAACGAGCTCTAGGCGCACTGCATGCTCTTCAGTGGAAGTGCCACTGATGATGACATCGTCAAGGTAGACACAAACTCCTGGGATGCCCTGAAGCACTGTCTCCATGAATTTTTGAAATATGGCCGGGGCTGCAGCTACGCCAAAAGGCAGTCGCTTGACTTTGTACAAGCCTTTCAGTGTGTTAATTGCCAATAATTCAGCAGTTGACTCGCTCACCTTCAGCTGCTGATACGCCTGGGTGAGGTCCAATGTGCTGAAGACTCTTGCGCCACGTAGTACACTGAATACTTCTTCAGGTGTCGGTAGCGGGTAAGAGGACGCTTTAGTCGCAAGATTGACGGTGCTCCGGTAGTCTCCGCAGAGGCGTATGGTTCCGTTCTTCTTGCGAACTACGACAAGTGGTGTGGCCCATTCTGAATGCTGCGTCGGCTCGATGACACCTTGCTGCTCCAGTTTGTCCAACTCTTTTTCAACTGAATCTCGGAGAGCAAACGGCACCGGCCTGGCCTTCAGAAATTTGGGTTGCGCGTTGTCCAACAACTCCAGTGTGACCGGGGGCCCTTCGTTTCCTGGAATCTCTTCCGAGAATACTCTTTCGTATTTCTCTTGCAGTTGCTCAACCATGTTCTGGCTCGGCGTCTGGTGTATGCCGCATATCATCACGCCTAGTGGAGAAAACCAGTTTCTCCCTAGAAGGTTTGATCCTGTGCCCTTCACAACAAGCAGAGGTAGCGTATGGGTCTGGCCGTTGTAGTTAACCTGCACGTTGGCAGAGCCCAATAGTGGCAGATTCTGTCCTGACCACGTTCGCAGGTGCGTGTCGTCTTGTTGCAGGGCGGGTGCGTCAGATGGCCATGAAGTTCGGCACGTGTCCTCACTGATCAGAGTACAGGCTGCGCCGGAGTCCACCTCGAACTTAATCAGCTGGTGATGTACGCTTACTTCTGTAAAAATCTTCGGTCGCGTGCCGAGATTCATGGTGTTCAGGTCGTACAACACAGATGGTGTTGCTGATGTTGTTCCATGGAGATCAGATAGCGGCGTATTCTCTGAGGCGTTGACGCTGTGATTAGGCTGGGAAGGTGACTTTATCTTGGCAAGTCTCCGTTTCGTAATGCATGCTCTTTCGATATGCCCTCGCTTGTGGCAAAAATTACACGTGGCTGACTGGAATCGACATCCCTGGGGGTTGTGTTGGTCGTCACACCGCCAGCAGCGTTGTGCCTTTTTGACCGATTTTACAACAACAGAAGGCTTGCGCACCTGGTTGCTTGTCTGGTGTACCGGCTCGGTGTTCCGGCGAATCCCTCTCTGCTGGTGACCGGCGCTCTCCGCTCGAACGGCGATGTCGTAAGCTTTGCTGAATGTGAGGTCCTTCTCAGCGAACAGGCGCTGCTGCAGTGACTCGTCACTCAGTCCGCACACAAATCTGTCGCGTAACATCACGTCCAAGGGAAGCATGGTGGTGTTAGCAGAAGAAGCTGCGTCTCCCTCCTGCCCGGTAGCTGTTGTCGACAGCGTTCCAAAATTGCAGTCGGCAGCGAGCTTCTTGAGCGCGGCTACGTAGGCGCTCACAGTTTCTCCTCCCAGTTGATCTCGTCGTTGGAAGCGAGCCCGGCTGTAGACCTCGGATGGCCTTGGGTCGTAGTGCTTTTGCAGCGCTTTTACGATGTCGTCGTAAGACACTGCCGCTGGTGTGCTTGGCTGAATAAGGGCGCAGACAGTATCGTAGGTCTGCTCCCCGCACAGCGTCAGCAGGTTGGCCCTCTTCAAGGCTGGGTCTGTGATGTTGTTAGCTTCAAAGTAGAACTGAAGGCGTCCAACCCACGATGACCACGATGAGCCGTTGAACTCTGGTATCTGATTGGGAAACCCTCGCGTAGCCATGGCTTGTCAATAGCGTTGCGTAGCGCGGGTCGAATCCACTTTCTCGTCGCCACTGTCGTGTCCGGTCGCTGTGTTGAATGCAGCGAAAGACGCACACGGTACTTTAAGACTTCGTTTATTTAAAGCCGATGAGGGTGCGACCAGCGTCGACCGAGGCAGGAGCCGAACTGGCCGCCCGAAGAAAGGAGGGAGCGGAGAAGCGTCCACGGGAGGGAGTGGCTTCCCAAAACAGGAGGAGGATGCGGGGGCGCACCATGGGGGGGGCATCTGGCGACAGCGTGCGACGAGGGGCAAGTTGTCGTTAGGAGGAGGATGCGAGTGGTCGTTAGGAGGAGGATGCGGGGGCGCACACACACAAAAGCAATAAGGGGACACAACAGAATGGTTTCAAGGGATCAATAATATGCCTATTTTCAGGTGCTCATATTTACGCGCAGCTTTTGGAGCAACGGTAAATGAGTGTATGAGGTCCGCTAGGAAACGGCGATTCTTATTTTATTTTACCAAGTGCATAAACAAAAGGTATAAAAACGCCATTCCTGCCTTTCTTAACCCCCCAGCGCCAAACCTTTTTCCAATTGTTCGACAGCAAAGTGGTCACGCCAGTAACTCGGATCAAGGCATGCGAGTTACGCACACATTCCAAAAAAATGTGCAAACGTGTTTAGTGCGCTCGCACATAAGCAAAAAAAATCGCGAGGACACTTTGGCAACTAAATTGTTGAGAGACGAAAGGCGAGCACACTATGCTGTGACGACTTCCGGTGGATGTAACGTCACAACGTTCCCTTGGATATATCGATACCCAAATTATACATCCTTCGGGGATATTAAGTGTTTATTGCTCTTAATTACACATTTTTCTGTCTAATTTGGCACAAATCCGGACTTTTTCCGATCATTCTGTGATAATTTTCGCTATGCCGTGACGACTTCCGGTGGATGTGACGTCACACCATTCCCGTAGCTATATCGACGTCCGCGCTCTTTCGACGCAATTTCAACATTTTTTTTTACTATAATTAACTAATTATTTCATGCTCATCAAGCGTGGCTTCTAGGTTCATTTTTTCCTCCTCTCTTTGAAGCAACATTCGTTTTCTCCTATCTTTTTTAGTTCCCGAGTTAACACGCTGCCAAAGGTGTGGCACCCTCTGCTAACGGACGCCAGTATGAGCCATTAAAGGCTTTCGCCTTAAGAGGCTGTCTCATAGTATACTACGCTTAAATCGCAGCTACATCATTTCTTCGGAAGCCGTGGGCTCCTTCAGCACGGCGCTGGCGTGCGCCGTGAACGGGAGCAGTGGATACGGCAGTTTCTTCGACGTTCTCCGTCAGCTCGAGCACACGCTCGCCCTCGAGGTGTCGCTGCAAGCGTACAGACAACGCAGCGCCACCTCGGAGGGCTACGACGAACTTCTCGAAGGGTTCGAGGGCTACGGCAGCGCCGCACTGTTCTTCATCGCGGCGTGCTACACGACCTGCCTGGGCAGCGAGAGCGTGTTCCCTGCGGCCGACGACGACGAGTGCGACGTCACCTTCCGACACGTCCAAGAGTTCTCCGCCGCCTTCGGCTGCGCGCCCGGCAGCCCAATGAACCCATCGGCCAAGTGCAGAATCATGGAGCGAAACGATGCATAGAAGGGCATCCTTCGCATGGCTCGCGCCGCTTCTTAACGAAGAGTGACTGATGCGCTGAATTTTACGCGCACTTTACCTATTTTCGTTTCAGAATATTTTCTGATTACACTGTACAAAATCGCTGAGCGCATTCTTTCGTCACGAACTATGATCACCATCAATAAGGGCAAGCAATGATGATTTCTTCGCTATATTTGTACTATTGCAAGTAATTTAGCCCTGCATCACAGCTTTCTGTCAATGTTACCAAAACCTTTAGGTTCCTATAGTATGTGTGTGCTTGTTGGGCGGAGCTATTGTTAAGGTCCTTGTTTTCTGAATGTTATTGCATAGGACTCGTCCAGACGAAATCAAGTGTGTTACCCGACTATTCAACCGTCTGTACTTTTAGAGCCAGTAGCCTCACAAGACTGCACACTTACAGCGAGTAGCCTCGTTAAATACTTAGTGGTCATGTTTGATTCTGATATAAACTGGCAATCGCATACTAGTAAGACATGTTCCAAGCTCGCTTACGGTCGCGACATCGCTTACGGTCGCTTACGGTCGCGAAAGCCCGTGAATGTTTTGACCTAAAGGTTCTGCGTATTTTCTATTTCTTATTTGTGCATAGTTATCGAAGCTACTGCATAGTACCATGGAGCTATACATATAAAACATGCTTAAAATCTATTCCCCGCTTGCAGAAGATGGCAATTCGTATTCCTGGAACAGTGGACACCTCAGTCGCGCTTTAAGCTGCGAAACCGTTTGAAAGCACAAGTTGTTGAGACTGAAAGAAGGATGAAAAGGAAATTGCCCGGACTTGCCTACTGGCTCCAGCTGAGCCACAACCACTGCCGCGTGCAGACTGAGGAGAGTTGAAAGATACGGGAGGACAGAGTGAAAAAATTGGCTATGGATTAGCCCAGCTACGGCAGGATATACGTAGCGAGAGGTACGGTATATCCCAGGTTCCGTGTAGTCGTTTTAAATCGAAAGCCTTTAATGGCTCATGCTCGCGGTGTCCGTGCATGCTCGGTGGTGGTGGTGAAAACTTTTTAATAAACAACAGGAGAGTTTGCAGACCAAAAATGGCCCTTTACATAGGTGGAGTCCTTAGTCCGGGAGCCCGCTGGACGAGGCCGCTACTCGCGCCCGTTGGACTAGAGCCCTTTGAGACTCCAGCCCCGAGCAGTTGAGCAGGGCTGCCTCCCATGCCTCTCGGGAAGGGGAAGGACTGGGGGGAAGGGAAGGATTCTTTTGACAGGCCCAAACCACGTGGAAGGTATCGGAAACTTCCCCACAGTGAGGGCAGCGCCCATCAATTTTGGGGTCGAAATGTTTCACTATTGCAGGACAAAACAGAGTGTTGGTCTGCAAGCGCCTCAAAGTTCGCTCATCAGCTTTACTCAGGCCCTTAGCAGGGACCGGGAAAAGACGACGGCGTTCGCAATAGTCGTCCAGAATTTCTCTGAACCGCAGAAGCGGTTGCACAATCTCCGAGCCGGAAGAGCCTGGGTGAGGTGCCCGGTAGGTAAGCGCTCGGGCAGCCGCGTCCGCAGCCTCATTACCTCTAACGCCCTGATGGCCTGGAGTCCAAACTATGCGTTTGGGCGAAGGGTCCGATTCCCTCACTGCGCGCTTTAATATACTCCAGGCTAAAGGTGAAATCTCGCCAGCCAGGTAGTGTTGACAGGCTCGACGCGAATCTGTCACGATTACCTTCGAATTCAAGTCCGAGGCGGCAAGCGCAATGGCTACTTCCTCAGCCTGTGCTGAATTTCGAGCTCGAAAGGAGAGCCCGTTAACGCATTGATCCTGGTGAACTACTGCGGCCGTGTGGAATCCATTGGGCGACGGCCCTGCCACGTCAACGTAGTATACACCCTGTTTGGATCCGTGTTGGTGTTCGAGGGCCCGAGCGCGCGCCTCTCGTCTGCCTTCGTGTGTATGTGTGTCCATGTTGCGCGGGAGTGGAGGGACCCAGAGCTTGTGACGCCATAGCTCCGGAATCCGAAACGTCTCCTCTGGAGTGCACTCGTGTTGGACGTGCAAGCGGTCTAGCAGGCGGCGCCCGGATGCCGTCTGCTAGAGTCGCGTATATTGGTTCACGAGGTGGGCCTCTCGTAACTCCTGGTAGGAGTTGATCACCCCCAACGCCGACAACTTAGTATTGGAGGTGGCCACTGGGAGGCCCAGTGCTCGCTTTGTTGCCTTTCTAACGATGGTGTCGATTCTTATTTCTTGTTGTTTCGTAGTGCGAAGGTAGGGAGCTGAGTAGAGGATCCTGCTGGTCACGAAGGCATGGGCGAGCCGAAGCGCGTCCCTGCCTCGCAACCCGCCGCGCTTGTTAGCAACGCGATGGATCATGCGTCCGACCTGTTCGCCTACGCGCTTGAGTTTGGTAATAGTGGATTCCGGGCTGAGTCTGTTATGGATGAACAGACCTAGTATGCGGAGCTCCCCGACCTCTTTGATGGGGCCTCCCGTCAGAGAGATTTGCAAACTCGTGTTGTCCTTAGGATCGGATCTGATGTGCAGAAGTTCCGATTTTGCGGGAGCACATTGGAGACCACAGCCGATAGCGTAGCTATCGGTTATGGTGGCGGCCCGCTGAAGGCGGTCCTCCATTTCCCCAAGGCTCCCTTCGGTAGTCCAAATTGTTATGTCGTCCGCGTATAGTGCGTGATGAATGCCTTCCACCCGGGCCAATTGGTGGGGAAGCTGCATCATGGCAATGTTGAAAAGAAGTGGCGACAAGACCGCCCCTTGGGGTGTACCCCGTGTACCCATCGTGTATGGTCCGTATTCGTCATCCTCAATCTTGAGGAAGGCCTGACGCTTCGAGAGAAAGTCTCTTACATATGTGAATGCCTTGCGCCCACAATCAGTGGTACTCAAGTTAGCCAAGATGCTGCTATGACGAACGTTGTCAAAGGCCCCCTTAAGATCAAGGGCAAGGATGGCCTTGTCGTTGTGGCGCATGGCAGTGGGTCGTATTATGTAGCGGTGTAACTGGAGGAGGACGTCCTGCGCAGACATATGCGGTCGGAACCCGAACATAGTGTCTGCAAAGAGGCCCTTGGTCTCTATGTGTGGAGAGAGGCGATCCCTAACCATCGTCTCCATAAGCTTGCCCACACAAGAGGTTAGTGAGATGGGCCTCAGGTTGTCGGTATTCACTGGCTTGCCTGGCTTAGGGATGAAAGTGACCAAGGAGGTCTTCCATTCGGGAGGGAGTGGACGCCCGTCCCAAATCTGGTTAATGTACCCTAGCAGGTGGAGGTAGGCCGAATCTGGGAGGTTGGCCAACAGATTGACTGTTGTGCGATCCCGACCCGGAGCCGTACCTCGCCGCATTTTAGCTAAAGCCGCCTTAAGGTCGTGCAACTCAAAAGCGGCATCAATGTCGGGATTCGGCTTTCCCGCGTACTCGTACTCGGGCCCAACTGGGTCCTCTATGCGGCAGAGATATCTGTCGCACAGGGTGTCCGCGAGTTGAGCCGTCGTACCTTGGTACCCGTGCAAAGCCCGCCGGAGCTGTCTTTGCGTCTCCCCTCTCGTTTGAGTGGGGTCGATGAGACTACGAAAGAAGCGCCACGTTCCTCTCGAGCGGTGCCCGTCCGTGCGCTGGAATCATGCCGACAGTCTCCTCTCCTCCGCACAGTGCCGCAACCTCCTTCCCTCCTCAGCAACCGGTCCGCCGTGGGGGGCACAGCTGTGCATAGCAACCGTGACGTCACACAGCAGCGGTGGAACGTGAGCGCGCGCGTTAGTGATGGCAGCTGCAGCGCCGCCCCTTCGCCAGACGTCTCGTTGCATTCGGTGGTGGTGAACTCTTTTATTACGCCCAAAAACGGGGGACCAGTCCAAGGACTGGTTGCGCTGGCTTAGAGGAGGTCGGCGGCGATCCCTTGGGGTGTCGCGGCCTCCAACACGCGCTGGATATGCCGGCGGTGGTCTGCTGGCTCGGAAGTACGCAGGAGAAACGCCCACGTCTCGGGGGTGGTTGAGTTGTTTGTGTTGTAGTGTGTACAAGTCCACGCCATGTGTATGAGAGTGGCCGGAGTTGAGCAGTGTTTGCACATTGTGTCTATGTTGCGGAAAGATCCTGCTTTATAAAAGGGGTTTAGAAAACTGCCAGTTTGTAGTTTGCGCCATTAATTGGACGGCCTCGCGCCTTGTTAGATCACGGTGTGCGGAAGGATAGAGACATCTTTCGAGCCGGTGGTGCTGGCGTATGTCCGTGTAAGTATTGAGTAGAGAAGCGCGTGAGATATTAGCATCGGAGGAAGCAGGGAGGCTGATCATACACTCGGCTCGGCAGCTGAGATCTCGGGCGAGAGTGTGCACCTGGGCGTTTCCGGTGTGCGACTCGTGGGCTGGAGCCCAAAGAAGTAAGCGAGAGGTGGAAAAGGGTGCAGTAGAAGGTAGAATGTGTAACGCCCGGGAAGAGATAAGGCCAGCGTCGTAGTTGCGGATAGCCTGTTGAGAGTCACTGATGATGATTTTGGTGGTCGGCCAGCGCTAGCGCAATGACAACCTCCTCTGCTGAGGTGACTGTTTCTGCATTGCGAATGCCGCAGGTGGTGTACCAGCTGCGGTGAGGAGCGAGAGCTGCCGGCACCGTTGCTGGTTTAGAGGGATGGTAAGAGGCGTCCGTATGCGTGACGTCCGGACGTCCGCTGTAGCGTTTCTCGAATTGACGTGCGCGGTCGGCCCGTCTCTCGGCATGGTGTTCCGGGTACATCCGTTTGGGAATGGGAGGGATGCAGAGATTTAGGCGATATTCCGGGGTAAGTTCAGCATAACTTGGGGCCGCTCTGGGCGGGGAGATCCCATCTCGCTGCAGTACCGCTCGGCCAGCGTGTGTAGGTGAGAGCCAGTCGTATTGGGCAGTGAGGATTGCTTCGATAAGTTCGCTCACGGTATTGAAGATTCCGAGAGCCATGAGCTTATGGGTCGCTGTGGACATGGGAAGACCCAGGGCTGTCTTGTACGCTTTTCGGAGTGACGCCTCTAGCCGTTCGCTTTCGGCACGAGTGAAACGCAGGTAGGGTGCAGAGTAGGTGATGCGGGAGCAAATAGAGGCTTGAACGAGGCGCAGGAGGTTGGATTCTCGCATACCATGATTCTTGTTGGAAACTCGCTTATGGAGGCGTCCGATCTGTGCCGCCCATTGGTCGATGCGTTGGAGCGTGGTGTTGTTGCTACCGTGGGACTGCAGGTGTAAGCCCAATATCCTGGCATGATCTGTTCGAGGGATCGGGTTGCCATCCACCTGGAGGTTATCTCAGGATGTATCTTAGGATGGCGTCGTCCCGGGGACTGGAAGATGATATACTCTGACTTTGTCGCCGAGCAGGTGAGGCCAGCTGTTATGAGGTAATCTCCGGTACGTTTGATTGAGGTGTGGAGAGTCTCTTCTATCTGGCCGTCACTGCCGCGCGTAATTCAAAGTGTAAGGTCGTCACCATAAATGCTGTGGTGCAGGTGAGCGATATCGGCGAGTAGCCTGGGCAGGCCTATTAGTGCAACGTTAAAAAGCATCGGTGAAAGCACGAAGCCCTGGGGCGTGCCATGGTTTCCCAGAGATATTACGGAAGGTTCTCCCGTGCGGCGTTAAGTTGTACAGTGCGGTCAGTGTAGAAATTTCGGACGTCCGCATACGTGCGATGTCCGACACCGAGAGCCTGAAGTTGTTGAAGAATCGCTTCGTGGAGGATGTCGAATGCCTTGGCAGCATCGAGGCCGACGATAACTTTCGTGTCTAGTGTACGTCTCATAACTACCTGATGATGGAGAAGAAGCACGATGTCCGTGGCCGCTAAATGAGGGCGGAAGCCGAACATTGTGTCTGGTAGTAGATGGTTGTCTTCGAAGTATCCTGCGAGTCTGTTGTGGATAACGTGTTTCATCAGCTTCCCGAGGCAGGACGTGAGAGAAAAGGGACGGAGGTTCGCCAAGGTTAATGGTTTTCCCGGCTTGGGGATGAGGACTAGATTGGCGCATTTGCACTCCTGGGGGATGGTACCGCTGGCCCAACATTCTTAAAGATAGTCGGTAAGAGCATGAATGGATGTGTCGTCTAGGTTCCTAAG
The DNA here is from genome assembly GCF_055824585.1 of Amblyomma mixtum. NCBI lineage: Eukaryota > Metazoa > Arthropoda > Arachnida > Ixodida > Ixodidae > Amblyomma > Amblyomma mixtum. Next base: position 80,452,016 of record NC_143012.1, on the reverse strand, counting down.
CATTTTATTTGAAATGCGGTCGGGACCCGCCGCCGAAGTCATCTTGAGGCGATTGAGTTCTGCTCGGACCTACCCAAAAGTGGTTGGAGTGTCTAAGCCGGGATTGTCTGCGCCCTGATAGAAGGGGAGGTTGGTTGCTGGTTCGGGGTGGATGTAAGTATTTATAAGCTCTTCTTTGAGCTCGTCTGGCGTGCCAGGATACTGGCGGAAGATTGGCTCCAGCTGTTGGCGTGTTCCAAACAGATGCGCCCGGAGCACCATGACGAGAGACGGGATGACAGTGCACGTCAATCCGACAAACGCTGCAGCGGACGTCTGGACGTCATATATACGGACGCCTCTTACCATCCCTCGAAGCCAGCGACAAGAGCGGCAGCTCTCGCTCCTCACCGCAGCTGGTACATAGCCTGCAGCATTTGCAATGCAGAAACAGTCACCGCAGCAGAGGGGGTTGCCATTGCGCTAGCGCGAGCTGACCCTAATACCAAAATCGTCATCAGTGATTCTCAACAGGCTATCCGCAACTACGGTGCTGGCCGTACTGCGCCCTCTTCCACCTTTCGGTTACTTCTTTAGGCTCCAGCCCAGGAGTCACTCAGCGGAAACGCCCAGGCGCGCACACTCGCCCCAGATATCAGCTGCCGAGCCGAGTGTATGAACAGCCTGCTTGCTTCCTCTGACACTAATGTCTCACGCGCTTCTATACTCACCACTACCGGCTCGAAAGATGTCTCTATCCTTCAGCACACCGTGATGGAACCACACGCGATGCTGTCCTGTGGCGCAAACTACAAACTGGCAGTTTTCCAAACCCCCTCTTATACAGCAGGATCTTTCCACAGCAGATGGACCCCATGTGCAAACACTTCTCAACTCCGGCCCCTCTCATACACATGGCGTGGACTTGTACACACTACAACACCAACAACTCAAACACCCCAGGGACGTGGGAGTCTCTCGTACGTACTTTCGAGCCAGCAGACCAACGCCGGCTTATCGAGCGCGCGGTGCAGGCCGCGACATCCCAAAGGATGCCCACCGACTTTCTCTAAGCCAGCGCAACCGGTCCTTGGACTGGTCCCCTGTTTTGCGGCGTAGTAAAAGAGCTCACCTCCACCATTCAACCATTCATTAAGGGAAGTGAGTGAGGTGAGAATAGACACCGTAAGTTCTGAAAAATTAAAAATTGATAATTTATTTTTCAGGACAGGAAATGGTGCAGTAATTCTCACTTCTCGGTGGACACCCGAACCGACCTGTAAGGCAAGAAAGGAAGAAGAGATTGAGAGAATAAAGGCAAACGGTGGTGCAAACCTCGTTGCTCTCACAACAGAAATACATGGAGAAGCATGCATGAGCCGATCCTTAAGAGTCCGGGCCTTATAAATACTAGGTGGGGTCTCTAGTACTGGATGGACTCCAGTGGCGTCGGCCGCTACCCAAGCACACTCGACCAAGGCCTTTTGGGCCTTCAGGCCATAACAGCCGAGCATGGTCGCCTCCTACTGCTCCCGAGTGGGGTTGGATTGTGGGGGAATAGCTTGGTCGGATGGGCAGGCCACTCGATGTGGTAGATATCCGAGGACTTGTCCGCACCATGGGGAAAGCTGGCCGTGAAGCAAGGATAAAAAATTTTCAATGCTACCGGGAGCAGCAGAGTGGGTACAGAGACGTAGTAGAAGCCGCTCGTCTGTCTTAGACCTTTACTGGGGCTAGGGTAAAGACTAAGGCCAGATGATAACGAAAGACGATATCTTTAAAAGGATACGCGGGATTGAATTCGAGATCCTGATCTAAGAGGTCGAGAAAGGAAGCCCGGAAAGAGAGCGTTCGGATGGCGGTGGAGGCTGCCTGATTCCCTTTGAGATCCATTTGTGCAGGACCACATACTTTGTTCCGGTGACCGGGGTCCCCGGTATAGGTGCAACTTTGAAGTCAGTAGGCTAAGCGTGGTGCCCAGCCCTGCTCGACGCTCCGACAGGCCCCTCGCGTGTCGGAGATAATTGTTTTAGAGTCGCAGTGCGTAACAGCCAGTGTAATGGCGCCCTCCTCTACACGAGCTATGTCGCGGGCGCGAAATGTAAGCCTGTTAACTCTTCTGGACTGGCGGACGACGCACGCAAAAAGATTTCCGCATGAACATTTCATGCACTAAGCCTGCGGCCGTGGGTTTGAGAACGAGAGACGGCAGTAGAAACAACTTTAAATATTTTGTACTATGAATAAATACCACAAATTGCTTTACACACAAAAGATAAATTTACACTCGATGAAAATTTTTGTATGGGGTAGTCGGTGGCTGATCTTCAGCGCCAGTCCTGTTGTTTGTGTCTTCTCTGCTGTCTGTTTTTTTCGCTGTTTCTAACTTTCCTTAAGATAAATTTACTCACTGGTTTAGTGTAATCTTCACTTTCGTATAATGTAAATTTTATTTAAACACTGCAGCTGCGCTTCCTTTTGCCGGTTCCTTCAACAGCGCCCGGCGGCTTGCTGCTAGGGCGAGTGCGTGCGCGCTATCGTTGCCGGGAAAGGAGCCATGAAGAGGGGTCCAAATGACGCGCACGGTAGGTGGTATATCGACAGTTATTGGTGAGAGTGGCCGCGCAGCCTCAAAAGTATGGCTAGTTGTGCCGTTTTGGTGGCTTCACAGAGTTCCTCGCAAGTGTTACGTATTCCAAGTCGAAGAAGGCGCTCTGTGGAAGTGCAGGGGGGAAGGCGTAAAGCTGTGCGCATACTGCTTCTAATGAGGCCGTCTAAGCGGTCTCTATCTTTCGCGAAGAGGGAGAGATATGGTAGTGCGTATGTTATTCTACTGGTGATGTAAGCCTGTGTGAGTTGAAGCGTGTTTGGTTCCCGTAGGCCCGATTATCTGTGTGCCACACGTTTTATGAGCCTAATTGCCTGTTGTGTGTGCGTTTGGAGTGTTTGGATAGTGTCAGTCTGAGAGCCAGAAATCGCGAGAAACATCTCAATAGGCCGGACTCACACGCACCCCTGCAGGACGATCTCTGCTGCAGTCTCTTCGCATATCGCCTGTCGGCGTTATACCCGACACTGACACAATCCCCACTGCCATAATAGCTGCAGTTCAGATAGCCCCTCCCTAAACACATGCACCCGCAGCGCGATGAAAAGCGCAGAGAGGCCCGGGCCTTAGCACTACACAGAGCTTACGGAGAGGATCCCAAAGTGGCATACACTGATGCCTCGCTCTACGCAACAGGCAGCCATAGTGGCTGTTCGCAGTGACGGCCGCCCCATTACGGCAGGAACCATTCTTACCTCATCCATAACCACGGCTAAGGAAGCGCCTATCGCGCCTATATCTCCTCTTCAGCCGCCACCAAAATTATATCCGACTCGCGAACAGCAATCCTAAATTATAGCACTGGTCGTATCTCTCAGCAAGCCAGCAGCATACTCCGACGCTGGAATCCCGCCAGAACCGTAACGCTCACCTGGGCGCCAGCACATGCCGGACTGCCCGGAAACGAGGAGGCGCATGCCCTCGCCCGAGATCTTACCCTCCGGGCGGGAGAGCACACCGCCTCCTCCATCGAAGGGGAGTACCTGTTACATTTCAGTGATATCCTACAATACTATTGCTCCAACAGACAGACATACGCACCTCCTCACTTTTCGCTATCAACCACACAATCAGCTTTCTGGCGCAGGCTTCAAACTCGCACACTGCCATACCCGATATTCATGCACGGACGTTTGTCTGACCTATTCTCCTCCTCCTGTCGACTATGCGGCAAAATAGGCAACTTTCTGCATGCACTGCTAACCTGGTCCACTTCCCCGCAACCTCCCCCACCACAGGTGCCACTCACTTACAGGGAACAGCTGATGTAGAGTTAGGCACTCCAAGACAAACGACTCACCATCACCAGTGCCTCTAACAGGCTGGCCGTCCAGGGGCTGGCACACCATTTGTAAGGGAGGAACCCGCTGTGTGGGCCCCTCCCGCAGGCCATGAGGGGGGCTCTGCCCCCCACCTGTAATTTGTCACGGCCAACAAATTTTATACCATCACCATCAGCCTCAAAAGATAAAGAACTCTTCGCGAAGGCCTGGTACGCAGACTCCGGGTGTGTAATTATTGTGCATGTCGGACTGGCGTGATGTTCGTCATAGGTGCCTATGTGGTGTATGAAAGCCTGCGGTGGTCTCCTCAGCCGTCGTGCTCGAGCTCATCCGCCGAACGGAGTCCGTAATCTGAATTGAGCCAGTAGCATCTGTAACCGCCAGTCCCATAGCGTCAGTGCTGAATGTGTATTTCGCCGCTTAGTCATATTGTCACCGGACGCCGGTAGAGTGTTCTCACTGGCCGAACAGTACTTGGCAAGAGCACTCAGCAGAGCACGTCACACCGACCCTAGAGCCGAGCAGAAGACGGCGTAGTGCGGCGCGCGACAAAGCACGAAGACAGACCGCACGGGGGCGCACGTAGAGTGTCTGAAATAAGTGTAGCAATATAGTATAATAGGTAAGAGCCGTATTGACGCATGAATGCCTTGACTCTGCCAGTTCTGCGGTCGGCGTGGAGCTCGGGGTGCACGTTTTTCGGGACCGGCGCGACTTCGATCTTAGGTGCGAGTTTGGGCGGTACGGCGTGGTACTTCTGCTGCAATGGAGTGGTGGGGACCGGCTACCCTTGTGGGCGCAGAACGGTTCGGCCTATTCTCGAGTCTCGAAGACGCGCCAGCTCTTCTGTCGTGTGTCCAGGTGCACGAGGGCACTCTGAGGGCTGTCTTCACCGCCGATCACAGGAGGACATTCAGCCGATTAAACTCGCTTCAACTCAGTCTTTGACAAGATGCGTGGAACGTAGCACGGCTGATTAGCAACGCCTGTACGATTCGCATGGGTCAGTTTGGTTGAGCCCCCGCGTCTGTTCCAGATGCGGCGCATCAAGGTTGCAACCTGCGCAAATTGCTTCTGGAGCAACTGTACAGTGTAGCTTGCTCGGCCGTCAGGTTGTAGGTACAGGGCCAGCTCCTGGAATCGCTCTACTCCAGGGATGCGAGTGCCTTCGAGGCGGAGCTCCATATCGAGGTCGACTGCTTGTGTCCTCTAAGGCGCGCAGATAACGAGCAGTTCCCACTTTTCAGGTGCACACGTAAGCCCAATATCAGTCGTGTAGTGTTGAGCCGCCTCTATGAATTTTTGATTGAAAGTTATCTTCGATGTGGCCGTCCGAGACTATCATCATCTATATCGTGATGTCATCGGCACAAATAGCATGGTGCACATCGGGAATTCTAGGGAGCAGCGAGGAAAGGCCAGCACACGTAACGTTGAACAACATGGGCGGCAGCACCGAGTGTTGTGGGGTGCAACATCCTGTGAGGCGGATTGTTTCGAAGCGCACGTTCCCTATGCCAAGTGTAGCGGTTTGATCTAAGAATGCCCTCACGTAGTCGTAAGTGCGCTGACCCCAGTGCGACCTTGCTAGGCCCGCCAAGATCGCATCATGCGAAACGTTGTCGAAGGCCCCATTGAGGTCTAACGTCAGTGCATCACGGGCCTGGGGACTTGTCGCCACCTGACGCCGTCGTCAGAGGCCACGCATTTTATTTCAAGACGGCCTCCAACCCCTCACCGTCCTTGTCGTGTTCAGAATAAAGTTTTGCCATCACCAAGAGGGAAACTCACATGCCTGCTCCGACTTGAGGCGGCAAACACAAGCCGATTATGTCATAGCGGAAAAGCGCCAGCCACGATCACCAATCGTGAAACGAGACCACGAGGGCACGTACCGCTTGCCAGAAATCGATTTACAACCAGACTCCAAAAAGGGAAATAAATCGCCCTTTAAAAAAAAATGAACAACTGCATATTGTTGTGCAATGTGACTATTGCATTCTTGGTGTGCGCAATTATGGCACTCCGCTGTCCACACAATGCTTAATCGTTCCAGCCTAGCTCGTGTTCGCCTTACATCTTCCCCTCTAAAAGCCCCATAAATTGACGTAGATGCCCCTAAAGAAAAAAAACGTCGCAAACGGCAGCTAAGAATTGGAGGTCTTGCGGTGTCCCGGACTAGGGACGCCGACCATGTAGCGGGGCCACTCTGTCGCTCTCAAACTCTATTTCAGCAATTAAAAGTTTTCACCACCACCACCACCCTGAATTTTTATTAGGAAGCGACAGAATATATGTTTGGGTCAGCCCGTAAGGGACCGATCCTGACAAGCTCTTGGTAAAGTTGAAATGCCCACCGAGAAATAACAGTTACCGCGCCTTTAACTTCCTCAGAACCCCTGTAATTTTTGGCTACGACATTGCGCGAGTGACGAGGACCCGAAATTAAGGCTACGCATTGTGCGATACCCGCCGCAGTGGCCCAGTGGTTAACGCGCTCGTCTACCGAGCCGGAGTACTCAGGTTCGAACACGACCGCGGCGGTTGCGCTTCGATGGATACCGAAAGCAAAATGCTCTCTGGTACTGTGCGATGTCAGTGCACGTTAAAGATCCCCAGGTGATCGAAATTATTCCGGTGACCTCCACTACGACACCTCTTTCTCTCTTTCTTCTTTCACTTCCTCTCTTAACTTACGGCGTGGTTCAGGAGTCCACGAGATATATGAGAGATACTGTTCTATTTCCTTTCCTAAAAAAAAAACAATTTGCCAATTTGAAGGATTCATCTTTCCATCTTATTCAATAGGTGGTGGTGGTGAAAACTTTTAATTTCTGAAATAGAGTTTGGGAGCCACAGAGCCCACTGCATGGTCGGCGTCCCTAGTCCGGGACACCGCATGACAATGCCCCGTCTCTCGCCCGTTTCACCAGAGCCCTTTGGGACTCGAGCGAGGAGCAGTTGAGGGGGGCAGTCTCCCATGCCTCTCCGGAAGGGGTAGGGGAAGGGGGGAGGTGGGGATTTTGAGTACATGCCCACACCATGTGGAAGATATCACAGGTCTCCCCACAGTGTGGCCATCGCACATCCGTGTTATTATCGTAATGCTTTAAGATTGCAGGACAGAGTAGAGTACCTGTCTGCAGGCGCCTTAAAGTTCGCTCCTCCGTCTTACTCAGCCCCTTTGCAGGAGCCGGGAAAAGGCGGTGGTTGTCGGTATAATGCGTTATTATTTCCCTGAATCGCAGCAGCGGCTGGTTAGTCTCCGAGCCAGAAGAGCTGGGATGAGGAGCCCGGTGAATAAACGCTCGGGCAGCCGCGTCAGCGGCCTCATTACCTCGTAAGGCCTGATGGCCAGCAGCCCAAATGATTCTTTTCGGTGTTGGATCAGTGGCAGTCCGTCTTAGAATGCAAGCAGCTAAGGGGGAGATCTCCCCTGTCAAGTAATGATCACATGCTTTTCGGGAGTCCGTAATGATTGTTCTCGAATTGGCGTGGGCGGCAGCAAGCGCTATCGCTGCTTCCTCGGCTCGCATTGAATTCGGGGCTCGAAAAGAGAGTGCATCAACGTGCATTTCCTGGTGAACGACAGCGGCCGTGTAAAATCCCGTGGGCGATGGCCCTGCTACGTCTACATAATATACACCGGGTCGGGAGCCGTGTTGTCTCTCAAGAGCCAGAGCCCGCGCTTGTCGTCTGTTTGCCTGCATGTCGGTGTCCATGTTACGGGGGAGCGGGGAGACCCAGAGCATATGGCGCCACAGTACTGGGATACGCTCCGCCTCCTCTGGAGTGCAGTCGTGTTGGATGTGTAAGCGGTTTAGCAGGCGGCGCCCAAGGGCCGTCTGCATGAGCCGCGTGTATTGGTTCACGAGGTGGGCCTCCCGCAGCTCCTGGTAGGAGTTTAGCACCCCCAATGCCTTGAGTTTGGCATTAGAGGAAGAGACTCGTCTCCGAAAGTTCGACGCCACCGTAGTCACTCGGACCATTAAGCGCAAGCGATTACGCACCATAGCAGCGCTATGACCTTCAGCTGAATATTGTCCACTATAAGGAAGGGAAAACAGGCTCACTGCCCGATGTGTGCACGCGCCAATTTTTATAGTTCGTACGTTCTCGTTAAGAACAATAATAATAATTGGTTATTGAGGAAAGGAAGATAGCGCAGTATCTGTCTCACACCTCGGGTGAACACTTGAACCACGCTGTAAGGTGGCTTAAAAGAGGAAAAAGAGAAACAGGATACTCGTTAAGAACTTTTGCCCCGCAAACACCACGTATGCTCTCGTCGTTCCCAACTGTCTTTGCAGAGAAAATGCGTACGCTTGCAATGACGACCCGACCGCTAGGCAACTCTTGTTTATCTGCGAGTAGTGCTTCCAACTCAAACACGGCTTGACACCGCTATCCACCGATACCGCACGTTACGTAAAATGCCCGTTGAAGTATTTGAGTGACGAAGGATACCATCTACAAAGTCAGCTGGAGACTTGATGTTACTCCCATAACCAACAAGGCAATTCCAGCATATCGACATACAGCTCCTGGACCTTTTTACGAAGTCGTCCTTCGAAAACACAAGTACATATGCGGCGGCTGACTTACCTAGTGAGTTATGATTACCGGGGATGCGAATTTGGAGTTTATAGAGTATTCCTGCAGTTAGGGGAAAGTAATTCGCCAAAGGCAACGCATTCGGCCACTCCCTCGTAACATGCACCCAGACCGAAACCGCGAGGGACGGGAAGCCAGGAAAGCGGCCCTTCATGAACGATACGGCGATGAACAGAACACCGTATGGGTAGATGCTGCATGTGACCACCACCGAGCCACAGCGGCTGCGTAAACTCCGCGTACCCCTCCGATTATAAAAGAATTACCCCAGGGAACTAACCCAGAGGAAGCAGAAGAAATAGCTATAGCGTTTGCGCTCGGCAGCTCCAGTGCTACCTATATACTCAGTGATTCAAAAACTGCAATGCTAAATTAGTCTAGGGGCAGGGTCTACCCTGCCACCTACCAATTGCTGACCTCGTCTGGGTGCCTGTGCACTCTGGAAACCCAGGCATTGAGGCCGCCGATTCTTTAGCCCGAGGGTCTAGAAACCGGGCACAGGCGCACCTCATGGGGGCTTTCTCAAAGGAGCGCGCATGCACCTTCGCTGAACTCATTGCGAATGCTCATGCCGAAAGGCAATTATACCCACCCCCCGAGTCCTCCCTCACTACCAGGGAGCAACACCTAAGGCGCCGTCACCAAAAGCGAGCCATACCAACCCCCTCTCTCCTCTCCCACTACCGAACCATACCACCCTCCTACCCTCTGTGCCATGCACAGAAGCAAAACCTGACCCATTCCTCGTTGCCTGTCCGGCTTCACCTCCACCCAGCGGTCCGGTGTCACTCCCAACATGGGAGGACTTGGAGACATCGCTACGCTCCATGGACTCAGCAAGACAAAAGATCGTCGCCCCCTGCGCTGACAGCGTCATTTTAAGCACAGAGAGCTAAGTGGGGTGGGGCCATGCGGAGAACCATGGGCCTGGGAAAAAAGTTTTTCGCTCTCTGTCCCTCACCTAGGGCGCCAAACCAAAGCGCGAACGCAACTGCGCAGCAGAAGAAATGTCCAAACTCTTCCTCAAACGCAACCCGCCGCGACATAACCTCTCTCCTCGTGAAGCACTAATTGCGAGAAGCGGAACAGCATTTACGGTAGAGACGACGCAAGCCATCGAGCGCTACAATCTGACAACCTGTGGAGGACAGTCACTGCTGCCACCTCCTGCCCATCGACGTTAGCGACGAATGTTCCTTCTCACGCGCAAAAACTGTGATCTCCTCCATGATATGTAACCAGCCCCTTATACAGGGTGTCCACGCTAACTTTAGCCAAGGGTTAAAAAATAAATATTTAAGGTAGGCCAGCGAAACCACTTACATACATCTACCAGCCGGCTTGCTCATCATAGGCAATTTTTTGTTTTGCAATTAATTAGCAATTAGGATAATTTTTCTAAATCCGTAAATATTGACTTCAGACAGCAAGTGTGAATAGCAGAGTTGGAGAGCACCTTCAGAAACCCCCATTTGCTGTAAAATAAACCTCACGTGTATCTTTTTTCCGAGCTCCAAAGAAAGCCCGCGAAATGCAAAAACAATCACGTGACTAGAGCATTCGCGAGCCACGATTGTGCTGCTCTCAACCGTGGCTTGAGTGAACGAAATCAGCTGCTGGTAAGGCGCGGCGATTTCATTGCGCCGGCAGGCCGATATGTCAACGGTGGTTGCGGCGCCCGCGCGAGCCAGTCTGCAAGCGTGACGGTGGAAGTTGCAGCGAACGCGCCGGGTATTGTGAGCTATGACATGGCCAGAGGTGACAAACACAAATGCGACGCGTTTTAATCGCCACTGAGAGGCAAAAGAAGATCGGCAAGTATTTTACTTATCTTCTTCTGCCTCTCAGTGGCGATGCAGGCGAAATACTGGAAACCCGTGTATTGTTTGGTTTGGTTTATGGGGTTTAACGTCCCAAAGCGACTGAGGCTATGAGAGACGCCGTAGTGAAGGGCTCTGGAAATTTCCACCACCTGGAGTTCTTTAACGTGCATTGACATCGCACAGCACACGGGCCTCTAGAATTTCTCCTCCAAAGAAATTCCAGCCGCCGCGGCCGGGATCGAAACCGCGTCTATCGGGTCAGCAGCCGAGCACCATAACCGCTGAGCCACCGCGGCGGCAAACCCGTGTACTGTGTGATGTCAGTGCCCGTTAGAACCCTATGTGGTCGAAATTACCCGCAGCTCTCCACTGCGGAGATCTTTATACAGTGAGTCCCTTTCGGACGTTATACCATATCAACCAAACTATTCTAGTCTTGTGTGCAATGGCTGCCGCAGCTTGCAAAGCGGGAAGAGGTAAATCCCGCTCTCCTTCTGCCGGGAACAAGAGGGAAAGACCGGCAGGCGGCTGCCAAAAAAAGAAACGCAAAACAAAATGAAGCAAAAATGACTGGCAACCTGGCATGCTTGGCAGGTGCCAGAGTGAAGAGGGACATCACTTTCTCCACTTTTAGGGGAAAGGAGAGGGAGGCCCGAAGGTGGCTACCACGGGAAGAATTCAGAGGGTGGGTGCCGTGGAGGGAAGAGTTATGACGCCGTAGGACCAATGCGCCGCGTGAGCACGGCGAACACGGGAACAACCCGGCGTGTGGCTACCAGGGAAGAAGAAGGGCCAATCAGCCATCAACTGTCGCTGATCAACAACTTAAGCCTTGATTAGAATCTATAAATAACAGGGCTTCAGTGCAATCTTGGAGACAAACTGCTATGTCCAATATTGCTGATAGATCAAACAATACTTCCCGCTAGTGCACGCAGGGGAGAAAAACGGCGCAGCATAACTTCATTGTCTTCTGTCATAAAAGTGAACAAGAGAACAGGTGCCTCAGGGAGCTTCACCAACGTTGCGACAAGAGGTTGGTCCGGAGGACGCGTTAAAGAATACAAGGAGGCGCAGTGCAAAGCTCAATGGCATGAAACAATGCCGTCGCGTATCCCATTTATTTCGGTTTGCCTTGAAAACGAAGGCCACATATCGAACATTGCATTTATGGTGTCTGCCAGCTCATATATAAGAAGTGTAATTGTCCGAAATGATGTAAATCCGTTTTTTTTTCTGATCATTTAAGCGATATTTTGACCCGAAGAGGTATTCTCTCTTGACCCATTGTTACCCCAAGAATTGCAAAACGCAAAGGTTGGCTTAAACCTTCATGCTTATCGCAAATTGTATTAACTGGCGAATAGCAGAACGACGTGAGCAAAGAGTCAACACACGGAGTTCCCTTGAAGGTGAAAAATCAGGTCATATAAACCACAGAAGAAAAAAGGACGCTTCAGCAGTTTTCACCTGGCGGGGCACCTAGCTTTAAGTTATGAATGAAGTCACAGGTGAAGTGATGGCAGAGGGACCTCGTTCGGTCGGAGCTTGGTAAGACCTCCAAGTAGCGGCAAGAACTGGGCAAGGCATTACGCACGCGCTCCGCGACGCGCTCCGTCATGTGTGGGCTGCTCACAGCGAGCCACTGCAACCGGGGAGCCAGGCTTAGCAGTCTGTACAGGCTCTTCTCGCCCAGATACGTGTTCCTCAGGCATAGATGTGTTAGACCCAGCCTTAGGCTTCCATTTGTTCCCATGTAGATTGATTTGAATGCTTTGCCGGTGAATGCCGTGTGTCCCAAGAACAAAACACGCAGGCTCTGACCGTGCAAGAGCAACATCTCGGCACCCGTGTCCCTCACGTCCGTGCGCTCAATGTCCAGGACAACGAGGTTGGCGATCACGGGCAGTAGGTCGGTCAGGCGTTGGTCGTTGAACAGGTAGCAGCCTTCGAAGCTAAGGGCACGAAGCGACGAGAATTGCTCCAGCTTGGCTAGCCCGATGGCAGGCGCGAATACGCAGTTGGCGAGGTCCAGCAGCCGGAGATCACGTGGGTATGGACGGCCCGCTTCGGCGGTGAAGAACTGCTCCGCACTGAACCACCACTGGCGCAGTGAGAGATGAGTGAGCGTCGGTGGCAGGTCGCACAATGTGACCTTGTTCTCTCGAAGGTGATCGAAGAGGAAGCCGCGAGTGATGTGCAAGACCTGCGAATAAGTGAGGACACTTGTAGATCCTTTTAGTACGCTAGCACTTGTAGTGGGAATTCCCCGTATTTATCCGTTGCGTGTTTATCAAGAAGTTGGCGTCTCAGTGTGTTGGGGAACAGCAGCGCTGTATGGAATGACTAGAGATGAGAAACTTTCATATATCGCATTACCCATTCAATCCAGACGTCAGCGCCCATTCCTCCCATAGCGGCTGGAAGGAAGCCAACTGGAGCGTCATGTTGTTGCTATGGCAACGGTCTCCAGCATGAAAAACTTCGTCCCCGAGCAGATTTCAAACCACCAACAGTGATTACAAAGCAGCATCGTTTTCCTATGCCTAAAACGATCAGGGCTAAGGAGCAGCCTTTCGCGCTGCGTTCACGTCAAGAATTTAATCTTTAAACATCAAACCCCGTTCAGTCACCAAGTGCGCTTAAATAGAGAAATCGAATTTAAATGGAGTTTCGGATCCCAGGGCTAACTGCCTCTTTCATACTTGGTGTGTCGACGGAAGCGAAAAACATACCTTCATCTACTTCATCGTCCAGAGTGGGCCCAGATCCTAGAGCAGCTCATCCATGTTTTGCAATTTGGTGTTATCGATGAGCGAAGGCATCTTGATAAAAATTACTGAGCATTCGTTTTTCTTCATTTAAAACTTTGACGTCCTGTTAACTGAAGATCACAACAATTGCTAGCGTTAAAGAAGCGCTATTTTTATTACAGAATGTACGTGTTTCTTCGACAGCGACTACTCCGGTCCCATAGCGCACGTATAAGACTTGGGCTCGAGTCCGAACGAGGGGACCCTTCGTCAAGCGTAGCAATCATGAAACGCTCACCCTGATTGAGGGGCAGTGCTCGGCCAGGTAGGCGAACAACGCTCGCGGAAAGTCTCTCTCCTCATCCTCGGCGGTGGATGTGTCCATGGAACGGGTTATGTGCAGTTCCAGGATGTTGGCGTCGACGTGGGCCTCGAGAAGGCTGTGCACCTGTCGAGCCTTGAGCGGAAACGACGTCACGCGTAGCACACGCCGCAGCGAGAAGTCGCGTGCCACACGCCACCATCGGCGACATACCCTGGAATGAAGGGACGTGCGCTAGTGTTGTCGCATTGTTTTGTTTGACATATATATCAGCGGTAACGTATACGTGAGCTCTAGCAGAGGCAAAGCTCATTAATTCCGATGTTCATGAGCCGTTAATTCACCGTCGTAGAGCCAGAATCTATTGAAGCTAACAGTGATCTCACCTCTATTGCATTCAGACAAGGTGTACATGAAGGATTCCGGCGCGGTGATTTTCCTCACCGCTCTGAACTTGAGAGGGTAGAAATAAAGACGTGGGAATTGAGGAATAATGTTCTCTTGCCGCTTACTGATGGCATCGTTGCTAGCGGAATTTCCCACGTTCTGAACGTTTGCGGAATATATTGCCTGAGTTTGATTCCTGCTACACGAACCTTACACCTCCGTCGACATATGGAGAGAGCCGTTTATCGCTGCTACCACGCCATGGTCTTCGCTATGGTGATTATTCGGATTGCTGCCACTCTACAGGGGAATACACACTACGTGCGGATGAGAAGCCCTGGACTGGAACCAATCCGAAAAATGACATCTTGCTCATCAATTTCATATCCTCCACTGAGATCCCGGACGCGACCCGTGCCCGGATAGCGGCTGTGTCCGTCCAAACTGAAAATCCTGACTGATCACTAGTCACTCGTCTTCTGCACCTTTAGCAGATCAGCTTGTTAGAAAGTCCTTACTGATCGGTAGTTGCCCGCTTTATGCACCTTTTAGAAAATGAGTTTGGTGCTTTCCAGTCCCCTCAGGAAGACCAGCTTCCTCGTGACTGCAAGGCAACCCTGGCGTGTATATACCACTGAGGTGCAGAGGAAGGCAACGCAACGCGCACCCAGGCATCAAAAGAGAATGAGCTTCAAAAATGTGGAATTTTATGCCGATGGTAATTTGGCCGTGAGCTGCTGTGCCGCACCTTTGTTTTAAAATCTGACGCAGCGTTTATCTGCCACTATTTGGCCCACGTGAGTTTCCGAACACGCGTCTGCTGCTGGCCTTTCGGCAATAACAGCGAGGAGACGATAAGGCGACAACTGGGCCTGCAGGAGCACCTTTAACGTCTACGTGATCTCATTTGTTGAAAAATTTTTGCACTTTCCTCAGTGCTCAAGCGTTGACATACTGCAAAGGCGGTGGGACGCATCACATCTACGCAGGGCGTTGGTTTATTTTATGTGTTGAAGCGTAATGGGGAATCCAAGATCAAGCAGTCTCCTGGCTGTTAATAGCTCACACTAAGTACACTATCGTTATAAACTAGAAAGAAGCGTTGAATAGCGCTTGATGCCACAATTAATAAAGTGGAGAGCGAAATACGTGCTCAACGATGTAGTGTCGCGCCGGTATCCTTAGGCTAACATGCTTTGTCTAAGCTCCGAAGCATCGACTGGAAGGTGAGGCACTGCGTAGCAGTGACGGCCGACTTACCCCGCGCAGGCGCATACATCGTCGAACGACGTCAGGTGCCCGAACACCTCCAAGAGAAGGCTCTCCGGCAGATGCTCGATCTCCATGGCCGGCACTTCTTCCTTCTTCTTTTATTCAGTAAATTCTTCCTTTGAACGTGCACGTGGCGCTCTTCACTTACGGGCTGCCGTCGGAGAAAAATTCAGGGGGCACTTTGTCTAAAGGGCGTAGAGGCGAAAGCGTTTTCCGCACAAAGCTTCGCCTCTATGAGTGGAACGCGACAGCGTGTAGCGCTGCCACGGAGTCCACGGAACGCTACCACCCGTTCGGCGCAAATACCTTCAGGATATGGTCCGCGTCTGGCGCGGAAAGAAGAACGCGGCGGCGGCATCGAGGGACGCTGGTGCTGGTGCCGCCCAGCAACAGGCGCCGGCTATCTCTGCTCATACGCAGGGCGGGAGTGCGCTGAACGCAGCCTCGAAGAGCTCCAAGCAACTCCGGTGGCGGCCGCAGAACACGCCGCGCATCGAAAAAGACATCATCGTGGTGCTCAAACCGCGAAACACGCTCGAACTCGAGTTAATTTTTGGTCCTGAACAAGCTGGCGCTGCAATCCGCAGCATCCTCGGGGACGACGCAAATGCGGGACTTGCGGTGTGGCTCGGTTGGGACCAAAACGTGCTGGTGTGTGCGCTGAAATCTGTCGACGCCGCGGAGAAACTTCTCCGTGATATTACGGCGGAAGCCTTTAATGCCTCACTCTCTCGTTAGCATCCGTGTCGGCAGATTTGTCCGCGTTTCGGCGTCACTACTTAAAAAGAAACTGCGTCGGGGCAGGGAATCGAAGCAGGGAATCGAACCAGGTAGCGGAGACGCTACCACCCCGCCACGGAGCCCTTAATCATTCTCAAACCTTGGCCCTCCGTGGCGGGATTCAATAAACCACGCCACAGAGGCCCAAGGTTTGAGCATGATTAAAGGCGCATCTAGCGAAAGCATGGCTTTCATAAACCGAATAAAAGGAATAAAAATAAAAATAAGGAATGAAAAATAAAAGAAAAGTAAGGAAAGAAACAAAAATACAAAATAAAACTAAAAAAATGAAATATGTAACTTACAAAATGAAATAAAAATAAAAAATTAAAGAGGAGAACAAAAAAGAAAAATAAAAAAGAAAAATAGGAAAGAAAATGAAATAAAAATAAAATAAAATATTAAAATGTGAAAAGTAGAAAAAACAATAAAAAGATAACAAATAAAAATAAAATAAAAATGAGAAATTTTTAGAAAAATAAAAATAAACAGTGCGCCAGGAAAAGCTTTCGCCTTGCAGCACATTAGAGACAAAAAAATTGGCTGCGGTTTAGTTCTAATTAAACCTGGATGATTGCGAAAGCAACATCTGCGCGTAACCATATATTACTGCGTGAGCTACATTGCCCACAGTCTCGCCGTTCCGCGTGCTCTTGCACGACCATACTGCGCATGCGCTAGGAGCAAGTGACGTCACTACGCACAGCTGGCATGCCACAGCCTCGACGCGCGCGCTCGGCTTCCTTTCCTTAAAATGATTGGAGTATAAAACGTTGACAACCCCAATGAACACAATGAACGCCGATGGCCTATCGCTTTAGCGATAGGCCATCGCTAGGCCACAACGAGCGCCGACGGCCTATGGCTTGGTAAATTGTCTGGTAAATTGGTTTTTGAGGAAAGTAAATGGAGCAGTATTTGTCTCACATATATCGGCGCACACCTGAACCGCGCCGTAAGGGAAGGGAGAAAGATAGGAGTGAAAGAAGAAACGAAGCGAGTTGGAGGTATTGGTTGGTCACCCATAATCTACAGCTGGTATGACGTCACAGCGGGAACTTGCCTGCTCCTTCGCTTGAACGCGGGCTCAAAAACGCGCGCGCATGAACGCCCCACGCAACACAACGGAGCGAGTTGGTCGCCCGTAATCTACAGCTGCCTCTACAGCTGGAGGCAGTAGCGCCACAGGTGTGCGGCGCTGCGTAACTGCAGCCGGGCTATCTGAAGGAGCGAGTTGCTCGCCCATATTCACTCCGCTAAAGGTCAAACGTAACTGCGGCCGGGTCACGCCAAGGCTTGAAAGTGCGAGTAGTATTGCTTTCGCAACAAAAGTCAAACGAAAACTCAGTGTGGAACCAAATGTGGTGTCTGTGCGCAAGCTGGGGCGAACCCTGGTTGCGGTGATCACCTTCGCGCGGACCAAGGTGCCACGGACGGTGTTGTACAGCTACGAGCGGCTCTGTGTTCGCCTGTACAAGACAGTGCCTGCATGCCACCGCTGTGGCAAATTGGACTATCGGGCCGATACGTGCCCGCGACCGCATCCCGTGCGCTGCGAACACTGCGGGGTCCAGGTTCCTGGTGCCCCTCCTGGCGGCCGAGCGGACCATGAGCGCGTTCTGAGCTGCCTCTTCTCACGCAGCGAGGTCACGCGAAAGGTCAAGCGTGGCTATGCGGCCGCGGCACGGCACGGGCTGAGGTGGTAGCGAAGGTAGTATTGCTTCGCAATAAAAATATAATCATATTAACTGTTATCAATTTACAGTATATCACAGGATGTACCGGAAAGTCCTGCAGTCAACAGTGCAATCACTTTTCTCGTATATTTTTCGACTATTGCATTGATAGAGGAGGTCATGAAAATTTTTGTCTTTATTCAAAAATGTAGTTGTTTGGTACCTAATCGTTCTGAACCCGTAATTTCTTCTTGCTTTTGGTGCTCTTAACGTGACACCTCTGCTGACAAGCTTCTGCTGAAAGTCTTCTGCAAACAACGATGAGGCATTAAAGGTAAAATAAAAAAATATATAAATAAAAATTACAGCCAGGCCAGCAGTCGAACCTTGCCGTCCCTCAAAAAATTACGAGGAACTTTAGCGGCAAAAGCGATGAAAGGCGAAAGCCGGAGTGCTGCATTCTGCTACGCGATTGTTCACTTCACATTCTGTTGGTGCATTAATTAACTGCCAATTAATAACGGTTAATCTTCGCCTTTAGGAGTGGAACGCGAGAGCGTGTTGTAGGGCTGCCAGGGATAGGGTGCCTCGATACCAGCGCCGCCGTTGCGCTGGCATCGAGGCGCCCTAGCCAGGGAGTCCATGGAACCCCACCACCCGTTCGGCGCGATGCGTTGCCCTATGAACGCAACGCTTTATGAGGAAAGGAAATGGCGCAGTAATTCTCTGTCATCTCGGTGGACACCTGAACCGCACCGTACAGGATGGGAGGAAGTGGAGAGAAAGAAGAAAAAGAAAGAGGGGCCGTAATGAAGAAAATGAAAATTGTATTTGAGAAAAGGAAATTACGCAGTAACTGTCTCATATATCTCGGTGGACACCAATCGAAAATTGTATTTGAGGAAAGGAAATTGCGCAGTAACTGGCTCACATATTTCGGTGGACACCCCTAAAAACTCGCGTGCAGTGACGTCACGACCATTTCGACCAATCTGAAACGCGGACAACTTTGCTAACACGTCTTGGTCACGATAGTATGAGCCAATAAAGGCTTTCGCCTTAAAAATAAATAAAAATTTACAGCCAGGCCGGCAGTCGAACCTTGCCGTCCCTCGTAAAATGAACAGAGGGGCGCGCGCTTCGTACCACTCCGCCACGACGCGAGGCGGACGGATACATTTTGTTTGTTTTCGGCAGCGGACTACTTCCTCTTATGCATGAACCGGAGCATAAGAGGAAGAAGAGCGCCACGTCTGCATTGATGTTGAGGAGCCATGGGGGATGGGGTGTCTGTTACAGCCGGCGTCGTTGCTTCGGCGAACGCGGTTGTTGCGACGCGCGTCTACTATTTCTATCTTTCCTCTCACATCTTTCGACTCTCCTCTGTCTGCACGTGGCAGCGAGTGTGGCTCGGCCCGAGCCAGTGGGCAGGCCCGTGCAATTTCCTTTTCGTACTTCCTTCAGTCGCAACAACAACAGCGTCCACGTTGACAAGGAAGAAGTGCCGGCCATGGAGATCGAGCATCTGCCGGAGAGCCTTCTCTTGGAAATGTTCGGTCATCTGCCGTCGTTCGACGATGTAAGCGCCTGCCCGGGGTAAGTCGGCAGTAATTGCTACGCAGTGCATCGCTTTCAAATCAATGCTTCGGAGCTTGGACGCAGCATGTTAGGATAAGGCTTCCAGCGCGACACTACATCGCACAGCACGAATTTCGCTGTCCAGATTCTTAAAGGTGTCATATAGCGCTGTTCAGCGCTTCTTTGTAGCTGTTAACGACAGTGTAATTAGTGTGAGCTATTAATAACCAGGGTCCTGCTTAATCTTGGATTCCAGATTAAGCTTAAAGCACATTAAATAAACGAAGGCCCTGCGTAGATCGGTAGATCCACTGTCTCTGCACCAACTAAACGCTTAACGTGTAGCCCAGAGGAAGCTGCAAAAATCATGAACAAACAAGATCACAAAGATCTTAATGATGTTCCTGCGCGCCTCGCCGGCTTGGCGTCTCCCCGTGGTTATTGCCGGAACGCCAACCGTAGACGCGTCTTTGGAAACGCCGCCGGGACCAAATAGTTGCATATAAACGCGTCAAGATTTGAAACAGAGGTGCGGCGCAGCCGCCCGCGGCCTAATCTCCATCTGTAAAAAAGTTAGTAGTAGACTATAAGTTATTGGGATCCTACATTTTTATGTCTCATACTTTTTTGCAGTTTTCGTGTGCGTTGCGGCAGCCGCCGCGGTGGCTCAGCGGTTATGGTGCTCAGCTGCTGACCCAAAAGACGCGGGTTCGATCCCAGCCGCGGCGGCTAGAATTTCTTTGTAGGAGAAATTCTAGAGGCCCGTGTACTGTGCGATATGAGTGAACTTTTAAAGAACCCCAAGTGGTCGAAATTTCCGAAGCCCTCCACTACAGCGTCTCTCATAGCCTTAGTCGCTTTGGGACGTTAAACCCCATAAACCAAACCAGCTTCATCTGCATCTCGTGGTATATAGACGCTGGGCTTGCCATGAAGTCAGCAGAAGCTCGTCTTCCTGAGGAGACTGGGATACAATAAGCTCATCGGCCTAAATTATCTGCAAAAGATGCAGAAGGTGCAGAAGACGATCAACTAGCGAACTGACTGATCGCTAGTTGATCGTCTTCTGCACCTTCTGCAGATGATTTAGGTTTAGGTTTATTGGGGTTTAGCGTCCCAAAGCAACTCAGGCGATGAGAGACACCGTGGTGAAGGGCTGCGGAAATTTCGACAACCTGGGGTTCTTTAACGCGCAGTGACATCGCCCAGTACACGGGCCTCTCGAATTTCGCCTTCATCAAAACTCGGCGGCTGAGTTTTGATGAAGGCAAAACTCGAGAGGCCCGTGTACTGTGCGATGTCAGTGCACGTTAAAGAACCCCAGGTTGTCGAAATTTCCGCAGCCCTTCACTACGGCGTCTCTCAGCCTGAGTTGCTTTGGGGCGTTAAACCCCAATAAACCTAAACCTAAATCATCTGCAAAAGATTCAGAAGGTGCAGAAGACGGGCAACTAGCGATCAGTCAGGATTTTCTGTTTCGACGAGTGCCGCTGCTCGCCTAGTCACCAGTCGCGTCTGGGCTCTCGATGGAAGTGATGAAATGGCTGTGCAAAATGTCACCTTTACGATGCGTGCCACTCCAGAGCTGGTCTTCCAAACGCACTGTGCACCCCTCTCTATAGTGGCAGAAATGCCAGTAATCAGCATACCGAAGACCATAGCATGGCGGTAGCTTAGGTTTAGGTTTATTGGGATTTAACATCCCAAAGCAACTCAGGCTGTGAGAGACGCCGTAGTGAAGGGCACCGGAAATTTACACCACCTGGAGTTCTTTAAGGTGCACAGTGACGAATGATTCTTTCAGTGTGGCGAAGGAGATGCAAGGTTGGCGTTGCAGGAATCAGACTCTGGCAGTGTATTCCGTAAACGTTTAGAAAGTCGTAAATGCAGCTAGCAGCGACGCCATCAGTAATGGGCAGCATAACATTACGCCTCAATACCCGCTTCTTTATTCCTACACTCTCCAGTTCTCAGACCGCATGGCGATCACAGTGTCGGAATCCTTTACACGGAGCTGGTCTGAACTCTCTGGAAGTCAGAGGACCACCTTTAGGTTGGTGGTGGTGGTAGTGGTTTATTTAAAAATAAATAAATAAATAAAAAAAGTGAAGCAAAAGAGTGTTGCCGGCCGCGGCAATTGCTATCTAATATCTTAAGCACCCGAGCTGCAGCCGGCGGAAATGAAAGGGAAAGGGAGAGGATAGTGAGGAGAAGTATAGAGTCCGGGAGCGACAGGAAGAAAGGACAGGGGAGAGCTTTGTACACTATTTACAAAATACAAAAGTAATCCAGTTCGCGCCGCTCGCGCGCTAATGTCCAAGCATTGTCCGAAAATAAGTGCGCGCGAGCGGCCACTGCGCACAATTGCTTACACAAGAAGTAAACTGTATTCCCGTGCCGCCCTTAGCCGCCTGCAGACTCACGGCCGTGGCACCCCGTTGCTGTGCGCGTTACGCGAGCGCATTGAACGCCTTGCGGAGCGCAGATGCAGTATTCGCGTGCAGTGGGTGCCCGGTCACTGCGGCATCCGCGGCAACGAGCAAGCCGACGAGCTCGCCACCGCCGCACATCAGCTTCCTCCCAGCGACGAACCGCTCGCCCTGGAAGACGTGCGTGCGGTGATCTATCACCACCTCCGTCAGCAACACCCGGACCCTCGCATCGCGCGAGGAGAGCGCATTTATCTCGTCGGCGCGCGCTGTCGCGCCTCCAGCGGGCGATGATCATCCGAGTGCGCGTCGGCTGCGTGTGGCCCTGGGAAAGACGGGTGCGCCACGGACTTTCGTCGAGCGACGCGTGCGCTGACTGCGGCGCAGTGGAGACATTGGAGCACATGCTCCTTCGCTGTACCGCTTCTGCAGTGCCGCGTCGCGAGATGCTCGCGGCCTACAGGGCGCTGGGAATCATCCCGGACAGTCTCGAAGCGCTCCTGTGGCCGCGCGGCAGTGCGCGCACCCGTGACAGAACAATGGTGAGCCTCTGTGCGTTCATCGAGCAGGCGGATTTGACTTCCCGCTTGCTCTACGCCAGGTAGTGCACGCGTGACACGAACGCTCCGTGGGTGCTACCTCGGACGGTATACGCGGTCGGGCGCCCCACCCCGGCCGCTAGTGCAGTGTGCCGCGCGCGCGATTAGTCCGAGACAGGACGCTACGTGCGCGCGGCTATGTATACCTTTAGGTTCACTTTAATCGATTTTGGGTAAATGACGCTGATTGAAAGGCTCTTCATCATCAGAGTTAATGAGCTTTACCTTCGCTGGAGCTGACGCATACGTTACCGTCTACATATATGTCAAGTTAAACAATGCGACAAGGCTAACGCACACGTCTTCATTCCAGGGTATGTCGGCGATGGCGACGCGTGGCAGGCGACCGCTCGCTCCGGCGAGTGATACGCGTGACGTCGTTTCCGCTGAAGGCTCGACAGGTGCACAGCTTCCTCCAGGCCCACGTCGATGCAAACATCGTGGAACTGCGCATAACCCGTTCCACGGACACATCGACCGCCGAGCATGAGGAGACAGACTTTCCGCGGGCGTTCTTTGACTACCTGCCGGAGCACTGCCCCTCACTCAAGGTGAGCGTTTGATGGCGTCAGCGCTTAACGGAGAGTCCCCTCGTCCAAGCCCGAGCTCAAAATCTTATACGAGAGCTGTGTGTCCGGGCTGGTTTAAAAGGAAGCAACACGTTCATTATGAAACAAAACTAGCAGTTTTTTAACGCCAGCAATTGTTGCAATCTTCAGTTAACAAAACATCCAGCTTTCGCATGAAGAAAAGCGAATGCTTAGTCATAAAAACTCAGGGGGGCGCTTCGTTGACCTAAAGTGCGGTGAGGCGAATGCCTTGAGCGCGGTGGTGCTGCTTGTGTCACTGATCAGTGGTTAAGATGTTAAGCTTTGCCCCTAAGAGTGGAACGCGACTGTGTCTTGCAATGCTGCCAGGGAGTCCACAAAACGCCATCACCCTTTCGGCTATACGCCTTGCTCGTCGGTAAATTGGTTTTTGAGGAACGGATATGTATCTGTCTTGCATATCTCGGTGGACACCTGAACCTCGCCGTAACGGGATGGGAGGAAGATGGGAGCGAACGAAGACGCCGTATTCACTAGACGCGCCTTTGTGCATTCCAAACCTTCTAGCAGGCATGGCGGAGTGTCCAGAGACACTGGTTCGATACCCCAACTCGACCAATTTCCTACTCGGTTTTCTTTATTTATCTGGTCTGACTATAAACGTTAATTAGGTTACTTGGTTAATTAAGCAATTAACTAACCTCGGTCCCACATACTTCGAACATCACTATACCATCCCTTTAATTGGTTGCATGGTTACTAGCCAAAGTACAATTGGCCCTGTTTGAAATTCGCGCACTGTGACGTCGCGACCATTTCGACCAATTGAAAAGCGTGACATTTCTGTCGACAACTACAGCTTACAACGATGAGGCATTAAAATTCTTCCGCCTTAATATTTATCAGGATACATTCGCTCATCAACAACCGAACACTACAAGATATGGATGAGCTGCTCTAGGTTCTGCCCCCACTCTCGGTGAAAAAGCAGATGAAATGACATTTTAACGCGATAGCGGTATGGGCCCCGTGTAGCAGAAAAAAAATTACGAGGCACTTCCGCGACTAAAGTCGTGAAAGGCGAAAGCCTGAGTGCTGCATTGTGCTACGCAATTGTTGCGCATGCAGTGATGATATGTTGCCACGAGTAAAGTGAGCGACTACACTTTCGCATTCCGTTGGTGCATTAATTAACTGCCAATTATTGATGCTTAATTTTCGCCTTTAGGAATGGAACGCGACAGCGAGTTGTAGCGCCTCCAGGGAGTCCACGGAACGCCACCCCCCGTTCGCCGCGATGCGTTGCCCTTTGAACGCAACGCTTTTTGAGGAAAGGAAATGGCGCTGTCATTCTCTGTCATCTCGGTGAACGCCTGAACCGCACCGTACAGGAAGGGAGGAAGTGGGATTGAAAGAAGAAAGAGAACGAGGGGCCGTAATGAAGAAACTGAAAACTGTATTTGAGGAAAGGAAATTACGCAGTAACTGTCTCACATATCTCGGTGGACACCCGAAAAGCGGGACACATTTTGTTCACGACCACGATGAGCCATTAAAGGCTTTCGCCTTAAAACCGGTGTCGTTGTCGGCGGCGTTATCCATGAGCGAAAAATCCCAGAAGCAATTAATAAATAAAACCGAGCAGGAAATTGGCCGAGTTGGGGGAATCGAAAGAGGGCCTCTGGAGTGCAAGACGAGCACGCTAACCACTCCGGCATGCCAGGTCGATGGTTTGGAATGAACAAAGGCGCGTCTAGTGAATACGGTGTTGTCTTATTAGGGTACTTTAGAGACAGGTGCTGAGGTGTATATTAGTAATTTTGAACATGGAAATTACAGAAGTCGCAGCTAAGCGAGTAAAACCACCACTAAATCCACTCCCTCCTCCTCCTCCTCCTAGCAATGTACGCCACTGCCCAAACAGATAGCGCGCGACTGCAGCGCCTCCCGTTCGTCTCGATCGGGCGCACTGGGGCCGTGCGGGGAAGCAGGAATCACGCGGTGAGCCGCTAACAACGCAGCGCACATCCAAGCCGCGTTAACAACGAAATTTGCGGCTTGCTGCTCGTTCGTTGGGCGCGGAAGCTATATTGGCGTTTGTGGCATCGGGGTTTTTCGATTTGTCCTTCGGGCAAGGTATCGCACCGAACTGGCGATGGCGTTCTGTGAACTCCCTAGCAGCGTTGCAAGACGCTGTCGCGTTCCGGTCTTAGAGGCGAAGCTTAAGCGTCCTGAAATTTTTTTTGCTTCTCAGGGCACTTAGCCGTGGGTAGGGAACTACAATTAGTTTCGGGTTAAGCTACTTCAGCGCACGTGGTGACTGAAGGGGATTTGATGTGTTTAGAAAGTGAAGAAATTCGGGACGTGAACGCAAAAGCGCGGCTGTGGCCGAATTGTTCGAGGCACAGGGGGACGAAGCTGCTTCCTTGTCGCTGCTGGTTATTTCCTGCTGATTTTATACTGCTGGAGACAGTTGCCATGGAAACAATACGACGCTCCAGTTGGCTTCCTTCCGGCCGCTTTAGGAGGAATTGCCGCTCATGTCTGGATTGAATGGAAGGGCTCCGGAAATTTCGACCACCTGGGGTTCAACGCGCACTGTGCGATGTCAGTGTACGTTAAAAAACCCAGGTGGTCGAAATTTCCGGAGCCCTCCACTATGGCGTCCCTCATAGCCTGAGTTGCTGTGGGACGTCAAACCCGATTAAACCGAACCATAAACCAAATAAAAATGAAATATATTGAAGTTTCTCATCCCTGGCCAGCCCATTGAGTACTGTGGAGTTGCCTACTGGGGATCGCCTGTTTAACCTCCCTGCCTTTCCGTCCATTTCTTTCTCTCTCTCTCTCGCCCCGCCGCGGTGGCTCAGTGGTGATGGCGCTCGGCTGCTGACCCGAAAGACGCGGGTTCGATCCCGGCCGCGGCGGCCGAATTTCGATGAAGGCGAAGTTTCTAGAGGCCCGTGTACTGTGCGATGTCAGTGCACGTTAAAGAACCCCATGCGGTCGAAATTTCCGGAGCCCTTCACTACGGCGTCTCTAATAGCCTGAGTTGCTTTGGGACGTCAAACCCCATTAAACCAACCAAACCCAAACCATTTCTTTCTCTCTCTCTCTCTCTCTCTCTCTCGCTCTCTCTCTTGCCGAAGCGCTGAAACGCCGATTTCATTGTGACCCTACTGAAAAATCTCATTTGATATGTGTGTCTCGCGCGCATTCACAGGCGCTATATGGGAGTCATATTGTGACAAACGTCTCTAACAAACGTCTCTAGTATGACTTTTGTTGTGCGTACTATTTCACGTATGGAAAATATGTGTAACACATAAATTTGTGTTCTGCAATCAATACGTATGAGTTGTTAAACTTCATTTGGTATGCGTACGCGTTCACACAGGTTATAATTTGTCTCATGTGAACTCCTATATGGTGACACGAGACACAGGTAAGCAAACGTCAGCTAATGTATGTATCGTGTTAACTGGTATCTCCTATGAAACACATGCAGTTCCACGCATGAACGTTAGCGTGTTTCGTGAAACACCTAGAAGAAAAGCTCCTGACAAGCTACGAAACCGTACCTGAGAAGGAAAAAAGAGAGATAGCCAGTTTAGAAGAATTAGCTCCGTGCGTCCACGCTTTTCACGCCCATCTTGCCATACATAATCAATGTGAGGTGATGATTCCGCAGCGGTTTTTGCTTATATAATACGTTTAGTTGAAGGCAAATGGCCTGCTCTGATAGCTTGAGTGGCCGTAGACCTGGGCAACGCATAATGTCGGGTCATTTAGCGACACATCTCTGCTTTATGATGATAATAGCGAGAGCACGACCAAAAAGACGGCCCTCGACAGTTTGCACAAATAGGTTTCGTAGCTTTTCACACACAGTGCTATCAAAATTCTCACATTAGTGACGCCTCCCTAGAGCCTACCAGCGTGAGAGTCGGGAACTCTTCAGGGGCAATGGTCTATTGCTGCAGCCGCAATTTGTACACGTTGCGCAACAAACCCAAGAGCGGGAAAAGAGCTAGGGACTACTTACGTGCTTTTAATGTGGATGCTTGAATATTTTAAATTAATTTTTTTCTTCCTTTCTAATGACACACCTGCTCATTGGCATGCGTTCATAAATCAACCCACACTCTAGGTTCGCCTTTATTCGCCAAGATGTACCGCGGTATTGTGTCCTGCGGATTTCGTCCTCGCCTCGCAGTCTGAAGGCGCGCAGTTGTGCGCGCACCTTGTGGAACAAATTCCTTTCTTTGCTGCTGATATTATTGGCGGTTTTGGCGGATCGGATTAAGAAGTTTGCCTGGACAGGATGGCGGCAGGGAGCATAGGACACGGTTAATTGGAGAGATGTGCGACAGGACTTCGCCCTGCAGTGGGCGTAGTCAGGCTTATGATGACGATGATGCGGAAACCAGCCTTACTGGTCAAAATGAACCTCTTTCTTCCTTTCTTCTTTCAATTCCTCCTTTACCCCCTTCTCTTGAGCGCTGTTCGGGCGGCCACCGAGATATGTGAGGCAGTTACTGCGTCATTTCCTATCATCAATAACCAATTCTCTTTCCCTTGGTCAATAATGTTATCTCTATAAGTAGTTCTTCTCGCGTTAACCTTCTTTATGTGTTCTGTCATGCTTGGTGAAAGTCCGCCCATAAAGAAAAAATGGCCGCGTCCGACTGGTTTAGCCGTCCGCTTATAGCATCGAAGAGGCATTTGCTTTATTCCGACTGACGCGTAATTTATTCCTTGTATTTTATACAAGTGCAAGAGTGTATCTTATTCTCAAGACTCGCCAGTGGTGCGGATGGACGGGCAAATATTGGTGAACAGGGGAGAACCTAGCCGACAAATGTGTGAAAAGCCAGCTAAAACGAGAGTCTCGATAGGACGCAAAGTACTTTTAAACTCTCTTTTTCACTTCTCCCCATTCTTTTTTTGCAGGAAAGTATATTTCAATCGTATAAAAGTGGGAGAAAAAGCAGCGACCATTTGCGCTTCCGATCTCGGAACGTTATAAGGACGTGCCATCCGGTACTCGCCTATGGGGCAGAAATGCGGAGGCTAAAGAGGAGGTTTCAATGTAAGGACAATGCAGCAAGCTATAGAAAGCAAAATTATGGGTGTAACATAAGAGATCGGAACCGGGTGGAGTGGGAGGGGGAAGAAACGCGAGTGAAATGGGCTTAGGCAGGGCATGTAACGCGAAAGCAAGATAACCGCTGGTCCTTAAACGTAATAGAGTGGATTCCAAGAGAAGGCAAGCATAGCAGGGGCGGTAAAGCTATGTGGGCGGGTGAGATTAAGTACTTTGCGAGGATATAGTGACCGCAGCTGGCAAAGGACAGGGTTAATTGGAGACACATGGGAGAGGCCTTTGCCCTGCAGTGGGCCTAGTCAGATTGGTAATGATGATGACGATCATTACCCAGGAATGCTAAAGCAGCAGCGCGAATCTGTGAGAAATGCGCGCATTTCTGCCAGCCTTCTTCGTGAACGAGAGGCTCTAGAACTGTTCTCGCTTACTCGCAGGTTGTGCACGTCACTCGCGGCCTCCACAAGCGTCACCATCGAGCGAACAACGTCACGACGTGCGACCTGCCAACGACTCGCACTCGCCTATCACTGCGCCAGTCGCGGTTCAGTCCAGGGCAGTTCTTCACCGCCGAAGCGGGCCGGCCGTACCAGCGCGGCCTCCAGCTACTGGACCTCGCCGACTGCGGATTCGCGTCTGCCATCGGCCGTGCCACGCTGGAGCCGTTCCCGTCGCTTCGTGCCCTTAGCGTCGAAGGCTGCTGCCTGTTCGAGGACGAAATCCTGACAGACAAACTGCCCCTCGATCGCCAACCTCGTCGTGCTGGACATTGAGCGTTCGTGCGTGGACGACACGGATGCCGCGCTCGCGCTCCTGCACGCTCAGAGCCTGCGTGTTTCGTTCTTGGGACGACACGGCATTCACCGGCAAAGCATTCGACTCGGGCTACAGGCGAACGAAGGGACGCCGAAAGATGTGTCTAACACACGTTTGCCTGAGGAGGCCGCAGGTGGGCGAGGAGGCCGCAGGTGGGCGAGGAGCGCCTTTACAAAATGTTAAGGATTGCACCCTAGTTGCAGTGGCTCGCTGTGAGCAGCCCCCACATGACGGAGCGCGTCCTGGAGCGTGTGCGAAATGCCGTGCCCAGTTCGTGCCACTTCTTGGAGGTCTTGCCAAGCTCCGAGCAAGCGAGTGGCCTGTGCCAGCATTTGACCTGTGACTTCGTTCAGAGCTTGAAGCTGGGTGTCCCGCCAAGTGAAAACTGCTGAAGCGGTCGTTTATTTCGTTTTTTTCTATTGCGAATAGTAAATTTATTACCTTCATGAGAACTCCGTGTGTGAACTCTTTCCTCACGTCATTCTGCTCACGAATCAAGCCAGTTTGCGATATCAAGGACAGGGTAACCACACCGTAGTGTTTTTACAATTTTTAAGGCAGTGGTGTGTCAAGACAGACTACTACTTAGGGTCAAAGTTTCGCCTAACTGATCAGAAACATCGAATTTACGCCTTCTTGGAAGAAAAAATTCCCGACGATTACTTCTTTTCCTAATGCGAAATTTGACCGCGGCTCATCGGCTGTTTCAGCTTTTCGATAGATTGAGGCAAAGAATTCAAGCAAGAAAGGTATTCTGAATTACAGACAACTTATTTTTCACACATTTTCCTCCTTCAAGAAACACTCTACTAACAGTTCTTGATTGTAATGAAGGAAGCCTTGTGGTCGGAGAAGTAGATGAATATATGGTCTACTTGCTGCTCCAATGCCTGGTTCTCAAAGACGAGGTGTGTGCAAGTATTTCGTGAGGTTGTGACAGCCGTGGCAGGTGTTACGAGCGAGACGAACGGGATGTCCTCCCTCATAAGTGGTAAGATTCCTTTATATCTGCAATAAAGTCCCCGCCCACCCTAGCAGGTGGCAGTTAATGGTTGAACGCGAGAGTTCGTTCATCGTTGTCAGCGCAAACGCATGCAGCCCACATTTCTCTCACCACCGCACGTACTTAAAAGCTTCGAGAAGCCCACTTAGAGGCCACGTCCGGTCGCCGCCTCTTGGACCGGCTACACATCAAACATGACTACCATATTGAGGAAAGGGAGAGTGTGCCAGAACCCTGGAGACGCGCTTTACGGGTCCTACCCCTTCCCCGAAACATGTCTAGAGAAGACCATAGACGTCGTCGCCAGGCGCGCGAAAGCTTTGGCGCGATGCTATGGTACCAACAACACGTGTATTACGTGGACGTTGCCGGGCCACAAAACGGGGGTGGTACGCGGCCGCAGTCGTAGACATCACACAGTTAGCGGGCTCACTTTCAAAGTCTACAGCGCAACTCACGCGGGGTTTGCCACTGCTCTGGCACTCACTAATCCAAAGTCGAAACGCATCATCACCAACTCACGAGGGGCCTGTCCGAACTATGAGCTTGGATGGGCTCCCCCGCTTCCCTGGCGCATACTGCTGTATAGCTGCCGATGGGAAGATCCAACTCCACGCAACCTGATTTGGGCCCCCGGTCACCAGGGACTCCAGGGAAACGAACAGGCCGATCAGGCCGCCCGCGCACTCTTTCCCCGAGCTATCTCCCTGTCCTTGGAAGGGTACTCCCAATCAGACAATCTGGCCCTTACATTCAAACACATCACCGATTACTACAAGGAGGAGCACCGGCGCTCCCCGATCCCTTCTAAGGGTCTGCATCGCGCTGACGAGTGCTTCTTCATCAAAATTCTCACTAACACTGTACTGTGCCCAGAGGTACTTGAACATTTCAACACATCCTTTGATGGCGCGTGCCAGTTCTGTGGGGAGATGGCGGACACCTTCCACATGGTTTGGGCGTGTCAATCAAACCCATCTATCTCCCCCCAACCCCACCAGAGAGGACAGGGAGGCGGCCCTGTTTGTTGCGACCTAAAGCCCCAAAAGGCCTTGGTTCAATTCAATGGACGCGGGCGGCGTCGACGTTGGGCGGCGCTGCTTCCTCATGGGGCCCCGGAATAGGGGCTGAATATAGTATTGTGAAGAAAGGGCAATAGGGCCCTACTCCAGTCACCTCTGTGTACAAACAAAAATGATTAGAGAATAAATGTTTTTCACCACCACCTGGTCGTCCGCTAACCTAGAGAACCAGTTATGCGCTCTTCCTGTCCTTAAAATTATTGGAGTGTAAAACGTCAGCGCCAACGCCTATTCTCGCTTCGGCGAGCGCGGCTTCGGCCGCTTCTTTTTGAGCAGCGTCCGCTCCGGCGGACGCATTTGTTGCTGCGACGCGCGTCTTTTCTTTCCTTTTTCTCTTTCCTCTGATCTTTTAACTCTCCTCTATCTGCACGTGGCAGCGGTGGTGGCTTGGCTCGAGCCAGTAGCAGGCCCGTGCAATTTCCTCTTCATCCTTCTCTGTCACAACAACAACAACAACAGGAACACAATCCCCAATCCCACTGCTTTACGGACCGCTCAGCCCGCCGGCCAGAAATGGCTGGTGGATCGGGCATCCCGTGAAGCACAAGCCCGTGGACTCCTGGAACAGCAGGGGACCACCCTGGAAAATTTTTTTTGTTTGTGTGTGTGTTTAATAAAGTTGTTTCCATCCATCCATCCACATCCAGCCACAATGAACGCCGACGGCCTATGGCTTCAACATCGCGTTTCTGGCACAACGTTGTCAATGCCTGCAGCCCACGTCTCTCTTTCACCACCTCACGTACCTATAGCCGTGTTTACATGAAAGCGACAACTGCCGCATCACATCGCATCGCATCAACTTTCAAGCGCATCGCATTCATGTACACTGCGATAATGCGATAGGAAAGCGCATCACATCATGCGCCAGACGAGGGTGGCTTGCGGCGGGTAAGTCGACTTTCGCATAGCATGTAAACACGATCGTATCGCCTTATGTATTATGGGAAGGGAATTTGCTGCGGGCCTGGAGCGCTCGCCGAGCTGCGGGACAGCAAAATGGCGAGCCCCATAACGCCTGTTCCCGCCGCCGACGCGATGCCCGCTCCGCGAGCATTTTTTTCGCAGGAAGAAACGACAGCATTTCTTGCTATAATCAGCGAAATGAGAATTGGAGAACTGCTCGACTCGCGTCGTCAGCGAAACCAAGTTCATTTCATACGTGTTCAAGAAGAAATGAATCGCCTTGGCTACGCATGGACATGGCAGCAATTGCGGACCCACTGGAAAAATTTAAAAGGGAAATACAACAAGGTACGTCAAGTGGTTTATATCCTGTTTACCGAGTCGTCCGAGCTCGCCAACCACTTAGCACTCATGCTTCGAATTCGTTATTTTGTGTATGCTAGGAAAGAGAGCTGCAGAAGCTGAGTGGAGCAGCGCCGTCGAAGTGGCGGTGGTTCAAAGAAATGACTTCCATCTTGGCCCATCGTCCTATGGTTGAAGCTCAAGAATACGGCTTGGATAGCGACGCAGCAGTCGAAGCTGACTACAGCCGCGGAGGTAAAGCATGCATAGTTAGCGTGACTATTTTCGACCTTTCGGTAC
Source organism: Amblyomma mixtum (assembly GCF_055824585.1). Taxonomy (NCBI): domain Eukaryota; kingdom Metazoa; phylum Arthropoda; class Arachnida; order Ixodida; family Ixodidae; genus Amblyomma; species Amblyomma mixtum. The sequence continues at coordinate 80,419,812 of NC_143012.1, read as the reverse complement.
AATGGAACGAAATGTTGCGTCGGTCGTCGGTCGGCGCAGCGCCTAAAATGTGCCTCGCACCGTCGATCAATACACCAGATCGACGTCACGCTTTTGATAGGCCCTTTGCAAGACCTCGAAGTCAGTTTCAGTTCGCACCGACAGCTACCCCTGTTTGGAAATATAATAGGTGCAGTGCTGGCGCGTTGTGTTCTACCTCCGAGCATAAGCACACGTCGCCGCCGTCCTGCCTTGGCTCAGCCGGGTGGATTGTCAACTGAGCCGAGATGAAGCGTTGTCAGGTTGCCGCGCGTTTCAGGTGTGCGGAAAACAAAACGTTTCGACAGAGTTACCAGTCTGACTGGTTTTAATAACTGTAGCGTACTTTGAGGCATCTACAACCAATACTTTTAACGCGACAGCGTTAAGGCTCCCACGATGTGGAAAATCCGGCGCCGTCGGTGTCGTCGTCGGCGGCGGCGTTGTGAGCGAAAAATCCTGATCATTACAGCTTTGTTTTTACCCTGCCTTCTCCTAAGATTTCCTACACTGGGTTTCACTGTATGCAAGCAGTGTCTGCCTCTGGCTTTCTAATGCTATTTTATGCTTGTATACAGAAAGGAGTGATGACGACGACTGGCAGCAGCTTAATTCTGACGGCCCAGCCCCATCAGCTGACGACTGTACACAGTCACCTGGATGCAGCACAGACTCGACCCAAGGCAGTTCAATTTGTAAGCGGCTATGTTTTCATATTTTCTTACATGTAATCTCTTTATCTTAGGATAAATATATTTAATGTGGTCATTTTGGATGGGTATCCTTGAGCTGTAATAAGAGATTCAGTTTCTCATGTAGAGATGCACCGTTTTAACAATACATTGCAATATTATGCCGAGCTCTTAGGTTACTTGGCAAATCAGCTTATTTCGATCTTACATTTTAAACACCAGAAACCAGAATAGGTACATTGGCTGAGGATAGCAGTTTAGTTTTTATTTGCTTGTGCCATTTTCTTTATTTTGCAGATTACTAGAGGAGCGCAAAACCTTTCTTCCTTGGAACTAGCATAGAAGCCAAATGTTTTGTTATTGCTTTCAGGAGTTCAGTCGTTATTCACAATTACTTTTTTTTATTCTGCGCAGCAAGCAATGCCAGCAGTTCTGCGCCGCCACCTAAACGCCCCAGACGAGGCAAGCATTCAGAGCTTGCAGAGCTCATGGAACAGCAACACAAACGAACTTCTGAAATGCTAAAGGAACATGCTCAGCTCACCTTTCAGCATCACAAGGAGCTTATAAGAGAGGAAAATGCCTCGTTTAAAGAAATACTGACTGGGATATCTGCCTCGTTCCAGCAGGGAATGCAAACGATGTTATCGCAGCTAATTAGCCAGCCCCCGCAGCTAGCACAGGCATTTGATCTTCAGCAAGTGTACACCCGTCCTGTGTGGGCATTTAGTGATGCAGTACCACAGCCTGCGCAACGGAGCAGCAAGCCAGCAAGCCAATTCGGGAATAGCGCGCATCAGTTTGCCCGCAATGCGCCAGTGTTCGTAGGGCCACACCAGCCTGTAAACACAATGCAGTACGGCACTCAGCTTCGGGGCCCGCTCATGGATCAGGACACTGGGCACCTGTCAAGCACTCAAAGTCATCCTGCGGAAGTTTTCAGCGACACACAAGCACGACAGGACCATCCAGAAGACACCTGAATGCACTAAAACGTTTTATTTGTGCCATAACCGCTTCCACAAAGATGCCTATAGTTGTCAGTTGCACCGAATAAAATTCTTGTGCAGTGAATTTGCGTTAATATTACACTGATGAGCATACGATAAATATTCACCATGTTGAAGAACGTAGTGGAAAACACTGGGCTAAGTAATCGCACAAAAAGTCCCGCACTCCACAAACAGACCCTGTGTTGACAGGTCTTGTTGAAGGCTGTCGAAATAGATTTTGCTCACAGTCGCTAACATCTGCCATCCAGATATCAGTAACGGTTTCACCCCTCTCTTCACAAAAGTTGTGCAGTATGCAAGATGCAAGTATTACTTTCGGCATAAATTTATAGTTGATGTCGGCTTGCTTCAATGTTACACGCCATCGCCCCTTTAATCTTCCAAAAGCATGTTCCACAACATTTCGGCCGCTACTGTGGTACACATTAAATGATTCCTGCTCCCTGGTGAGATTTCCCTGCGATGCAGTGTATCCTTTCAGTATCCAAGGCAAAGCAGGATATGCCGGATCCCCCAGCAGCATGAAAGGAATCGCTCTGCCCTGGAAAGCTTTTTCTCCCTGTGGGAGGAGTTCGTCGCTTCTCTGGTACAAAGAGGACAGCCTGAGTACGGTGGCGTCAGCCGCACTACCAGGCACATTGCATGTCACACTGCGAAATCTGAAAAACAGAAGTTCATTTACTGAGATTGTTATGATGCTTGTAGTCATCCTAAATTCGTAAGGCACTGTGTTAGCAATAGCTTTCGCATTCACTTACATCCACTTCCATCTGCACTGCTACAAAGCAAGACATATACATGCACGTGCACAACTAACGAACAGCTTTACCTAGAATGAGTTTAGAAGACCTCAAAGCTGCTAAAATGTGGCTTACCGGCCTCGTTCGTCCACTACTGCTTGCATGTTATATGAGGGCCACATCTTCCTATTCACAAAGTCACGATATCCCTTCTTGGGTGCTCTAACAGGAATGTGTGAGCCATCAATTGCCCCGAAAATTTGTGGCAGGTGGCATCTTGTTTCAAAATTCTTTGCAATTGCTGCCGCTTCTTCTGCAGAAGGCAGAGTTATGAATTTCTTGAGGTAACGTTCCACTAGGGTTTGGCAAAACATATACACACAATTTTTAACGCTGCTCTTATGGATGCCGAACTGATTTGCCACGACTCTGTACTCAGCACAGCTTGCCATTTTGTATAAAGCTATGGCCACTCTTTTTTCCACTGGAAGTGGCGGTCGCACACAGTACGGCTGGGGTGACATATATGGCGCCATAAGAGCGACTAGTTCGTCAAATGAAGCACGGCTCATCCTGAAGTTTTCCTTCCAGTCACCATCGGTGAACTCCGTTTTCGCAATACGGTCCCACCAGTCCCCAGAACGTGTCTTCATCCACACAGTTCTTTTGTTGTGTTCCATTTGCGGTAGAGCCCCTGCAAGATAATGCAAAGCAAAGCATTTTATTCAGGCAGAAGTTTGCCTAGGAGACAGAAATAAAGGCAAAAAAAAAATGCCCGACTCAGCCCCCTTACCCCCCACACACATCACTCAGCAAGAGTGCAGAAATACACAAAGCGATAGCTTACAAAAAAATACATTGAAACACAGTGAAAACGACTAACAATAAAACGAGAAATACACAGCTGTGAAACAAAAAAACAAAAACAAAAGAGGTAATGGAGAACATTAAACCACGAGAAATACACGGGTATAAAAAATGTCAGTTATATATAAATACAGAGAAATAGGCGTTAATCATATGAGTCCATTTAATATTAAGCCTGTGTCAGGTTTGTTACTTGACACACCGAAGAAAAGAAAACAGAACCCCTCAAACTTCTGTGCGCACAAGGTATGCGTTTATGTTCTTTTTAAATGCTTTCAGTGACACACTTCCTCTGATGACATTCATAACTTTGTCGTGTTCATTCAAGAATTCAGGAAGCTTGTACGTTAATTATTGTATTCCGTAGTTTACGAAAGCCTAGAACGAAAACTATGAAAGGTAATGCTCTGAGCGGCCGGTGCCAGAATTGCTGCAATACTGCACCAGCAAATTTTATGATTGTTAAGTATGTGATGCGATCTTTTTCTTTGAAAATGAGCCAAAGCCCTAGTAGTTTGCTCTCACCTTGCATAAGAGCCCACAGATTGACGTCCGAAATCGCCGCTGCTCCGGTCGCGCGCAGACACACTTCTCGATAAGCTCTCCATATCCGACGGCGACGCTGCTGGTGTTGTATGCGAGCGACCGTGACCAGAAGGATGTGAAAGTTCGTCCACGCTGACAAAAGCAGTAGGACGTGCAAACGCAATCTTGCATTTAAAAACATGCTTCATACAATCGGGAATACACCCCGCAGACGACGAACCGGGCAAAAACCGCAGGAAAAAATACCGGAAACCGGCTGCGCCGGAAGCGCTGCTTTGCTTTCGATACACGACACCATGCGCCGCTACCATCCCGCCACATAGATGATCCGCTACATGTAAACCCTGACGCATAGCATTACCGTGATGCGCTACGCAATGCGATACGCTACTGTCGTGTTCTATCGCTTTCATGTAAACGCGGCTTATGGGCGCATGCGCAGTTCCTTTCCTTAAGATGAGGCGTAAAACGTTGTCAACACCAATGCCGATGGACACAATGAACGCCCACGGCTTGTGGCTTCAGCGCGCGCTGCGTTTCTGGCACGACGTTCCCAATGCGTACAACCCACATTCTCTCTCTCTCTCTCTCTCTCTCTCTCTCTCTCTCTCTCTCTCTCTCATCACCCCATATGCATATAAGTGCGGCTGAGGCGTCCACTGACCCAGGGAGCCTGTTATGTGCACTTGCTTTCCTTAAAAAGGCACAACGTTCTCAATACCAACCCATGCGGCGCACATCTGTCACTACCGCCACATGGCTTAAAGCACGATTCAGGTGTCAAGTGCTCCAAGAGGGCAGTTATGCGCCTTTGCCTGTCAAGCTCCCGCTCCAGCGGCTTCGCAGCTTAAAGCCCGACTAAGGTGTCCACTGCTCGTTACAACAAACAACGGCGACGGCGACGCCGCGAGACGCAGAAACGGGCGCCAAAGGAGAGCGCTCTAAAACATTATCTGCTGGCAGACACCAGAAATACAAAGCTCGATATGTGGCCTTCGTTTAAGAGCGAAGCTGTTTGACGCACGTTTCCGCGTCTCGCGGCGTTGCCGTCGCCGTGCCGTAGCCGTTGTCCGTTCTAACCAGCAGTCGACACCTTACTTGCGCTTTAAGCTACGAAACTAATGGAGCGGGGGGTTGGAAAGCAGAGGGTAAAATTGGTATATTGGTTTTTCAGGAAAGGAAATGGCGCAGTATCTGTTTCACACATCTCGGTGCACACCTTAGTCAGAGGGGAGGCACATGCCCTCTTGGAACAGCGTACACATCTATCGTGCTCTAAGCTATGTAGCGGTAGTGACAGGTGTGCGCTGCATGCGTTGGCAGAGACAACGTTGTGCCAGAAACGCGGCGCTGAAGCCATAGGACGTCGGCGTTCATTGTGTTCATTGGCGTTGACGTTGACAACATTTTATACTCCGATCATTTGAAGGAAAGGAAGTGCGCATAACTGGCTTCCTGAATCAGTGGACGCATGTTCGTCAGGTGATCAGAGAGTGATGTGGGCTGCATGCGTTAGCGCTGACAATGGTGAGCGAACTCTCGCGATCAAACAATAAATGACACCTGCCAGGGTGGCAGGGTGGGTGAGGACATTAATATACATATTTTCACGACCAGAGGAGCCGTGAAGGAAGACGTCGGGAAGAACCCAAGACCGGGAGCCTTTTTAATTATGGAGCCAGCTTCCACGACACAGAACAGAACAGCGCGCCACGAGAGCCCACCGCCGCTTCGTCGTCGTCTTCGACTCAGCGCGGAGGCTGCGCGGCGCGTTAGGCGCGTGGCAATATAAAGGCAAACAAGAATTTCTTACCACTTATTCGGCAGAACATCCCGTTCCTTTCCCTCGTGACGCATCCCACGGCGGCGACAACCTCTCGAAATGCTTGCATAGACTTCATCTTTGAGAGCCAGGCATTGATGCAGCAAGTCGAGCAAATATCCATCAATTTTCCGATCGCGAAGCTTCCTTCATGACAATCAAGAACTGTTAATGGAGTGGTTCTTGAGGAAGGTGGTCGAAATTTGAGGAGCCCTTCACTACGGCGTCCCTCAAAGCCTGAGTTTATTTCGGTTTGGTTGGTTTGGTTTATGGGGTTTAACGTCCCAAAGCGACTAAGGCTATGAGAGACGCCGTAGTAGAGGGCTCCGGAAATTTCGACCACCTGGGGTTCTTTAACGTGCACTGGCATCGCACAGTGCACGGGCCTCTAGAATTTCTCCTCCAAAGAAATTCAACTGCCGCGGTCGGTATCTTTTATATAATTCTTTGCTTTCCTTCTCGTGCTTTGCTGCATGCGTTATACAGTCAGTGTTTAGCAATGCTGTCACTGTTAGTGCCGCGAAAATTTACAACTAACTATTACATGACTGTATGTCCTTTGCATAAGCTTCTAGGATCTCAGAATCAGTTGAACGACGGGGCTGTACTAGCATTGCTCTGGTAGCGTTTCGTTTTCATGTCTCTGTTGCAACTCCCTTCTATCGGCGCGCGGCACTGACAGTTGTCATTTTGTCGCGCAGTGGAGAACGGACAAAAGATTACCACACGCTGATTATCAAGCGTTAGGTTAACCATGAAGAGAGAACACACGGACACAGCGCCTGTGTCTGTATGTTCTCTCTTCTACGTAAGTTTTAGAGCGCAGCTCTTTGGCGTCCGTTCCTGGGTTTCGCGTCGTCGACGGCGTTGTCGTCGGCCTCGTAACCAGCTCCGCCCCCCCCCCCCCTTTCATCCCCCCAGCGCTAGCAGCGACCGACTGATACCGCTGGATGCCGCTGACGCCGCTAGAGAGTCAAGATAACGTGACTGCATAGAACACCGTCGCCGCCATGCAGAAAGAGGAGGAAAGGGTCCCCCCCCCCCCTGTTCTTGTGTGGCGGATAGGGTGCTCTTCAGTTGCCGACGCGCCGGTTATTTCACGTAGGCCCCGGCACGTCGACGAATACGTGACCACCTTCCCACGGCTAGACCTGGTTCTTAGCGCTGCGGAAGCGAGGGTATCATATTGTTTGTGTCGGCATCGGCGGCGTTGTCCCTGAAACCAACTCCGCAGCTGGGGTTGACTCACTATCGAAAAGGTGAAACAGCTTATTTGCTGCGCTCAAATTTCGCATTAGGAAGTAACGTAATCGTCGGTAATTTTTTTTTTTTGCGCAAAGCATTTTGATGACAACGTGTACAGCATAAGAAGGTTTGGTTTGGTTTATTGAGGTTTAACGTTCCAAAGCGACTCAGGCTATGAGGGACGCCGTAGTGATGGGCTCCGGAAATTTCGACCACCTGGGGTTCTTTAACGTGCACTGACATTGCACAGTACACGGGCCTCTAGAATTTCGCCTCCATCGAAATTCAGCCGCAGAAGAAAAATTGTTTAAAAGCACTTCGAATGTCCTAACTTAAGTAGTGTGGTCGTAATGCACATCTGAATACCCAAATAATTATGATTTGGGAGACCAAAGGCCGTCGGCATGAATCCCTGTAATGCGCTAAGCTTTGATTCTGCTATTAAGGTGGTAGCCTTTAATGCCTCATCGTTGTAAGCAGGAGTTGACAGAAATGTCGCGCTTTTCAATTGGTCGGAATGATCGTGACGTCGAAGTGCGCGAATTTCAAACGGGGCCAATCGTACTGGGGCTAATGACCATGCAACCAATTATAAGGATGGTAGAGTGATGCTCCATGTAAGTGGGTCTGAGTTTAGTTGATCAGTTAATTTACCAATTACAACTGATTTACCACTGAGCCCCGTCACGGTGGCTCAGTGGTTACGGCGCTCGGCTGCTGACCCGAAAGACGCGGGTTCGATCCCGACTGCGGCGGCTGAATTTCGATGGAGGCGAAATTGCAGAGACCTGTGTACTGCGCGATGTCAGTGCACATTAAAGAACCCCAGGTGGTCGAAATGTCCGGAGCCCTTCACTACGGCGTCTCTCATAGCCTGAGTCGCTTCGGGACGTTAAACCCCAATAAACCAAACCAAAGCAGTTTACCAATTGGCATAATTAACCTACGTATGCTAATTAATCAATAATTACTTCCGTAAATGTGCAAAGTGGTTGAGTTGGGGAATCGAGCCAGGGTCTCCGGTGTGCGAGACGAGCACGCTAACCACTCCGCCATACTGATGAATTCGCGCTAAAAGGCACAGACACACCAAAACACAAACGGACAAAGCGCGCTTCGTCCGTTTGTGTTTCCGTGTGTCTGTGCCTTGTAGCGCGGTTTTATCAGTATGAAGCACCAACTAGCCCCCGCTCTTGCATTGTTATCACTCCGCCATGCCAGCTCGATGGTTTGGAATGAACAAAGGCGCGTCTAGTGAATACGGCGTCTTCGTTCGCTTCCATCTTCCTCCCTTCCCGTTACGACGAGGTTCAGGTGTCCACCGACGTATGCGAGACAGATACATTTCGTTTCCTCAAAAATTACCGACGATTACGTTACTTCCTAATGCGAAATTTGAGCGCAGCAAATAAGCTGTTTCACCTTTTCGATAGATTGAGGCAAAGAAATCGAGCAACACATGTATGCGCTATCACAGAATTTTTTTTTTATTTTTCACACGTATTCGCAATTTCGGCTCGGGCGGTGCACATATACAGATCCGCCGCCACCGATCTGGCTCTCTGATTGCCACCGCACAGGGGTTGCATTGGAGGAGGATCGAAGAAAGGAATTAATGGTGCATTCGGTTGGCGGGACGAGAGCAGAGGCGCCGAGCAGTGCGGAGCAGTACAGTAGCACGCCGAGCAAGGGGGTGACTGCCCTCCCACGGGAACGCTCTCCGAGAGTCGAGAGCAGTGCGCCACGACCACGTGACCGCACTTCTCTTCCCAGCATTCTCCGCCTGCCCGCAGTGGCGGCAGTTGCAAGCCGAGGAGGCCAGCGCGCTGTGAAAAACCACGTGTTTTGGACATACGGGATTGTGGCTTGCATGCCCTTGTTCCCGCAGCACCACGAATTGCCTCCAAGAAGGACTGGTACAGAAATTACACGAAAAATCGGAAATAAAACCTAAATTATAGTTCAAATGTTTGCTCTTGGGACATAAAAAAACTCTGCCTCTCCCGTAACCGAGAGTAGAGTAAGCATGAAATGTTTACGGGCATAATGCGAAGCGCGCGCGGACACGACGAGACGCAGGTCTGACAAGAATGTATATGCAGCGCGTTCGAAACTGTCCGAAGTGCGTAGAGGCGAAAGCGTTTTCAGCACCACTTTGCGTATGTGACACTGGTGATGTTACCACTGGATTACGTCACACATAATTCATGACGAAGTAATGACAAATTACTGATTAGTGTGTAATGACTGATTAATGACTAAATACTAATAAACTGCTAATTAATAACGCTTAAGCTTCGCCTTTAGGAGTGGAACGCAACAGCGTGTTGTAGCGCTGCCAGGCAGTCCGCGGAACGCCACCACCCGTTCGGCGTGATGCCTCGTCCTTTGAACGCGACGTTTTTTGAGGACAGCAAATGGAGCAGTAATTCTGTCATCGCGATGAACACCCGAACCGCACCGTAAAGCATTTCATGCTTAAATATTGTGGCATGTATGTGCTTTTTGCACGCGTTATTAGAAATCGGAAATTATAATTCCGTGCATTATCAAACGACAGCTCCACTGAAACGACAGCTCCTCTAGTGCATATAGCACCTGAGCAAGGCTTTCCGCTTCCAACGCAGATTCACTCGATTCTGACGAGCTCGCCGAGCGCCGACGCTTTGCAGCCGCCATTTTCCGTGTCGCCAACAAGAGAGAAGGAAAAAAAAAAAGATAGCGCGGATATGACGCTTTATGCCATGTGACTTCCTCTACACTCGCTTTACAAAAGAGAGCAGCCGGGACTGCTCCCGACTGCTCTCAGCGCAGGGAAAGCCCCCCTCCTCTACCATTGGAAGAAAGTGATTCTACTCCTGCTCTCCCACTGGAGGGTGTCCGCTTGTCTGAGAGCACTTTTGAAGTGCTCTCTAGTGCTCCTGCTCTCCCACTCGAATTCGCCATAAGTTCGAGCCGGCGCTTTGACAACCGGAGACTCGCAGGAACAGGGGGGAGGGGGGCGGCGTGTACACCCAGCGGCAAACGATGGGGGCAGAAGCGCGCGCAGCAAGCGGACAACACGATAAAGGGAGGAGGGAAGAGATAGCAGCGACTGACTGATGCCGCTGACGCCGATAGCGCTGGGGGGATGAAAGGGGGGCGGAGCTGGTTACGAGGCCGACGACAACGCCGACGCCGACGACGACGCGAAACCCAGGAACGGACGCCAAAGAGCTGCGCTCTAAAACAATTTACCGACGAGCCAGGCGTAGAGCCAAACGAGCGAGTGCGTTCAGTGGACTCCCTCGCACCGTTGCAAGACGCTGTCGCGTTCCACTCTTACAGGCGAAGCTTAACATCTTAACGACACATCTCTGACACAAGCAGCAACACCGCGCTTAAGGCTTTCGCCTTACCGCACTTTAGGTCAACAAAGTACCCCCTGAATTTTTATGCGAAGCATACTACTTTAGCTACCACTTCAGCCCTTCACCGTGGTTATGCGCCTCCAAATCACGTGATACATGACGTCACACCACGTGACACGATGACGTCACGACAGTGGAGAAACGGGGGCCCACCTCGCGCCGTCGCTGTGTTTGTGTGCCTCCAAATCACGTGATACATGACGTCACACCACGTGACACGATGACGTCACGACAGTGGAGAAACGGGGGCGCACCTCGCGCCGTCGCTGTGGTTGTGCGCCTCCAAATTACGCGACACGATGATGCTTCGCATTCTCCAGGCTTAACCAAGTTAAGCCTCAGCCATTTTTCATTTTATGCTCCATAACACGCCGAATTGTTTGATACTACCGGATACCAATCCGAATATTCTCCGCAACTTAAGTGGTTCACAATCTGTGCACCAGTGGTACCACTCAGTGGTCCAATTCAGCTGTTTGCACACTGTGGAATTTATAGGAAGACGAAATTATGGTAGTATATGCGCACTTGGGTGCTGCTTATAAGTATAGCTGTTTGCTTTGCAACCGGTTGGATAGCAATGTATAATACCACCCTGGCATCTGGTGGCGCACCACCTGTTAACTTCTGGGTACCACCAATGGTTACGCATTCTGTCGGCCACTTTGGTCACGTGATATCCGAAGTGTGTTCATGCAAACGCATACTGCCCCGACCTTGAGTACCGCGAGTAGCAGAGCTAACACTCTGAAATCTGCAGGAATTGAAAGGCGAAATTTTTGCCTTAAAGTACATTGCTGGAGCCGTCAGTTTCAGCGTGGTGTGAACCAGGGTCGCCACAAAGCAAGCCACTTCGTCTTCCAATATTTTATATCACGCAGCAAATATTGCATAGCCTCACTGTTGCGTTTCTAACTGGTAGAGCCTTCAGGTGTGCCTTCCATAGCGTCACGAAATGCTCGTAGCCAGAGTGCTGCCTTGTGGCAGAATCTCCTCAGCAGCAAACTGCAGTTTTGTGCAGCAGCAAACCAGGATCAGTGAGGAAGGGCTATTGCGCATAAAATAACGAAGGCAGAGAGGGACGAACAGCTCCGTCCAACATTCTCGGGTTAAAATTTTCAAAGCCGGAAAATTGTAAGCTACCCTTAAGCAAATATTCAGAGTAAGGGTCCATTCTTCTGATATGTAGCAAAATCTTTCCTTTAAAGTGTCTCCATAGCTCGCATCGAACAGTTAAGACTGCCATAGAACACCAATATTTACGTTTTTCACGATAGCTAAAACGTTAATGGAAAAACAAAATGCGCTCGAAAAATACAAGGGGATGTCAGGATACATTCATTGTTATAGTGAAACCTTATATTTATGAAAAAATTGCCTTCATAAATGGTTTTCCGGTCAAAAGTGTTTTCGCCCAGCATTGTTGGGTCTATAGGACGCGTTGGTTGGTTGGTTGATGGGGTTTAACGTCCCAAAGAGACTGAGACTATGAGGTTTGGTTTATTTGGTTTATTAGGGTTTAACGTCCCAAAGCGACACAGGCTATGAGGGACGCCGTAGTGAAGGGCTCCGGAAATTTCGACCATCTGGGGTTCTTTAACGTGCACACATCGCACAGTACACGGGCCTCTAGAATTTTTCCTCCATCGAAATTCGGCAGCCGCGGCCGGGATCCAACGCGCCTCTTTAGGGTCAGCAGCCGAGCGCCGTAAGCACTGAGCCACAATGGCGGGTGAGGCTATGAGGGGCGTCGTAGTGGAGGGCTCCGGAAATTTCAACCATCTGGGGATCTTCAATGCGCACGCACATCGCAGACAACATAGGCCTCTAGAATTTCACCTCCAACAAATACGACCGCCGGGGCAGGGATCGAACCCGCATCTTTCGGGTCAGCAGCTTAGTGCCATAACCACTGAGCCACCGCGGCGGCTGAACCTGTCTAGTCAGAGGGAGCGCAGCGTCCGTGATCTGAGTGAGCTGAGCTGAAGCCCTGTAATATCTTGTTTTCTAGGTGCCGTGAGGGGAAGATATGATGTCGACACCATTGAAGTATCATCGTATCATCTTCACTGGCTCCACAACCACGAACTCGTGTCCTCATGGGCGCATATATTGCGTCATGACTGGCAGATATTGCAGCTCGGCGTAAACTTCCGCTTCTTTTCCTCACGATGCAGTGTATTTTTCTTCTGCCGCGCTAGAATGTTAGCGCTCGTTTTTTTTTTTTGCGCTCTCAAAAGCCTCGATCGCATGCCCGCTCCGTCGCTATATTTTATGTGGTGTCGCTTTCTTCAATCGGGATTTTTTTGCTCACTGTCGGTGTGTCACTCGCCGGACGGGACCATGTCTCGCCGACACCGTTCTCTGCAAGGCGAGGCCTTGAGTTCTTTTTTTTTTTATGGTATATGGATATTTGTTTGTTGTAATATCGAACAAAAAGTAGTCTAACGCTTCAGATTCTGGCTTGACTTTTGACGCACAAGGGATAATTCCAATCATAATGCCATCATTAAATTCCTTAAGTCCCATATTTGCCTTGTAAAATAAACTGCATTAAGGTCACTTATGCTGACTCTTTCGTATGAGTAGCCGCCACGGTGGCTCAGTGGTTATGGTGCTCGGCTACTGACCCGAAAGACGCGGGTTCGATTCCGGCCGTGGTGGTAGAATTTTCATGGAACCGAAATTGTAGATGCCCGTGTACTGTGTGGGTGTCTACGTGGACACAGGCCACCACCCACCGCGGGTTCGAGCTTCGCGCGAGCCAAGGGCCCCGATCAGCCGTCACCACACACACACTGGGACACCGATGCAGTGCACTCAACCTCCGCTGGGAGGAGAGTGATTCGCCGCAAAGAAATAGGCCTCCAAGTTCACCAAGGAGACGTTTATTCACGTCGTCCTTCAGCAGTACACACACACTCAATCGTCACCCCGTCCCGGGGGCGCGCGAGGAGCAAGGCTCCGCTGCGCGCACGAAGCGACTCGAGCAATGCGCGCCGCTAGCACGCCGCTGCAGGAGAATGTCCCCGCGGCAGTGCTGTGATCCCTCTCTCGTGTCGACCGTTGGGCCGGTTGCGAGAGAGAGTGGGCAATCAACGCAAGGTACGCCTGTCGGAGGTCGCTGGACCCCGCTGGACAGGCTCGAGGCGCTGCAGGTCAGAGGACACGTGCGGGCGAGCTCGAGTAAGCACTGGTCCGAATGGCAAAGGCCGGCACGGACAAACAGTAGCGTACGCACCTTACGCTGTCTCGGAGGGATCTCTCTCTGGGCCCCGCTCGGACGGTCGCGTCGTGCGCGGCCGCCCGTAGCGGGTCCCGAATTCCCGCCAGAAGGCGCCAATGGCAAAGGCCGTTGGGGAGCCGGGGCGGAGCTGTGGCCAAATGACAGTGATTAGTCAGCTAGCCGCCTCTCCACCGCCTGAGGCGGGAGCAAGGGAAAGAGGAGAAACAACGCGGGAAGCCGGCACAGCCGCGCAAAGGCAACGGCGGAAAGCCAGGATTCCCACAACTGTACGGTATCAATGCGCAAAAAACCCCAGGTGGTCGAAATTATCCGGAGCCCGTCACTATGGCGTCCCTCATAGCCTGAGGCACTTTGGGACGTTGTAGTCTTGCGATGTTTCTAGGCCATAATTCCTCTTTAGAAATCATTGAGGCATAAACAGAAATTTGGAGTCATGGCTTTCAGGCAACCAGAAATGACTGTAGTTAAACTCTAGCCTTTCGACCATGGATTTTGTATTTCGGTCGCAGCTTTCCTGTGTGTGTTTTCGCAATGTCTTGAATCCCATAACCATGCATTAAAATTTGAAGCTTGTTGTGCGAGTGCTATTTTATTTATAGGTATGGTGTCAAAACGGCACGCAAGGTCTTATTCGGTGTAAAATGCGAAATTGACCGCTTTGGTTACTGCAGTTCACAACAGAGAAGTGAAGGAAAAAACTGTTATTTTGAGCTGTAGAGAACTCTATAGCAGGTTTGTTTTTTTTACTTTTTAATGACCATATGAATCTTGGACATTGCACAAAAGACTCCGCTCTCTCTTGTTTGTTGTTGTTGTTGCCTTGGTGGCATGGCATGTTTACCTCCGTTATGTATCATTCTCCTCGTTCTCGTCGTTGATAGGCGTTTGTTCCTGCTGATAGTACCTCATGTCAACAAAATACATGTTGAAAACTTGCACAGCCTTCCCTGCGGACAAAATCAATGCATTGCCCAAATCTGTAGCGCCCTCTACTATCGAGCTTAATGAAAAGCTTCAGTAACGCTCATCGCGAAGCCCAGCAGATCTAAGTTCAATGCTTGCACGAGGCGCAATGCATCCGGCATGTGCCTTCTTTCAAACCAGCGGTTCAGTAGACGAATTCATAAAATGGCAAATTATCTCTTGGGCCTGCATCTTGACCCGGGGTCCAGTCGTGAAGCTTTCGCTTTAAGTTTTGCTACACCTCGGATTGTTGTTGTTGCTGTTGTTGTTGTTGTTGTTGTTGTTGTTGTTGTTGTTGTTGTTATTATTTTTGTTGTTGTTGTTGTTGTTAGCCTTTTAAAAGATCGCACATACCCACACTACTTCTTCTTCTCCTCCGCACTACCATGCTGCTGCTTCTTCTTCCTTAGACCACAGAACATAGTGAGAATCATGTGGGAATGCCAGAACAGTGTTGCTGATAACAGGGATCCCGGAGGAACTATTCTGATAATATTCATTAGTATTTACGTCTGGTACCGATGCTGGAGTGAAACATTTCTGTTGTGGTCTCCTCTGACCACACTAGAGCCGAAAGGGATAAGTACAAGAGACAGCGCACAGCTACAATACTTTTCATGTCATTTGCATGAACCACCTCAGGTTCTACTGTGTCTTTTTCTTATTCACCTGTTGCCTTGGGTAACACTTTTACTACCCAGAGATATCACAATCGGGAAGTTTAGCAGGCTCTGATATCCAGTGGGACATCATTCACTCCCAGTTTCAAAATATGCTCGACGGCGAAGAAGAAGATTTCGAGCGCGTTCTGGCATATCAAAATACTCCATTCCATGTTCATGAGCGCGTTTGTATCCGCTATGCACCCTGGCCAATCCCCCACCGTGTGTATGTGCCATTAAGCCTGAGGACATCATCATCATCACGGTCCTTCACCCAGGGTCCAACGAAAAACTACCTAGTTCCGAGGAGCAACACTCAGTTCGCCACCAATAGGACATTTGAACTGCTCTTCCAAAGCCACTCTCGATAATCAACGCTGGACAACGAGGTATGCTCTTGCGATTTCAATTCCATTGTTATCCGAGTTCTCTGGCCGACCCTCAGGACCGCATTGTCTGTGCGAAAGCACGACGCTAGTAAGCACCCATCCACAGCTGCACTACCTACCCATTGTGCAAGTGTCGTAGCTTTTTTCATGCGGAGACCACATCCTTGCATGCGAAATGCGGGATGGAGGCTCAGAATAGATGAGGTTAGGAAGTTTGCTGGTATAGGATGACGGCACCAAGAGCAGGGCAAGATAATCGAATATCAATAGAAAGGCCCTTCATTCTGTCGCGTACGTAAGTGGACAAATGGAGATGAAGGTCACGCCGCTTTCCCAGCCTCTCAAGTTGCGATGAGACAGATTGCGTATTAATAGCATATGATACGAAACGTTTGGGCCGAAGACATGACCGAGATGAGCTCTGTGTGGCGGGATTCGTCGCCAGAAAGTCACGTCAACACCCGTGTACCATACAGAATAGCGCATTCCCTACTTTAGCGTCCAGTGAGTGAGCAGTGGTGTGCTTTAACATCATCGTTTCTCCACTGATATCAAACAACGGGTTTATGTAGCTTTCTCTACGTAGCTTTATCGAAACTAATTCACTCTTTCAGCCGAATTTCGATGAAGGCGAAATTCTACAGGCCCGTGTGCTGTGCGATGTCAGTGCACGTTAAAGAACCCCAGGTGGTCGAAATTTGCGGAGCCCTTCACTACGGCGTCCCTCATAGCCTGAGTTGTTTCGAGACGTTAGACCCCCCTAAACCAAACTAAACCAAACACTTTTGTTTTACCGTCGCAACATGGCTTCCGCAAGACATATTCATGAGAAACACAACAAGTATCACTCACGCAGAAGCTAAACGTCGTACTTTAGCGCTCTTCACTTGCCGACTGTATATTTTTAGATTTTTCGGAAGCCTTTGATAAGTATGGCTTAATTAACCTTCTAATGTTTAAGGTTGGTTGGTTTATGGGGTTTAACGTCCCAAAGCGACTGAGGCTATGAGAGACGCCGTAGTGGAGGGCTCCGAAAATTTCGACCACCTGGGGTTCTTTAACGTGCACTGACATCGCACAGTACACGGGCCTCGAATTTCTCCTCCAAAGAAATTCAACCGCCGCGGCCGGGATCGAACCCGCATCTTTCGGGCCAGCAGCCGAGCACCATAGCCATTGAGCCACCGCGGCGGCCTTCTAATGTTTAAGTTACGGCGACTTAAAATTGACCCTAAACTGCTTGATCACTCGACTCCTCTCTTTTTAATCGTTCGCAATTTCTTTCAGCTAATGGCTCAAACTCGCAGCCAAGTAGACTATGCAGTCCGGCGTGCCTCAAGGATCGGTGCTTAGCCCTCTTCTTCTTTAATTTGCAATAATGATATACCCTCTTGTGTTTCCTCCAACATTCAGACGATTGCAGACGGTTTTGTGACCTTCGGGAAAATAATATTTGACTATGACGTATCTTCTCTTCAAGCAGACCTTAACGCTATCTCTATTTGGTGCTAATCATGTTCAAGAGAATTAAAAACAAAAAATCTAGCCAGCTACCTTCCTACCACGTTAATAATGTCCCTCTGGATCCTTGTTTGTCTTACAAATATCTTGGTATTCGTATTAATAGCAACCTCACTTGGTCCGTACACTCTTCATACGTAATTAACAATGCTAATCGCATGCAAACCTACTATTACTGAGGCACCTTCTTCCCTGAAACTACAGCTATATAAGTCACTGGTCCGCTCAAAGCTCGCATGTATTGCAGCAGTTTTGGAAGTCTTTCAAGAAAACCTAATTTGCTGATTACAAATGGTACAAAACAATTCTGCTCATTCTATTCTTTGTAATTATAGCTTAATTGTAAGACTTTCTGCAATGAAATGTAATCTCAGCCTGCCATTTTTAGGATCTCGCCTTAAAACTTTACATTTTCACTTTCCCATCAGATATTTCATCATCCTTCTTTTCGCGACGAACCGATCTCCCCTCCTAATACATTTCATCAAGGCTAGATCCCAATGACAAAATCGGAATGCCATTATGAAAAACCAGTGCCATATCCCAGCCATTACTTCCGCGCACAGCTGTTGAGTGTGATCACCTTCCCGAATCAACCTCTACAATTGTTGATAACCAACACTCCAAGACCGCATTAGATAACATTGTATAACTACGAGCATCTATAATTTTTGTACTACCAATTCCTGTATCGTATTGCTGTACTGTACACATCTATATTTCGTACTATCAATTCATTTACACTATTCTTGCACCCTATGCACTGTATTATATTTTATCAACCAGAACACGAAGAACTGATTAGATAATAATGTATAACTAAGAGACATCTGTACTACGATATACATTGCTCCACTGTACGTTTTTTAGTAACTTTATGTGACCACTCGCCTCTGTAATGCCTCTAACCCTGAGGGCACTGTAAATAAATAAAAATGAATTCCTTCAGACTATCTTAAATTTTTCGGCCCTATGTAGTTCGAAAAGGAGGAGGCTTGCCAGGCGAAAACGTCCGTCATTTTAATCGAATGCATTGAAAATCTGCAAAGACATTATACCAGATGCAAGTTGTTTAAAAAAAAAGCGCATGCTGAAACACCCATAAGGAGATGAAATTTAAAAATTGACACGCACTTGTGCAGAAAATTTGTTCCTTTACTTTATAGATAGATCCAAAAGCACTCAAAACTCTGACGTCACAGAATAGCTGGGAGTGAACTTACGGTGTGTAGGTAAAAGATTTCGTCAGGAATACTCTGCGATTGTCCGAGGGTAGCAAAACTTTAAAACAGCTTGCCGGACTTGCCCGTCAGATATGCACTCATTAATGACTCCGCTAAAGATAGTGTAACCTCAAAACAAATTTCACTGTAGAATACCGTTCGCAGGCTCAACAACAGCAGGAATCACTGCGTGGCCACTCGGATTATTCCTTGAGTTTTATTGTTTTTTTTGTTGATAGCAGAGAACAAGTGAAATACTGCGTATGTTCATGCGGCTAGGCGAGTACGGCCACTGTTCCAAGCCGTAGCCGTTCAGAGCAGCAAGCCTGAAAGGACGCACTCTGGGAGGTTCACTTGACCAACGCAAACACAAAAGGACGCCACATTTAATTCCAGAACGTTTGTCTAAAGGATCTCAAAGTTCCTCTAATGCTTCTATATTTTTGCATCTGAAGTCCTCTTCTTTATATTTTAACCTGAGCTCCAAACTTATTCAGGTCTATATTGTTCATATCAGACCCATGTATTCGAGCCTCTATAAATCAGTGAACATGCGCATAAAACGGCAAGGTAGACCCTAAGCGCCGCGCCCCTAAAATATCTTTTTTATTATTATTTCCAGGACCCAACCAATACGAACCTCTCTCTGCGCGCTTCGTCACCTGCACCAGTTAGAGTACCCAACTTGCAAGGAATACTTGCTCCTCCCGTATATACTAAGTGCGGAGCATGGCCGAAGATAGAAAACCATCTAGGAATCCCGGAGGCTCAGGCTGCCCCTCAGACAAACACAGATTGCTCGAAGAGGAAACTCAAGACAAAATCATCGCGGGCGTCGCTCCAAAGTCGTCTTCCGCAGTTCTATCTTCTACCGTCGAGAGTGAGCCGGCGCCGATGAATCCCGACACCGGGAGGCCGGAGGACCTACTTCCACCTCCAACTGTAAACGCCCAAGCTAAACTGCCGGCCAAGGACCAGCCGGAAAACCCCAAGGATATCGAGAACACTTCTGGACTAACGTCACAGCAGAAGTCAAGCAGAAGGCAGCGCAAGCGGAGACAGTCCACTCGCAAGCTCGACCAAAGTGTCGACGCCAAAGCCGATGCAACAGAGCTCTCAAAATCTCCTCGCTCTAAACGGAGTAAATCCAAAGTCACCATTGGTACAAGCAGTTCTGAAGGCAACGCTGAGGAAAAGCCCAGCCTAGATCCACGTCTACTTCCGCAACAAGGCGAAGAGGCGGGAAAAATGCCGGAAGGGAGCACGGCTGTCCAGGAACCCTGTCTTCAGGAAATAGCTTCAGGGAAGAAAGGAAGACAGAGTGGTGGCGAGAGCCACCGCGTGGAGATCCAAGGTTTAATGGCCTCTGGATCGGCAACCGAGGCTCCTAGAGCCGAAGAAGGTGAAGGCGTGAAGGCCGCTGCTCTCAGTGAACCCGATGGAACCGCCAATGCGACAGTCATGGCAAACGCCATTTCGGAACAAGCGGCCAGAGTCGAAGAGTCGAGCAACAAGGGAAATGTGGAAACGGATGTCAAAACCGGACTCAGAGTAGCGAGGTCTGACAACGAAATAGGAGGAAGAATTGAAGAAAAAGCGGAGAAAATCGCAGGGACGAAATCGGTCTCTATAGTGAAAGTTGTATCACCACAAGCTAAAATGCTCGTTCAAACCGGAAATGTCGCACCCGCCGCTCCTAGCCCCGCTACTTGCAGCGCAAAGACGACAAGAAGCCTTCGAAGCCTTCGACGCCGCTCTAATACAGATGCGCGTTTTGCGCAGTCAATATCGGCGCTCAGAGACCTGGTAAGCAGAATCACCCTCCAAAATTTGTTCTTGATGAGTCTTTCCAAATTGCTGCGTATTTGCGGACTTCTTTAGAGGAATAGTTTGTACGCGCGATAAATTTACCCCTGAGTGGAACAAAAAAAAGCTCAAGTGCGCTGATTACCTACAGGCATATTAGAGCTAACCAGTTTGCGCATGACAGATTACGGAGATAGTGGAGTCGAGTGCCGCCACTTCAAGCGTAATTCGAGCATATACTTTTGCAGTACGTTGAGCTTAGAAAACCAGTAAGAGTTCGTGCCATCTCAACTCTTTTCTTCTAACGAAGAACCACGAACGGGTATAAGATATGCACTCAAGGTAGGGATCCGATGTTTAACGCATCCAAACTTTGTTCGCTGAAGTCTTCCAGTGTGGATAATACTGCTTATAAAAATAGCCTGATGCGAAATTGCTTTATATCAGTGCGAATTACAGCGAAAGCCCAATAGGTGAACTCATTATGAGACAGTGGCTCCTGCATCGACGTCTACTGTCCCATTCCTAATCAGCGCTATGGTAGCTTTTATTGAGCTACAGGTGGTCTTCCCGCCTAGTGATGGGTATTATTTTAGAGTAAAACTTTTAGAAGCGACGGAACTAAGAATATAGTTTTAATCGAAATGTGCACCACGGCTTTGTAATATCTGTGTCGATTGTGCAAAGCAATTCATAAAGTGTCGTTATCAAGTATTCCACTCATTTGCGCTTCGTTATCGAAAAAAGGCTCACGGGAAGAAGCATACGCACAAAATATTATAAAACGGGAAGGTGACTCCCATCAAACTTCATATGTGATCTGAATCAGTGGTGATGTTCATTGACAACAGAGAGCCCGAGTGTTACTCACCAGGGGTCCTTAATCTTTGAGCCCTGGCCCTTAATCTCACAGCAGCACCATTTTGTTATAGTTCGACTTAAGTTGTGCCAAACGCTGCATTCAATAAACATCGGTGGGGGACACGGTTGGCGTTATTAATGGCAGCTATTTACCCCCTCGCTTATGGAAATGGGTGGAGCGCGTATGGCAAGTTCTCTCAGATCATGAATGCCAGTTTACCAGAATCCGACAGGAGGAAAGTATACAGCAGCTGTATCTTACCGGTACTCACATATGAGGCAAAAGCGTAGAGGCTAACAAAGAGGGTTCTGCTTAAGTTAAGGACAACGCAGCGAGCTTTGGAAAGAAATATAATAGGTGTAACATTAAGAGATCGGAAGCGGGTAGAGTGGGTGAGGGAACAAAGGGGAGTTAACGACATCCTAGTCGAAATCAAGAGAAAGAAATGGGCTTGGGCAGGGCATGTAATTCGAAGGCAGGATAACCGCTGGTCCTTAGTGGTAACGGAGTAGATTCCAAGAGAAGGCAGGCGTAGCAGGGGGCGGCAGAAAGTTAGGTGGGCGGATGAGATTAAGAAGTTTGCGTGGATACGATGACCGCAGCTGGAACAGGACAGGGTTAATTGGAAAGTCACGGGAGAGGCATTTGCCTTGCAGTGGGCTTAGTCAGGCTTATGACGATGATGCTGATTATGGAAATATAATAATTACGGTATCAGCAGACTCTCAGATGTTTATGAAGCATGCCGCTCCACTGCCCCTGAATCATAAAGTGCAAGCATCTGAAATCTGTACTCTTTCTAGTGGATGCTGTGTGCCACAAAAAAAAAAGACAGTGCACACAGAAACAGCCTTACGGAGACAGCACCGTGACCTTGTTGTTACACGCGTCCCCTCAAGGTGCACTCATCGTACGTTTTTACAAAGTGTGTGAAACCCAAAGTCTTTCGCGAAGACACCAACGGAATCCTGCATTTCAATACGTTTTGCTGCACTTTATTCCAGCTTTTGATAATCTAGAAGGAATATGCGGAAGCATGCTCTAGCTTGTTTCCTTTGGAGGTTATATTGTTAAATTGGTTTATGTAAATTGGTTTTTGGGGAAAGGAAATGGCGCAGTATCTGTCTCAGATATCTCGGTGGACACCTGAACCACGCCGTAAGGGCAGGGAGGAAGGTAGGAGTCAAAATCTTTTTTCTGCTTTCCGCCTTACCTCTGTTGTTATTCGGAAGATAAAACTACAAAAGCAATCTGCAAGGACACCGCATGAAAGCAATGAAAGCCGTTCAGATCTCACAGCATGATTATAGCACCTCAGTGATGTCACCTTATACGGGCATGGCGAATTCTTTCCGAAATACGAAGTTTCGAACAAAGACTGTTCTTTGCTTTTTAGCCGTGGTAACGAATTTATTTGCAAGTAAACGTTATCTTAAATATGATTGTTAGGTATATATAGTTTTCGTTCGTTAGGCACAGGGTTTGCTCTTTTCCTTTGCCAAACACTACCGCCACCTGAAATTTCCTTAGCTCTGTTATTGTTAGCGGAGTTTGAGCCTGGTATTCTGAGAAATGTCGATTGCGGAATCTGCAATTTTCGTTGAAAATGTTCGTTTGCCAAGGTGTACTTTAGAGAACGTATGCGCAGGTCAGAGACCTTAACACACTTCATTTATCTCCGTGGCACCTTCGTAAATTTCACAATATTTATTGTGCGTCAGAACAATTACGTTTAGAAATTAACGTTCTGCCCTGTTTACCATCTCATACTACGTTGCATTCACCTAATAATATTGTCATGTGTGTTATTTTCCACTTAACGTCATCTTCAACGAGCGGGGAGCCGATCGCCGGTAAAGAGGAAGAGGCTCGGTGGAAAATCGCTCGTGAGCCCGGCCGCGACCGCTTGGACTGTACCTGGCGCCTGCCTGCTCTCCTGTGGTCTCCAGTGTCCCCACGACCCGCGTCGTTTGAACGACCCGTGACATTCTGGTGGAGGCGCTGTCTTATGCGACGCCATCCCCTACCTCCCGCTTCGCAGAGTCCCATTCCCAGCCCGGGCCGCCGCCCCTCCGCTGAGGAGGCCGAGATACGTGCCAGCAGGCGAATTCAAGGACTCGGCCCCGAATTCGGCCTCTTGCCGCACCTTACAACAAGGTCCGTTCCGGCAGTGCACATGGCTCGGTCTACCGTGAGCCAAGGCCAGCAGACGGATTCTTCGCCCGTGCCTGCCGTGGTTTACGTCCCTGTCGCTCCTCGTTCAGCTCTCCCGTTCCGTGGTGAAGCCTCCGAAGACATCGACGATTGGCTTCAGCACTATGAACGCGTGGCCCGCTACAACGGCTGGTCTGCGGACCATTGCCTGCAAAACTTGTACTTTTGCCTTGAGGGCACTGCCCGTCACTGGTTTGAGAACCACGAGCACACCCTTACGTCGTGGGATACTTGCAAGGCACAACTGCGACTCACTTTTGCTAACCAGCATCGCCGCCAACGCGCAGAGGACCTCCTGCAAACCAGGTTCCAGGGACCCGATGAAACCGTCACAAGCTTCGTCGAAGACGTGTTGCGCCTTAGTGCCCGAGCCGATCCCCGCGCCACGGAGGATAAGAAGGTGCGCATTCTTATGCGAGGAGTGAAGTCAGACATTTTCGGCGGTCTCATTCGGGACCCTCCCACAACCGTGGCCGGCTTTATATCCGAGGCGACTAACATCGAGCGCGCCCTGGCAGCCAGAGCAGATCATTATCGTCGGCTTGCTGGAGTTTCTACCGCTTCCAGTCTTTGCGCTGACCACCCGGGTGGCTTACCCGTCGACGCCATGAACCTACGCGAGGTCATCCGCGCAGTTGTTAGGGAGGAACTCCAGAAGTGTCTGCCACCCACCGCTTCCTCCTCTTCGTCCCCCTTCACGGAGGTCGTCCGAGAAGAAGTGCAACGTGCACTTTCTCCTCGCTGCACCGTCACCCCTCCTCCGGCACAGCCCGCCGTGACGTACGCCTCCGTCGTCCGTCGCTCGTCGCCGCCACCGCTCGACCACCCGTCCCCCCCTCTGCAGCCATTGTCACCTCCTGCGCCTATGTCATCCACTCGTCTCCCACAGCGTGGACCAAGCAAGGCCGACGCGTGGAGGACCCCCAATGACCGTCCGCTATGCTTCCACTGCGGGGAAGCCGGTCACGTCTATCGCCGCTGCCCTTATCGGGAGCTCGGTCTTCGCGGATTCCGACGAGATGCGCCCCGCCCCCGGTACGGCGAACAGCCTCGGGAAATTGAGGAATTTCTGCGCCATTCCCCGCCACCTGAGCGGCCTTCTCGTCGTGCGTTTCGCTCGCCGCCGCTTCGCCGCTTCGATTCCCCTCTGCGCGACCGTCGCGGAAGCCTTTCTCCTCATCGGGAAAACTAAGCCCGGCGACGCCTGGAGGTGGCGTTGCCGACCGAGAATCTGTAAAAGAGCCTCCACGTACGACGTCCCGCTCACCCTCACCGACCGACGATCTTTCCGCCGATCCTATAGCCGCCTCTGATCGCCCAGTGTACAATAATCTTGACGTCCTTATCGACGGCCACGCCACGACCGCCCTCGTCGACACCGGCGCCGACTACTCCGTTGTGAGTGGGGAGCTGACCCGCCGCCTTCGCAAGGTACTAACGCAGTGGGATGGCCCACAAATCCGAACCGCCGGAGGCCACCTCGTCACCCCGGTAGGCCGCTGCACTTCTCGCGTTGAGATTAACGGTCTCACGTGCCCCGTTACCTTCGTCGTCTTGCAGCGCTGCTCGAGAGATATTATTCTCGGTATGGATTTTCTGACCGAGTTCGGCGCTGTTATCGACCTCGCTGACTGCCGCCTCACCCTTCAACGACCTTGCCTTGACCCGCCGAGCTCCGAGCCGACGTTCTCCGAGGCGCGCATCTTAGCGGACCACGTGACTTTGCCGCCTGACTCGAGCGTGTTTCTGCTGGTCGAGTCCGCACCGGTTGCCTCTGGCGAAGTTCTTCTTGAGGGTAGTGTGCAGCTGCTTCTTGACAGGGGTGTTGGTGTTGCTAGAGGTGTCACGCGTCTTCACTCTGGTTGCACCCAAGTCCTCGTCACGAACTTTCGCAGCGCTCCGCAGCACCTCACCAAGGGCACAGTAATCGGCCTTATCGAGCGCCTCAGCGCCCCTGTCGACGCTGCGACCCTGTCTGCGGCTCCTTCCTGTCCGCCCTCTCCCCAACACTCGGTGCCGCCTTTAGGTGTCAGCATTGCACCGCAGCTCTCAGCTCAGGAGAGAGACGAGCTCGTCGCTCTGCTGGGTGAGTTCCACGACTGCTTTTCTACGTCACCTGGGGTTCGCCAGACGCCAATAGCCAAGCACAGAATAATTACCGACGACGCTGTCCATCCTGTTCGTCAGTCACCTTACCGAGTTTCGTTGAAAGAACGTGAAACCATACAACATCAAGTGCGCGAAATGTTGGCTGATGACATTATCCAACCATCTCACAGCCCGTGGGCTGCTCCGGTGGTGCTAGTGAAGAAAAAAGACGGCACCCTTCGCTTCTGTGTTGACTACCGGCGCCTCAACAGAGTCACGAAGAAGGACGTATATCCACTTCCACGCATCGATGACGCTCTTGATCGCCTGCGCCATGCCCGTTACTTTTCGTCCATCGACCTTAAGAGCGGGTATTGGCAAATAGAAGTGGATGAGCGCGACAGAGAGAAAACTGCTTTCGTCACTCCAGATGGACTTTATGAGTTCAAGGTGATGCCCTTCGGACTCTGTACAGCTCCAGCGACCTTCCAGCGCGTTATGGACACCGTGCTCACCGGCCTCAAATGGCAAACATGCCTTGTCTACCTTGATGACGTCGTAATTTTTTCAAGCACGTTTCATGAACATCTGGTTCGCCTAAAAGCCGTCCTTCAAGCTATCAGAAACGCCGGCCTCACCCTGAAGCCTACGAAGTGCCAGTTTGGCTTTGACGAACTGAAGTTTCTCGGTCACGTCGTCAGTCACGAGGGCGTCCGTCCTGATCCAGATAAAACAGTGGCCGTCGCTTCCTTCCCGACGCCGTCAGACAAGAACGCCGTGCGGCGATTCCTGGGCCTCTGCGCTTACTACAGACGCTTTGTTCCCAACTTTTCAGATATCGCCGCGCCGCTTACTCGCCTCACGAAAGAGTCCGTCCACTTCCAGTGGTCTGATGAAGAGCAGATTGCATTTGACCATCTGAAACGGCGCCTGCAGGCTTCCCCTGTACTAGGCCATTTTGATCAGGACGCCGCGACTGAGGTCCACACTGACGCTAGTAACACGGGTCTCGGGGCCGTCTTGATCCAGCATCAGAATGGCGCCGAGCGTGTCATCGCATACGCCAGTCGTGTTTTATCGAAGGCAGAAATCAATTACTCGACAACCGAAAAAGAATGCCTCGCAGTAATTTGGGCGATCACAAAGTTCCGACCCTATCTGTACGGACGCCCATTCCAGGTGGTCACAGACCATCACTCCCTGTGTTGGTTGACCAATCTAAGGGACCCTGCAGGCCGACTTGCGCGGTGGGCTCTCAGACTGCAAGAATTCGACGTTACGATCGTCTACAAATCTGGTCGCCGACACACTGATGCTGACTGCCTGTCCCGCGCTCCCGTCGAATCTGCGCCTACTGATACGGACGACTTTGACATCTTCCTAGGTACTCTAGGTCCTGTAGATATGGCTGCGCGGCAGCGACTCGACCCCGACCTTCGCGCCGTGATCTCACATTTGGAGGGTCAAGGAGGCGTAGTTCCACGTCCTTTTGTGCGCGTACTGCCTCATTTATGCCTCCGAGACAACATTCTTTATAAGAAGAACTTTGCCGAGAGCCCGAGGTCATGGCTTTTGGTTGTGCCCACTAATCTACGCGACGAAATTATGGAAGCGTGTCATGATGACCCCTCCTCAGGACATTTGGGGTTCAGTCGAACGCTCGCGCGAATACGGTCGAAGTATTATTGGCCACAACTTGACAAGACAGTTCGCCATTACACAAGAACCTGCCGCGAGTGTCAACGGCGCAAGACCCCACCCATGAAGCCTGCGGGACTCCTTCACCCCATCACGCCACCGCTCAGTCCGTTCCAGCAAATTGGTATGGACCTACTCGGACCTTTTCCTCAGTCGCGATCGGGGAACCGCTGGATCGCAGTTGCGACGGACTACCTTACGAGGTATGCCGAATCACGTGCTCTGCCGTCATCAACGGCTTCGGATGTGGCAAAGTTTTTCGTCGAGTCCGTTGTTCTTCGGCACGGTGCCCCAGAGGTCCTTATCACTGATCGTGGTGCCGCGTTTGTGTCCGAACTTCTTTCCCAGATACTGAGCTTAAGCCATACCGCTCACCGCAAAACTGCCGCATACCACCCGCAAACAAACGGGCTGACCGAGCGCCTTAACAAGACCTTGGCTGACATGCTCTCAATGTATGTAGACATCGAGCACCGAACCTGGGACGAAGTGTTACCTTACGTCACTTTTGCGTATAACACCGCAGTTCAAGAAACTACCGGATTTTCACCATTTCGCCTGGTGCACGGCAGGGAAGTCACTACCATGCTCGACGCTATGCTGCCCCACCAGCCTGACGTCTACACTCACGCCGATGCTCAACTCGTCGCCCAACATGCGGAAGAAGCCCGACAGCTGGCCCGCCTCCGCATCCAAGCCCGCCAGCAAGTCGATGCTCGGCAATACAACCAAGGCCATCGGGATCTTCAATTCAATCCTGGTGATCGCGTGTGGGTGTGGACTCCAATTCGACGCCGTGGCCTTAGCGAAAAGCTGCTCAAAAGATACTTTGGCCCGTACGAAGTGATTCGCCGTATAGGCGAGTTAAATTACGAAGTGTTGCCGATAGTAACGCGTGCGTCCCGCCGCCCGCCTGCCTCCGAGGTTGTTCACGTCGCACGCCTCAAACCGTACTGTGACCGCTCGGAGCACGTGGCCTAACTCTTCGCGCCTTACGCGTTTTTCAGCGCTAATTTTGCTTCTCTGCGCATCGGGACGATGCGCCTTTCGGGAGGAGAGCAATGTCATGTGTGTTATTTTCCACTTAACGTCATCTTCAACGAGCGGGGAGCCGATCGCCGGTAAAGAGGAAGAGGCTCGGTG
The DNA here is from genome assembly GCF_055824585.1 of Amblyomma mixtum. Taxonomy (NCBI): domain Eukaryota; kingdom Metazoa; phylum Arthropoda; class Arachnida; order Ixodida; family Ixodidae; genus Amblyomma; species Amblyomma mixtum. Next base: position 80,391,643 of record NC_143012.1, on the reverse strand, counting down.
GAAAATCGCTCGTGAGCCCGGCCGCGACCGCTTGGACTGTACCTGGCGCCTGCCTGCTCTCCTGTGGTCTCCAGTGTCCCCACGACCCGCGTCGTTTGAACGACCCGTGACAATATCTTGATATAATAATGGAAGCGCTCCGATTCAAAAAAGTCATTTCCATAACCAGGAAGCGTTTATATCGCCATTCGTTCAGAACTGTTTCTCGACTCCAGCGACAGCATTGACACAGAGAATGATTTCGGTTAAATATGTAAAGTAAGAATGACTTAAGAATAACGTTTGGCTAGTCGGTGCTTTTGATTCACTGGCTGAAACACGTGAATATCAATAAAACTCAAGGGACAACGAAAAGAAAAGATACAGACGGAACACACGCTAGAAATCACGCAATAAGTTGATCTCAAGCGTGTGTCCCGTCGCCATCTTTTCTTTTGTTGACCCTTGTGTTTTAGCGCTAGTTACCATGTTTCAGCCAGTGAGCTAAAATAAGCGTTCCAGATAGGCCAAGACCAGAAGCTACGTTACAAAGAATATAGGCATGAGGTGTCTGATAGTTACAGCTATTAAACAATGTGCTGTTGTTCTTCTGCGTTGGACCCCGCCATGGTGGCTCAGTGGATATGGCGTTCGGCTGCTGACCCAAAAGACGCGGGTTCGATCCCGGCCGCAACGGCCCAATTTCGATGAAGGCGAAATTGAAGAGGCCCATGGGCTGTACGATGCCAGTGCACGTTAAAGAACCTCAGGTGGTCGAAATTTCCGGGACCCTTCACTACGGCGTCCCTCATAGTCTGAGTTGCTTTGGGACATTAAACAATTAACCAAATCTTGTCTGTTTGCTGCAGGCGACCTCGTTGAGAACAGATTCGGCCATGCGAATGCAGGCGGCCAGCCACACATCGGTCGCGCTGCACAAGCTGAAGATCCGCGTCTTGACGGCGGTGTGCATCGCCGTCCTGGTCATGGTGGCACTGACGCTAATTTTCTGGATCGCCGTACGTCCCAGATACTCGGAGCGGGGTGTGTGCAGATCGGCCGCGTGCGTGGAACTTTCTGAAGTCTTCAAGGGCGCGCTCAACTACAGCCCCGACCCGTGCGTCGACCTGGATGCCTTCGTGTGCTCCAAGGGGCTCCGGCGCGGCGAAGGCGGATGGCCAGGTTCGCGGACTGTTATCGCGCACCTCATCAAGGATTACCAGCTGGACATAGTTCACCTGTTCCTCGATGGCAAGACCGAGTTTGCGGCGTCCAGGTGAGTGCTTTCATGGGGAGGACAGCTGTTGGCGCTCTCACTCGAACATCGCCCGCAAAATCAATGCGAAGCTGACATCCAATACAAAAACGGCCTATGGGCGCCTATGTGAAAAGCTTTGTTCATTTATGGCATTTTATGAACTTCTGTACACACATAAAGCGGTGTTTATTAGCAGCTATTGGCAAACTAAGCTATATATAGCAAACGAAATGGAAATCCGGCGAGGGCAACAGCCATCCTCGAGCGTTATGTTTTATGGGCGGGAACAAGCATACGTATCTCCGCACAAAAAAACGGAAGGGAATAGTGTCTACGAGATTCCCTTTTTTTGCGGGTTCGCGTACATTGTGCGAACTTACGAGATTCCCTTTTTTTCTGCGGACATGTGAGCATAGGCTAAACTGGGCGGTGTTTAAATATTCGCCTCAGAAATATATAAAAAAAAACATTGGCATAGGCTCAGCTTGGTTAAGCCCGGAAATTGCGAAAGCAACTTCATCCGTTTCTTCAGCCCGCATCCGCCGTGTCTACCGCCGCTCTGCGCCTACGGCACGAGCTAGAGCTCTGTTTATACAACTGGTATGTTGAAATTGTGTCGTTCCATACTATTCATAGATTCTTCACCAACTGAAGTATCTTCGGCATTAAGAGCGTCCATGAAACTTGTCTCCAAACTGGCTATCTCCATAGTTTCGCTACCGTTAACACCACTCATTAAACTTGGCCCTGCACTTGTATATGCACCCGCATCAAGCGATGTTGACCGGCGTGCTCGCCAGGCCGCTGCATACGCACGTTGTTTAGCTGGCCGTTCTTCCCGTTCTTCGTCTGTTTCTTCGGCGCTGCGCCGTCGCTTGGCTGCAGCAGATCGTTCCAGCCTCGCCTCGTACACATCATCCGACATAGCGCACTGAGAGAAGCGCAGCTGCGCCCCCCCCCCCCCCCGTTTTATCCCGCTCTAGCGAGCGCCCTCTCTCGGCAGCGGCGCAGCCGGCGTGTAATGCTGTACCTCCACCATCGATGGCGCGAGCTGGGGCCCCAGCTCTCGGTCTGTCGTGACGTCACGCGGTCACGTGGTGGAGAGGCGCAGCTGGCGTGTAAGGCTGTACCTCCGCCATCGATGGCGCGAGCTGGGGCCCTGTCTCTCGGTCTGTCGTGACGTCACATGGTCACATGACGCGCAGCTGTGTAAGGAGGCGCCACGACCATCGATGGCAGAAAAGTGCAAGCAGTATTGCTTTCGCAATAAAAAGCGCAGGTGGCCATAAATTATTTTTTTTAAATTCAATGCAACTGCCACCTGCACACCTTTGCACTGTCTGCACCTCAGCGCATTCGTCGAGAGACAGAGAGCTCATCGAAGAACTATCTCTGCACAACTAAGCCATAGAGGAAGCTCAGTGTAGACAACCTGGGTCTCCCAAGCATGCACCATCAATGGCTGTATTTGAAACAGCCACTTGCCGACGCATCGGTGTATCATTTAAGCGCTGCACCACGCCAGTAGTGGTATAAGGACTACCCGCGATCTCGGAATCTATGAAAGAGAACGACCACTTGCCTAATAACTTTGCACTCTTAAGGATTGGTTTAGCGTTGTCCAAGTTTTATTTTCTAAGCAACGCGTGTGACGTGCACTGACGTGACATGTTCCGCAGGGTCGTGAGCGACTTTTTGCGGGAGTGCACGGGCAGCGACGAAGCACAGCCCTCCGTGGACAGCTTCCGAGAGCTGTTCGAGTTGATGCCCCTGCCGTGGCCGTTTGGATCCTCGGAAGTGGCTGAGGTGCACCCGCTTGAGGCGGTTCTGACCCTGAGTCTGAAGTGGGGCATCGACACCTGGTTTCGAGCCTACATGCACACGGTCAACCGGAACGGACTGCCAGCCTTGTTCATTCAGGCAAGCAGGCCAATATGAGCGGCATTGATTTCTGAGTCATTTATCAACATTTATTGATCTTTTGGTCACGCTAGGTACAGGACGCAACCTGTTACTTCGTTTCGCTCGAAATTGTTCACTCGAAATCGTAATATTGCGGCCTAATGCCATTCTTCCATGATATTTCTTCTGTTTTCTATCGAAGTGCTACGCTAAGGTTAGAGACAGTGGTACCTTCACTTTTATTATTCCTAACATCATGAAATATGCGGTCTCCGGCCCAGATACACTGCATTTCAGAACGTAAGAAAGCTGTTTTGAGAACGCTCAGTTGCGCCTTTTTGCTGGATGATCGATTTAATATGTATCCATCAGAAAGAACTTCCTGGGCCTGTGTAAGATAGTGATTCCATTTTCATTCTGATCATTTTTTTGTTGCGGCCTTTTGTCGTAGGTGCAGGCGACGTCGCACACCCCATCCTTTGTCCTAAACCCTTGCCATAAGCGTATAGGCAAAGACGCGGAGTCATTTTGGCGAATCATAAACTGCCAAATATAAAAGATTAGATTACAATCAAAATATATTAATAAATCATACCAGGTCTGCTTAAAGAATGTTCATCTCAAGAATAATTGCCGGTACAAGTAGCATTCATCAATATCGAACGTTTTCGCATAAACGAAAGCACCTCGCCAGCTTGCAGAGACCTCTCAACATTGAGGAAAATGACTTCCCTGTGAAATCCGGACACTACGAAGTTGAAAACTTTCCCGCCGAGTGCTGCCGTCATTAGTTTTCGATGTCTTTCTTGAGGCTCACCTATCTCTATTTGCCCCGAGCTACCATTCCGGCAGCATACAAATAAGGGGCTTGAACTTGTCGCAGGACACAGCTGCCAATGAGTCTTGGGCAAATTTTACAGCCTCTTTCTCTTCTTAAGCCTTACATCTAACTGTTCATTGTTGTCGATCTGGCTCTTTAGTTAAAGCTCGTTGCAAGAAAAAAGGATGTATGCGAAGACTGTTAGTGTACCCAGAAACTTTTGACAAGCGTGTTTTTTCCACTTCAAGTCATTTATGAATGGAACTTTTTCGCATATCCTAAGACTGCACCATACCGATCAATATGTCGGCAGATCGCTCTTCGGGGCGATTATAGTTTTCTGTTATTTATGGTGTAAAACATGCCCCATTGGTTTTCAATGTCATGCCGAACTACTTTGTGGGAGCGCACGAGAAACGCTCAAAGCCACATTTTGGTACTCCTCCTGAAGGTTAGACCGCTCTTACAAATGCGTTTATAACTCTATCTAATAATATCCCACAGATTCCTCGCAATTAAAACTCAAGTCTGAGAAAGCTGGACTTGCTTGATGTTTAATCCATGGCAGGATATGTTATTCAGCTAGTTGGTGCATAGCAATTAATGTGACAGCCAAAAAACAAGCGGCAATAAAAGAAGGTATGCAGAAAGCAAGGCGGGTGTGTTCTTTCCTCTCATTTGGCTTTCTTATTGTCTGTATATTTACTGCTCCGGTCGCACGGTTTTCTCGTAGCCCACCTCGCAGGCTTCGTCCTGGTTCGACCTAGTGCTCACTCTGGAGGCGGTCCACAGCCGAGAGAAGTACCTCCGACTGTTCCACGACCGCTTCGGCGCTTCGGTTCCCGAAGGAGGAAGTATTCAGGAACTTCTGGCCACCGAAAAGAACGTCCTGCACGTCCTGAACGACATGCGATCGCCGGAGTCCTACCCGCGGACCGTAATTAGCAGCATAATCAAGATCGCCGCCGCGGTCCGTAACGCGACTGTCGACAACTGGCTGGTCCCAATCATAGACGCACCCGGCGGGGAGGCTGCGGACTCGAAGACATTGGTCTCGATGCAGGACGGGCGTGTTCTGGTGGCAGTCGACCGGCTGTTGTTTAATTACAGTGCAGATGCGTTGAGGAGGCATCTGTCATGGTGGCTAGTGCAGATCCTCATCGTGATCGGCTGGCCTCAAGAATACGCCATCATAGCGGGCAACAAAAAGGTGAGGTTATTTTGCGGTTCAAGGAGATATTGGTAAAGAAGTGATTGACTCTTTACTCTACGCGTTGAAGCTATGGCTATGATGAACTGCGGTTACAAATGACACTTTCGTAAGTTGCTACCAATACTGGAGAGCTTGTGCTGCTAAGCCTACGTCAAACACCTGGTAGCTACAGAGGATCAGAAGCATTTTAGCGGAAAATCCTGCGCTTAGTTTTCGTCCAGCTATAAGTGGTTCTGAGGCGATAGACAGGACTTCCAGCTCAGCAAAACTTCTCCGTGAGACCCAAGGGCACTAGCACCCATCCAGAATGCTGCATTGTGGCATACTGACGTACCATGACCAGCCCACTGCAATAAAGCAGTGGTAAAGAAATGATATCAAGGGACGAACGCCGCCCCACATTTGTAGGCGGAAGTGTCGCTCGCTCTCTTTTTCGTCCACTAGCTATTTTGCACAGTCCTCCGAACCTGTCATTCAAAGACATTACCAGCATGCGTGCCGCCTAAACTTTAAAGCGTTGTTTGCGCAATTGTGTACATAGTATCAACTTGCTGCGTTTTTAGTGTCCTTTTCCTAGCGATGAATTCTTTGTTTAAGGAGAATTTGTCATCACATCGCGTATAGAAGGCATTCTACTGTCGTTTGGCATGCAGTAAATGTAATTTCTTACAACCAGCTTGGCAGCACGTCCTCCGCCTATGTCATGCTGATATATTTCGCCACTACTATATAGTGATGTCATTTTTGTCTTAAATTTACAGTCTTATGTCTGCCTAATTAACCTCTGAGCGAGGCCTTAAAATCGCCCTTGACGATCACTAACGAAGAACCATGACTTCGCGTCTGCCGGGGACAAGGCAGAGTTAAACCAAGTAGACATGCGGAAGCAGGTGTTCATTCTTTAATCGGAGAGGACACCTAATCTCCGTCGTTAGGGCATGACGTGACTGCTTTAGCCAGTTAAAGCCCATATATGCAGAAATGGTCATTCTCTACATAACACTGATATCTCGCGGCGAGTCCTCATATGCCATTACCATCGCTGAGGCGCCGCGGTTAAGCGATGCGCCACTGCATGGGCAGGTGGCTGTTTCTATAGCAGCCACCGGTATTGATTGTGCTTTGATGCTCTTCCCAATCAACCACTCGTCACCAGTCATTTTTTTAACTGCCACCTGCCAGGGCACGTTGCGATGACGCCACATGGTCACATCACCTAGGTGGCGCTACGCTCTCCTCCCATTGGCAGCAGCTTGCGCGACGCTACTCCGGGCTTACCCGAGTAAGTCGAGTAATCTCGGTTTAGTGCGGAGCACAAGACAACAAGATGACAAGATCGTTGCTCGGGGTTGGTAGATTTGGAGTAGTGTTTTCGCACTAAAACAGCAGGATGCGTCCGTTGGACCCTCGGTGTATGTATTCGCTTCTGCTGCTAGAGCGAGCTGCGAAGCGGTTTCCCCACAGCTCGTGTGCTGCGTTTTACTACAGGGGCACCTTTACTTGAACGTAAAAAAAAAATAAACAGTTAGTGTTATGCGGTGGAAAGCTGACCGTTTGGCTCTCTTGATGTCCCTGTAATACTACTTGGTGTAAAACATCCGTTTTCTCTTGGAAAAGACACCGTTCCAAAAACGAGTTAAAGTGAGGCACTTTGCGGGAACATGTGCGGCCTAGCTGACTAAAGGCGCACTGTGTATGTCAGACGTCTTTGCAAACAGAATTTTTAAGAACTTTTCATTGAAGCCTCAATCATTTGAAACAGGCAAAAATACACAAAGGACTGCCACCTCAATAATGTCAATAGCTCGCCCTGTAATTGGTACGCGTTTCAGAATACAGCGCTCCTCCATTCAGATCGTCATCATACGCAGGTCGCTACAACGGAGGTGAAGGTGAACTGCTACGAGACGATGGCTGCGAGGTTCGGCCTACTGCTGGCCTCCGAGAGTTCCGTCACTTTCTTTCCGCGCGACTTCCGGTGGGAGGTTGAGGCCTTCCTGAGGGGTCTGCTGGGCGTCCTTAGAGCGGCCGCAGCGAAGGTGCCCTGGCTGAACGACCAGGCAAAAGCGACCATTGTCAAGAAGATCCTTGACCTCGATGTATGTGAACTTAATATATGTACCCGCTTCCATCTATGAGACAGAAAGGACGCTATTATAAACTTCATCATAAGCGCGACTGCTACTACAAGACACGAAACAAAAATAATAACTCAAGGCATCGTTCATCCATATGTGGCAGTGTTTGAAAATAACTAGACCATAAACTGCACATTTTGTCATGCGCTCAGCGTCTTGGCATTTTCGTAATGAAATGCATTTGATTTTATTGAAGTGTAAAGGGCAGCTTGGCTAAAGAGCACCAGGGACAAGGTTTTCGGTCTTCTTGATGCGGGTTCAAGGATTTTCTGTCCACGCATTTAATCCCAGAGAAGCTGAGCACGAGGCGATGAGAAAATTGGTACAAAATAGAAGACTGAGCGATTCTCGGCAGCTACACAGTTCGGACCCTGCTCCTACAGAAGTGCGCGGATATTAGCCCTCGATCTGCTTCATTTTACACCGATTTTTTTCCACCTTCAAGCATACGCTCATTATGTGTGCGGTTTTGTCATTCACATTAGACAAGTAACTGAGGCATCCAGATTCAACTTTCCCCCCTTGCACTTTCACCTGTTCTAGCAGACAAAAGATGGATAACAAGGGAGCGATCCCTCCTTCTTTCCTTAAACCATTTCCTTATATCTTACCTATCATATGAGTACCGGAGCGATAGCCTGCCCTTATGAGCATACCCATGGTATGCTGAGGGTGATTTTTTCGATGTCCACAGGTAATCACCGGTTTTGACATGCGCACTAGCTTTCCGCTTACCGGATGTTTAACTTATTTAAGGAGAAATTACAAAAAAAAGGCATTTGTCTCCATTTAATAAAGAGTGAGTGCGGATTTCCGCCTAAACTGCGTCTACGTCATTAAATCGCAATCATCCTTCTCTATGTTCACTATGAGGATGTTCTCTCTTTGTTCTCTAAGGAAAGTAACCTGTACTTTAAGTCGTATTTTGATATGCCTGTTTCAACGTCTAAGCTGTTCCACAGCTCAATGAATCGTGATCGAAAGCCAGCTAGGTGTGTAAGTTTCTCTTTAATCAGTCTCATACATATATGTACTATTGACGAGCAACTTCAGAAACAAACATCTTCTACCGGCTCATTGAAACGCCGTATGCGCCGATTTCTTTTGAGCCTGCACTGCTGTTTTCTGTACTACAGATACAAGACTTTATAAAACTGAGTTTTTGAGCACCTTTAAGTGAATTATCCTCACGCAAACAAGTGCAAATCTCGCATCGCTGTCCTTCAGGTCAGTTAGCATTGCTTAAGCAGAGAACCCCATTTCCTAGCACAGCATCCTCACTCTTGAAGTAATAAATCTTTGAACCAATGCATTCTTCCTAGATTTATGTCACCTTTCTTAAAAACAGGATTTTCTCGCCAATCCGTTGTCGGTTTTTGAACGTGCAGCATGTCATGAAGCAAGTTGCCAATCAAAGAATTTCTTTCAAACTGCTAGAACAGTACTTTCCTGCCCGCTCATACTCTTTTTACCATCAGAGCAAATTTAAACTAATTACTGCTTCGTAAACCAAAACCAAACCATCCTACGTTCTCAAGGTCGCCCTCTGGCCACTGGAGGTGGATGACTCCAACGAGACCCTATGGCAGCTCTATGGGGACTTCTGCGTCTCGTGCCAGAATCGCACCAGCAGCGTGAGAGTCCGACCATCGAGCAACGGGACCGCGGGCAGCACAGGCCGACTGACGCTGACAGACTACTGGTGGGACGCCCACGCCAGGTTTTGGAACCTGACTTCCGTGCAGCGGGAGGTGATGCAGCTGCAGTGGCAGGGAGACTCGCTCGAAGCTTTTCTGTACGAGCCCCTCAAAAACCAGCTGCGGATCTCCCACGCCGCTCTGCGCTCTCCGTTCTACCATTCGGACAGTGCGGAGCTGAGCGCGGCGAATTTCGGAGGACTCGGCGCCGCCTTCCTGCTCAACGCTCTGCAGATGTTTGTGCGGCCGGTGAGTGTACATGATATCGTGAGTGATTCGACGGTCGACGCACTCACAACACTTGTACCTTAGCGGTTTTCACCTTCGGGGCAGAAACGTGGAGGATAACGAAAAGGCTTAAGCTTAAGTTAAGGACAACGCAGCGAGCTATGGAGAGAAAAATGACAGCGGTAAGGTTGAGGAACAGGAAGAGGGGAGGGCGGGTGAGGAGATAAACGCGTGTTAATGACATCCTAGTGGAAATGAAGAGGAAGAAAGGGCTTGGGCAGTGCATGTAATGCGAAGGCAGGATAAGCGCTGGTCCCTAAGGGGTTAACGGAGTGGATTCCAAGAGAAGGCAGGCGTACCAGGGGGCGGCAGAAAGTTAGGTGGGCGGATGAGATCAAGAAGTTTGCGGGGACGTGGTGGCCGCAGGTGGCAAAGGACAGAGTTATTTCGAGACACATGGGAGAGGCCTTTTCCCTGCAGTGGGAGTAGTCAGACTGATGACGATGATGATGATGAAGGTCGAGGACGTTCACGGTCCTTGAAAACGTTTTGGCCTGTATGTCAGCCAGGGGCTGGCATCTGGCATGTTTCCTGCATTAATGCAAAAATTGCTTTCTTTAACGTTCCACTAAAGTTTCTTACGAGTTTTTTTATTGCAAGGAGCTTCTGAATTCACACGTGGTTGATGTAGCGGAATCCTCAAAGTTCACGCATACATTACAAAGTATATTCGGCCCTTTGTTTTTGAAAGTTATGAGCCACTCCATTGGTCAGTCTCCAAAGAAGTATTAGCACCAGGATATGCACTTCCGTTTTCTTCCACTGTAACCATTTCGAGAAATTTTCACAGCATTCCTTTGTAGCCATATAGCTACACTAGCGCGCTTGCTGATCGCAATCGCTCGAAAATGAACGCTCAGATTTGAGGCAGTTGGTGCCAGAGCATGTTGAGGAAGCAGCGCGCGCAAGACTCGGTTTAAAATTATTCCCCTAACTCCCCCTGCCGGCCACAGCGTGGCATAGTGGTTACGTTGCTCGGCAGCTGCCGCCAGAAACGCGTATTCGATCCTATGTCCGGTCCTCACATTTGGGTGGACGTCAGTGGTCATTGTACAGTGCAATGACAGTGCACTTAACGAACCCCAGGAGGTCGAAATTATCCGGAGAACTTCACTACGGTGCCTCTCATAGCCTAAATCTTCTTGGCGCCTTAAACCTCGTAAATCCTAATACCCCCTGCTTCTGCTGGATTGCCTTCAGACGATTGTACTAACAACTTTCCGGCTGCGCTTTGATCAGACTGGCCACAACCGAGAAGCAGCTACAAAAAATGCTCAGCTTATGTGGTAAACAGGCTGCCCTTCTTTATCGGCAGTTCCTGGTTAGATTATGATAGGAAGAGGTTTTATACAAAACGCAAGTATCTTAAGCCAAAAAAATGGACTAATCGTGCGTTGTAGCGTTATGGGTACAATTGCAGGAGAGGTTTTTGTCGATACCACTGCGATTGACTATATCCTTTGGCTGTCATAGCACGGCTTATCACACGAAATTCAAAGTACCATTGAACCTCACTTGGTGCGTATGAGCCATTGCAGAGATTCTCTGAAATAAACAAAGATGGCGCAGATGAATTAAAGGAATCTGATGCAAGCCTTCTGACATTTTTCGTAAGCGCTAAAACAACACGGACAACGAAGGAACAGACAGGGACGAGCGCTCGTCCCTGTCTGTTCCTTCGTTGTCCGTGTTGTTTTAGCGCTTTAGAAAAATGTCAAACATGCACCAACTAGCCAAATCCGCCACTCTTCTGATGTAAGCACTTAGCTTCATGATTGAACACGAGTGCAGGCTGAGGACAGCGATACCGGCGTTGTCTTGGGCAGCTGGCCGGATGTTGGGGGCATTGTGGAGGCGGCAGACAAGCTCAACTGCAGCGCCGAGTTTCTCCCAAATATTCGGGACATCATCGCCTTGGGCCTGGCCTGGCACGGGATGAAGACCAAAGCCAACGCTTCCAGAGGAGACGACAGCAACCCTGAATCGGGCTCCAGTGTGGCCATCAAAGACGACCACCGTGTGGAACATCTCTTCAGCGAAGACCAGCTGTTCTTCCTGACCTACTGTAGGAGCAGGTGCGGTTACCATCATTCTGGTGTCAGTGGAAATCTTTGCTAGATCATCACGTGGTGATAGGTCCCGAGCATAGTAGCTCCGCGGTTGCACCTTTTCCAGGTTGCTCGCAAAATATAACTCTTAGTAGCATCACAGTATCGAATTAAATGTTGAGAACCAGCAGGGGAACGAGCCCACGCTGCCGCGGACTGAATGGTAGGCGCGTAATCTCTTTTCGCGTTAGACGCAAATCGAAATGTAATTCGCATATGAGCAACGCGTTTACGATCTAAGAACGCTGGCTGCCTCCAGGCTTTTTCATCGATAGCTTTGACCGTTGTCCTCCTTGGTAATCTTGTTGAAACGAAACAAAGTTCGCTCATACTTTGCTGTGCAGTTGGATTGTGATTCAGCTAACAGACAAAACGCAAAAAAGCCATTCTGCAATTTAAGCACCTTTCGACACCTTCTGACCAGAATGTGCAAGCTTAAACTCGCCGCAAACCGTAGAGTAGGGACCTTAATTAGGGATGTTGTTGTTAATTAGGGATCTTAATTAGGGATGTCTCTACGGCTTTCAGGTGTGCAGAAATCGGGCATATCGGCAGTCAGCGCAGCCGAAACTGCAACGCAGCGGTGCGGAGCATTCGGGACTATGGCCGCACGTTCAACTGCGAGCCCGGATCGCCCATGGTTCCCCAAGACACGTGCGGCGTCTCTGACTTCTTCTGACGCTGACTTCTTCTGACGCTGACTTCAGCGCGACAGAGACTGAATTAGCGGATGCGTTCATTTTTTTTTCTTTTTCTCTTCCTAATGCTGATGTGGTGATATGTCCTTTTCCCTCTCTTCATCCCTTATTAGCCACGAGAGATATTTGTCCTTTTGCTTTTGAATATCCATACTGCGGAGCTGTTTTAATCCTTTGCGCAACAATTGACCGAATGTCGAGACTTATTTGTGTAAGGAATTACTAATTATGCACGTCAGCGACATTTCTATAATTTGCGACAGCCTTTTAATATATTTGCCGAGACGTTATGCAATGAACATTTGATGATAGTTTAGAAGAGAAGCCTGTTCAGCATATGTACACATCATTAAATTGTGGATGATATGTTTTCGTTTTGTTTACGCCGAACCTCTCAACGGGAAAACACACCTGCAAGCAGATAGGTTTCCGGACCTTATCTCCATAGGCCTGTTGGATCACATCCACAAGGAATTGATTGCAAAGCATTTTATTCGCCGGAAAGAGCTTGGTAAGTGGTCGCGTTAAGTGGTCGAGAGCACACAGCCCTCAACGACTCAACGACGGTCTCCCACCGCTCGAGAGAAGGAGCGGTAACTAGATCACCCGGAAGTGGCTCTATTTTACAATCCCACAGGATGTGATCGTAGTTGGCCCGTATTTATGCTTAAATAATTTTCATTTTGCGCGCCTTCAGTGTGCATGGTACTCGGCGTGCTTGTCTTACGAGATCGGGTTGGCATTCGAAGTCAAATTCAAAGTTTTTTATTTAGACAATGGAGTTACAGACGCGGGTTCGATCCCGGCCGCGGCGGTCGAATTTCGAGGGAGGCGATATTCTAGAGGCCCGTGTACTGTGCCATTTAAAGAACCCAGGTGGTCGAAATTTCCGGAGCCCTTCACTACGGCGTCCTTCATAGCTTGAATAGGTTTTAGGCGCAGGAGCAGTTGGAAGTTGGCGCTTCGTCCTGTTACCTTCCTATGCGTCTCGTCTGTTTTTTGCGCCTAAAACCTATCAAAACATGAACCAAAACCAACTAGCCCAGCAGCAAGTGCTCTTATACTATGTTCATAGCTTGAGTTGCTTGGGACGTTAAACCTCATGATGTAAAAAATAGCGCACAGGGAACACACGGGACGGAAAGTAAACGACGCAGACAAGCGCTAACTCGCAACTGAGGTTTATTGCTGACGCGCGCAATATAAGGTAGTCACTTTAAAAACATAAAACAAAAACAACAACAAACAGTCCCTCCTGGAAAGACCAAGTCAGAGGAAAAAATTGAAATTGAAGCATCAGGCGCCACTCATCGCTGTGGAAGATCAGTTAAAAAACCATTATCAAAAAAGGAATTCAATGCAACGCTGAGGCTAAAAAATCGATTTCACAGTCTGCCAAGTTAACAGAGGGCTCACTGATACACGGATTCCGACATTTCCTAATATGGTATGCCTCCATTATCTCGCGTACACGCTGATCTCGATGTCTGAAAAGTATGACAGTACTAGAAAAAATCGGTTTACAAGTTTTCCCCTTCTGCTCTTCTTTTTTGCTACATTCCCGGCAATGCTCAGGAAGATTGCCATAATGATCTTTTAGGGAGTTACGGTGTTCACCAAGCCTAACGTTGAGGCATCGCCCCGTTTGTCCTACATAGACAGCTCCGCAGGACAACGGTAGTTTGTACACTACACCCAAGCTGCAGGGAACAAACGTTAGACTTGGTGAACACCGTAACTCCCTAAAAGATCATTATGGCAATCTTCCTGAGCATTGCCGGGAATGTAGCAAAAAAGAAGAGCAGAAGGGGAAAACTTGTAAACCGATTTTTTCTAGTACTGTCATACTTTTCAGACATCGAGATCAGCGTGTACGCGAGATAATGGAGGCATACCATATTAGGAAATGTCGGAATCCGTGTATCAGTGAGCCCTCTGTTAACTTGGCAGACTGTGAAATCGATTTTTTAGCCTCAGCGTTGCATTGAATTCCTTTTTTGATAATGGTTTTTTAACTGATCTTCCACAGCGATGAGTGGCGCCTGATGCTTCAATTTCAATTTTTTCCTCTGACTTGGTCTTTCCAGGAGGGACTGTTTGTGGTTGTTTTTGTTTTATGTTTTTAAAGTGACTACCTTATATTGCGCGCGTCAGCAATAAACCTCAGTTGCGAGTTAGCGCTTGTCTGCGTCGTTTACTTTCCGTCCCGTGTGTTCCCTGTGCGCTATTTTTTACATCATGAACGTTATCCAACTTGCCCAACTTTCCGCTTTGCTGAACGTTAAACCTCAATAAACCAATGAACCAGTTGTCTAGGGGCACACCAAAACGCAGATGAATGCCTGAAAAAGAGCATCCCATTCTTGGTCCCATTCAGGTGCACAAGACGCTCAGTACAGAAAGCACTCAATGGAAACACAAAATGAGTGGTTAACATTGTGGTGTTTCATATGTAACCTCTGTATGGCGTCAAAGGAAAATACATTCACAAATAGAAGCAGTTGGTCAGAATGGTTATTCCTGGAGTGACAACAGATACAAAGCGCTGTGGTATTTCGCTGTAATTAGCCAGTGTTTCCTGCGTTTTGTCTTCCAGTAGTGCTCCCCCGACCGGCTTATAATTCGGGCCAGCTTGTTGACCGCCTCGTTCCCGGCTAGGCCGGCGTGAGCAAGTGTCCAAATTATTGTGACTTTCGTTTAATTTTATCCAAGATTCTAGGCGCGGCTGCTGGTATCACCTCAGCGGTGTATCCGTGGATTGCCTCTTTACAATCGCTGACTATGTAATCTGCTTTAGTGTGCGTGATGGCCAGCGGTATCGCAACCTGCTTCGGTCATTCTTGTCATAATCGACGCCACGGTGATTAATCTGTGTTCTCCATTAATTATTGTAGCGTTCAACAGTTTAATCTCAGAAATCTAAGGTTTGACGAAATCTCGTCTGGTCGGGTAGTAGATTCATGTGTGAAAAGAAATAACGCCGACCAAAAGGGAGTTGTTAAGATATATTTGACGTATCAGCTTCCGTACGGAAGCCTTGTTCACTCACCCAAAAAGCCCAAAGCACGAAGCTTAAGTGCGTCGCAGTAATCGCACTACGCATCTTGCGTACATACACTCTAAACACTAATACACCTACATGGGAGTAAAAAGGGAGTAAACTGTCCTTTAGTGCACTCCCTTTTATATAAGGGTGTGTCTTTTTACTCCTTTTTGTTCAGAGTGTAGGCGGTTGATTACTGTCGTTGAGATTTGGGGTATTTTCTTATGGAAAAGTGTTTCTATTTTGTGCACAAGCCTCTACGACACTGCTGGTTGCTGCATTTGGTGTTTGGAGGGAAGAGTTGTGCACAATCCCGAGTTTGGAGAAAAGCTTGAAGGAGAAACATTGCTGGTCGTGAATCGCCAAAACAGACTAAGCGTTGCTACGTATGCGATCCGCACGAGCAGCGCACTATCTTTTATCTAAAGCCAGCAATAAACAACTGAGTGAAGTTTATAAAAAGGAGGTGCAAAGCGAGGTTCGGGATACGGCCCGTATCAGACGACCTGGGAGTCCGTTATTTTACAGCACTACATTACTGTGTTCCGGGATCTGGCGAGATAGAACAGCTATCGCTCGCTCTCCACTGCCCGCTTCTCATACAGGAAGTATGAATGTAACCGCACTGAGGGGCAGTTTGCTAACTTTCCGGGGAACCCCATTTCACTAACTCAATGATTCATGCCTCACGCTGTCCTCAGGAAGAAAGTGATGAAAGCACACTTATGCATACGGTGGTACCCAACCTCCCAATTTTCGTAGCTCAATGCCTCCAAATCAAGTGGAGAAATGTGTAGATGAAAAACACTTGCTGTGGACTTGCCCGGCTACAGCTTCCGTGAGACGACGTTTACTATGTTGAATTCCAATGGCAGATCGAGATCAAGTTTTTCTGCTCGGTTTGGATCAGTCGTATTCCAATGGTAAAATGGGAGCGCGAGTTGTATGTTCCAATGGCAGATCGGGATCAGGCGTAAATCCCGGATCGCTCCGTGGAGCAGCGATTCTTGATCTGCCGAAATCAGCGGATTTGACCGGAACCTCGCGTGACGTTTTCTTTTCCGCCGCGTCTGCTTCCTGTCGCGACCGGCAGCAGCCGGTTCGTTCCTGTCGTGGCTACGTGGTGAGCCGGGACAGACGGGCACTTTCCAGTCAACAGTGGACGGCAATGATCTTGCTTCGAGCCGTGAGGCACTAATTTTGCTTCATGGAAGTGAGAGTTCCGACTCGGGCACTGAAAGCTCAGAGTCCAGCAGTGAAGATTCGTCTGAAACGGACAGCGAGTGTGAAACTGCCGGCCTGTATATGCCTGCCGCCAGCGTCAGAAAAATGCGCTAATATTCTTTGTTCGCGTTCATAACAAGCCATGGAGTAGAGGAATGTAAAAAATGAATCATTTTTGAGGATCGTTGGCCAATACCGAGTTGCTGGTAGAAGTGATAACTGCGATACAAGCAAATTTCTTCCTGATGCCCAGTGCGGCTGGCCTGCTGTCTGCTAGCTCCGCTGTTGGAGGCGTCGCAGAAATCGATCATGTCTTTATTTTATTATGAGACGAGGAGCACAGTAAAACGGTGACGCGAGTAGCACCTTTACTACAGCGCTGGCCAATTCCGAAGCGCCCTCAGCTGTGGCATCGATGAAAAACAGTTAGGCTTAGCGACGACTACGGCAGCCAGGGAGAAACGTTGGCCGGGAGGCAGCGCAGTTCGTCGCTCGGCGTGTCCGCGGGCGGCGTAGTTGCCGAAAGCTCGACTGTCTCGCTGATTGGTTCAGCGGCTTGCGTCTCGCAGTCGCAAGGCTGGAAAATCGAGCAGCGAGCAACTTGCCCGCGCGTCGTACGCCACTTCTTTCGTGAACGGTAGGGACAGGCTCACTGGCTCTCCGAAGACCGCGGCCGCATACTTGCGTGTTCACGGAGAGTGGACCATCCTGTACATACGCTTTGGTTTTGGTTTTACATTACGGCCTTCGTACTATCTCCTTTTTGTTTCGCCGAGACGGCGTCTGTCAACACGGAGATCGCGCCTCGCGCAACTCCTGTCGCACTCGGAACACGAAGGCTAGCAGGGCGTCCGCTCCGGCGGCGCGCCTAGTTTCCGCGGTCGCCGCTGCGGCGCTGGCGTCGCGCTCCCGAGGGAGCACCGGGAGGTGGCAAATCTACGCTCTCCGACGCGCTCCGTACGCGATCCGACGGAGCGGTCTCGATCTGCCATTGGAATTCAGCATAAGAAAGGTTGGCCTGCGATGCGACGTTGCAGACGACTATAGCAAGTGGACTCAAGATAATCGCTTTATCGCGAACTTTTGCCGCTTTTTAAGCGAGGCTTGTTTGCACTCCTTTTTATAACTTTCTTCCCTTTTTCATTATGCCTAATGGCAAACAGCTCGGATTAAAAAAAAAAGAAATGTGTAGTGGATGTTATCGCACTGCCCTGAATTCTCTAAGCGGTGACACCTGTCTTCAGTTGGGTACTCTTTCCTGATTACCAGGTGATTTTTAAAAAATTAAATTGGTCTTTTTGTGGTTAGGAAGCGGTAATCAATGAATAAAGGCCAATTTCTATTTCTTCTCAGCCACATTTCAATGCGAACGCTAAATATAGAAGGCAAAACCTATCTTTCCGCACGTATTGCCACGTATCATTGTAGTGTCCGTTCGCTCGCGCTCAAGGCCGCAGGAAAGGGGTGTTATCATTTTTGTTCGTGACGCGAGAAGCGACCGGACTAATCTCGATTGATCACCGCCGTGAAGAGCTGCACCTACGTTTTTCCAGATTACAGTAGATGATCTTGACCTGTTATCTCGAAGTTTCCTTGCCGGCTTTAAATTGAGCGATGCCGCGAGCGGCCGGCATTCGTAGTTCGACGACTGACGAGCATGTTTGTTGCTTACGCCGAGCTTGCTTACGCCGAGGTGGAGTGGGTGCAGGGAGTGAAAATCCTGGGAGTAGTATTCCTCGCCAGCGGAGAAGTAGCCCGCGAAACCTGGACTAACCTCCGCACGAACGCTGAGAAACGCCTCTCGGTGGCGTCAACTTTCCGCCTTTCCATGGCAGAGCGCTGCTATTTAGTTAAGTCCACAATCCTAGCCGCATGTTTTTTTGTCGCCCGCGTCGCAAACCCACCGCGCACGTTTGCTCGCAGGCTAACCTCGGCCTGTGGCTCTTTCGTTTGGGCGGGCAAAACCGAACTTGTGTCACGAATGTTCATGCGCCTTCCATCGTACATGGGTGGGTTTGGTATACCTTGTATCCGCACCATGTGCAATGTGCTCGCCTTGCGAGGAGTACGAGATCTTGTACGCAACCCAGACTATCCCGGGAGAACACTCCTCACACACTTTCTGGGTACAGCGCGTAACGTGTTTTTTACACAACACGTGGTTGGCCCTACAGCCGAGCAGCCGCCGGCATTTTTCGTTAACGTGCGTCGCACACTGGCGGTTTGTCTGCCAGCGTGCCCGATCTCGATGTTGATGAAACCCCGCCCTCCAGGATGTGTGAGGCACTAACGGTCGCTCAGCTGACCCGCGAACAACTCCAGAAGACGAGACGGGCACGCTGGCGCCAACTGACCTCAGCTGCGCTTCCTGCAGACGTCAGGGACTTCGGCTGGCTGCGAGGCTGGCGGGTCCTGCCCACAAGAGACCGCCTTGCGGAGTGGGGCGTGGCGCCCTCCGCCCGATGCCCGCAATGCGGTCTTTTAGAAACGTTGCGGCACGCTATGTTCGACTGTGTAGTGGCGCGCACCTTTTGGGTACTGGTGTCACGGATGTTTTTAACCCGCCTCGAAGCGCGCACTAGTTCACGCGAACTGTTTACAAATATGCTTTTGTGTGTCGGCATGTTCGTTTTGTGGCGGCAGCGTGGAGCGGCTTCCTTATATGGGCGTCCGCAAAGAGCAATGTTTCCAATGTTGCAGCGCCTCCGCACGCGCCTCTTTGAGCAAGCATGCGTGTACGCACTGTCAATGAGCGAGGCTGAGTTTTTGCGCAAATGGTCGACATACTTCGTCGTCCTGCGCGGCGGTCGAGTGTCGGCCTCATTACTGCCCTACTGACGGGCTCAGTTCTGCGTCACTGCGCATGTGTTTGAATGTTTAGAGCATTGAATTCAGGAGATTTCTTGTATTTTTGTTCACATCGAAAGAAATAAACTTCTCTTTCCACGCCGCCGCCGAGTGATTCAGTTCTCTTGCGGGCGCAAGTCAGCCCAAATAAAGAGCTTCGTTTGCAAGTCTTGTTGGGCGACCGGGTCGCAGGAGACACTCCCAGTCTTGTTGCTGTCTTCCTGACCGATGGACTGCCGTCACTACAACGTGACAATATCATCATTCATCAATTACTTTAATGCGCTAAAAGCGCTGAAATGTGCAGATCTTTCAATAAATGTTTCCAAATACTTATAGTTTCTTTAATGGAGCCTTCTTTGTCCATCTGACTGACAAGTTGCAGATTAGCGTATAAATATAGTTTAAAATAGCAAATTATATTACACTACACCACCGCCCCCGTATCAGCCCTGCGCTTCTCAATGCAATATCGATCTAGGCTTCCCTCTCTTCATGAATTTGTTGCAGTTTTTCAGGCTACTATTTTGACTTTCCCAGGGTAAGAAGCCACTTTGTATCCTGCATGCCCCATGCAGTTATCAGACGAACAAGAACAACAACCGGCGAACGGATTCCAGCGCGGCTAACTCCATCCACCCGAGAAAGATAGTTAATCGGTCCCAAGTTTCCCTCCCAATGGCCGGTATGGACGCCGTGATGAAGCCCTGGCCAATCTTGAACCAATTACACGAACAGAGCGCTCCTCGGAGGCTCGCAAGAAAACACCCGCAGGTCCTCGGAGACACCACTTACTCCAGCCGGAGGTTGTTTAAGAGGAGTTGCGCTCCAAAGGGTGCCCGCCACAGTCTCATTGACCGAAACCTACGCCCACCGAACTGGAACCGTTTGCAGCTTGCGCCCTTCGAAAAGAATGTATACCGGGAGCATTCGTCCACGACCCAGCGGTCGCTCGCTGAAGTTGACGCCTACCGCGAGGCCAACAAGATTTTGATACAAGGCCGTGGTGTAGTCAGACCTCTCCTTAACATTGAGAAGGCCGGCTTCCCTGAAGACCTGATGGAATCCATTTGTGGTGTTGGCCGTCTTAGTAACGAGAGCCGAGTCCGTGCTGCTGTCCCATGACCAAGAAAGACCAAGACGTTGTATTGAACGGAGACAGCCTATATATACATGAAATGACATCACAAGACAGAATCCAACACAATCCACAAAATCGAAACAAGAACTGAAACAAATACAGACAACACATGAACCGCAATACAACATACTCCCTTTCTTGGGGGAAAAGGATTCGCAGATACATATAAAAATTGACACACAAACAAGAAAACACAGTCTCTCTCTTCCTTGGAAAAAAATTCACAAATACATTGAAAATTGACACGCAGGAAAGCACACTTATTTCACTTATTCTACTTATTCCACTTGTTCTATTTATTCTTTTATTCCTTATTATCTTATTCTCTTATTCCGCTTATTTTACTTATTCCGCGGGGGAAAAGATTACAGCTATATTAAAAATGACAAAAACAAGAGAACACACTATCTATACACACAAGAAATGTACATACAAACAAAAAAACAAGTCACTTTGTTACAAAGTTCTCGAGCCACAAAGGCTTTCGAACAGTCCTCTTTGGCCGCTGGACGCGCACCGGAAGAGGACCTTCAGACCGCAGGTCTGAAGAATCCCTAGATTCAATATCACCACACACTGAAGCATCACCACACACTGAAGGATCATCACACACTGAAGACACATCACACACCAAAGACACATCACAACATACGCACATCACAAAAGACGTCACTGCACAGCCCTCCTAGGATGTCACCTCTTTGGGTACAAGGTAGGAGCAGCGTCGGGCCTGAGGCACTTCTCCGGAAAGAGGCATGTGAGAGAACCCGATGCAAAGTGCAGCCAGCACACGAAGCTCTCCTCCTTCTCTGGCGGCATCCAGTGAAGTGTCATCGCGGCCCACACACTGTCGCACAAAGTCAATCCACTCGTGGTGATTGGGCTCACGCTCGGGTAAAGGATGCGGCACAATGTTGTGGGACCGCTGCAGGCCACACACAATGCAGCATGGAGCCAGTGGAGGCACTGAATGCTTTCGCTCTGTAGGGGACAAGGTCCGAGACGCAAAAGCTACCGTTTGGAGTCCATGTGGACCGATTTGCTGGAGCACTGCTCCCAGTCCTACATCCGAAGCATCGGTAGTCACAACAGTGGGCAAATAGGGATCAAACATCAGTGCATGGAGAAATTCCTCTGTATGTGGCAGTGGGAACACATCAGGTACCACGGCCTTATTGACTTGAAGTGAGATCACATGATATGACGTCACGTGATGACGTCACACCGGCTGCAGATGGGGCCTCATATCGCGCCGTCGGACGTCGCCCGGCGGAGGCCTCTACGCTTCGGTTCGCGCCACCGCCGCGCCACCATCGCTGCATCACGTGATATGTGACGTCACGCCAGGGATGAAGCGGCGCGCGCCCGCCGTCGCGTCAGTCTCTGTGCCCGCAACCGCACCAGCGTCTTTGCGCCGGGCGTGTATGCGGTCAAGATGCCTCCAAACGCTAAGGACGTTAATAATAAGAATGCAAAACGAAGGCTGCTTCGCATCCACTGCGCTTAACCTTGATAAGCCTCCAACTTTTTCCGTTGGGTTTCTGCATAACCACGATTGGTGAAATCCATTCTGAAGCGTTTACTCTTTCAATAATATCTTGCTTCTTTAACCATTCGAGTTCTTCAGAGACTTTGGAACGGATAGCAAGTGGTAGCCGTCGTAGTTTGGCAACTAAAGGTTGCACATTCGGACGCACTTTCACTTCATCCTGGAACCCTTTAACCAGTCCCACTTCGTCTGAAAAGAGTTTCGGAAACTCAGTCGCTAATGCGGAGGGAATTTTCTCAACTGGATTCGCCACCGTCTGAAAACACTGCACAGTTGCTCCCACAATAAATAAATTCAGAGCACGAATGGCATCCAAGTCATTCTGTTGTCTCTGAGTGTAGTACCCTGAGAGACAACATAGAAGAGACTGGGAACAGTTCTGTCATGATACTTGACTGGTGCAGTGAAACATCCTAGCACATTAATAGAACGCTTGGAATAATCCACAAGTGTTACACGAGGTGCTTCAAGTAGTTGAGTGGTTGAAAAATGCCTTGAAAAAGTACTGTTATCAATAATGAAAACAGCAGACCCAGAATCAACTAGGAAGGACAAAGTGACCTGTGCCACTTGCAACTGGATATGAATGCCAGACCTCCGATCCTTATCAATAACGTAAACATTGCTGGCCAAGGATTCTTCTGCATAATGTTCGCTCTGAGTTTCTGTGACCTCAAGTCCGTTAGACATGGACGCTGTTTTTTCAAGTTCCGAGACTGGACCATTGCTTGGTGATGATTGAACGCAAGAATGAATAAGATGAAGTTGTGACCCTTGGTTAAGACTTGGTTTGTCCAGCGTTCGGCTGTGCGACTGCGGTATCAGCTGATCACGGAGCTGCATTGCGGGAAAGCCTATCCTCGCTTGCTCTGTCACTTCGATCGTTTCTACAGGAAATTGTTCTTGCTGGCTTGTTTCTTCCTGTTCCTGAATCCGACTGTGCGGCCTGCCCGTGACCCCCCCTCCCCCCCCCCCCCCCCCCCCGCCACCAAATACGGACCGGTGCGGTTTCGGCTGCTAGGTTTTGCTTTGGTGCAACGCACAGCGGTGAGTGGAGCCGCCGGAACCCACTCTTGGGGTTGCGAATCCCCAGGAAAGGTTCAGCAGACTTTCCGCGACATTGTGAGCGTGTGGCGCCCACGATGCCCGTTGCCTCAAGTGGGAAGGCAGGTCCGAGAAGGGAGACGGACTGGGCACCTGGAATCCGGCTTAAAAGCAGAACTGGTGACCAGAACGACTTGTTTGCTGTTGGCGTGGTCGCCCCGGTAGACGCGGTCGAGACTTAGTCGTTTTGCCGTTGGTTTTCGCGCCTCGGTAGACTCGGTTCTGACTTAGTCGTTTTGCCGAGCGACGAGATCGCCCGGGTAGACGCGGTCGTTCCAAATTTGCAAAAAAATCGAAAGTCACACGGTTCCCTCTCGGTACGAGGGCGTACCACCCAGCCGCGGACGCGTTGGTTTCCAATTCCGGAGAGCTCGGTGCCTCGCAAAAGTGTGCAAACGTGTGTAATGCGCTCGCACATAAGCATAAAAATTGTGAGGGCAATTTGGCAACTAAAGTGTTGAGAGGCGAAAGGCGAGGACACTATGCCGGACGACTTCCGATCTTAAGTGCTAATTACGCTTAATTACACATTTCTCCGTCTAATTTCACACAAACCCGGTGTTTTCCCGACCGTTCTGTGACAATTTTCACTATACCGTGAGGACTTCCGGTGGATGTGACGTCACACCGTTCCCGTGGCTATATCGACATCCGCGCTAATTCGACGCAAATTCGACATTTTTTACTATAATTAACCAATTACTCTACGGTCATCAAACGTGGCTTCTAGGTTCATTTTTCCCTCCTCTATGCGGAGCAACCATTCGTTTTCTCCTATCTTTTTTTAGTTCCCGAGTTAACACGCTGCCAAAGGTGTAACACTCTCTGCTAACGGACGCCAGTATGAGCCATTAAAGGCTTTGGCCTTAAAAGGCTGTCTTATAGCATACTACGCTTAAATCGCAGCTACATCATCTCTTCGGAAGCCGTGGGCGCCTTCGGGACGGCGCTGGCGTGCGCATTGAACGGGAGCAGTGGATACGGCAGTTTCTTCGACATTCTCCGTCAGCTTGAGCACACGCTCGCCCTCGAGGTGTCGCTGCAAGCGTACAGACAACGCAGCGCCGCCTCGGAGGGCTACGACGAACTGCTCGGAGGGTTCGAGGGCTACGGCAGCGCCGCACTGTTCTTCATCGCGGCGTGCTACTCGACCTGCCTGGGCAGCGAGAGCGTGTTCCCTGTGGCCGACGACGACGACTGCGACGTCACCTTCCGACACGTGGAAGAGTTCTCTGCCGCCTTCGGCTGCGCGCCCGGCAGCCCAATGAACCCATCTGTCAAGTGCAGCATCATGACGCGAAACGATGCATAGAAGGGCATCCTTCGCATGGTTTATGTAGCTTCCGAACGTAGAGTGACCGATGCGCTGAATTTTGCGCGCACTTTACCTATTTTCGATTTAGAATATTTTCCGATACACTGTACAAAATCGCCGAGCGCGTTCTTTCGTCACGATCTATAATCACCATCAGTAAGGGCAAGCACTGTAGATTTCTTCACTACATTTGTACTATTGAAAGTATTTTAGCCTTGCATCACAGCTTTCTTTCTGCCAAGGTTACCAAAACCTTCAAGTTCCTGTATGTATATTCTTGTTTAACTCAGCTAGGGCCATGGTTTTTGTTTTCTGAATGTCATTACTTGTCTTGTCCATTCGCCAGACGAAACCAAGTGTGTTACACGACCATACAACCGTCTGTACTTTTACAGCAAGTAGCCTCACAAGACTGCGCATTCACAGCGAGTAGCCTCGTTAAATACTTAGTAGTCTTGTTTGATTCTGATATGAACTGGCAGTCACATATTAGTAAGACATGTTCGAAGCTCGCTTACGGTTGCCACATGTTAATAAAAGCCCGTGAATGTTCTGACGTAACGGTTCTGCATATTTTCTATTTCTTATTTATGCATAGTTATCTAAGCTACTGCATAGTATTATGAGGCTATACGTATAAAACATAATTATAATATATTAGCCGCTTCCAGAAGAGGGCAATTCGAATCATTATCTCTTCATACAGACTGGATACTGCAAACCACTGTTCCACCTGATTTGTGAACTTCCGCTGGACTCTGTTCACGTATTAAGTGTTGCTGACATTGTACATAGAATAACAGTAAATGATGACCCCGTGCTATTAAGCTTATTTGCCTTACCAGCATGGAGTAAAAGATGTGCAGCGAACAACTGCCTCGCTTCGAAATCAAAGGTGCATAACTAGCACCCTGGAACAGTGGACACCTCAGTCGCGCGTTAAGCTGCGATACCGTTTGAAAGCAGAGGTTGTTGCTACTGAAAGAAGGATGAAAAGGAAATTGCATGGGCCTGCCTACTGGCTCTAGCTAAGCCACAACCACTGCTGCGTGCAGATACAAGAGAGTAGAAAGATGTGGGAGGACAGAGTGAAAAAAGTGGATGTGGCATAGCTCAGTTGTGCCAGGATATACATAGCGAGAGGTACGATATACCCCTGGTTACGTCTAGTCGTTTTAATGCGAAAGCCTTTAATGGCTCATGCTCGCGGTGTCCGTCCATGGTCGCGGTGTCCGTCCGTGCGCTGGAATCATGCCAACTGCCTCCTCTGCTCCGCACAGCGGCGCAACCTAGCGGTGGAACGTAGCGGTGGAACGTGCGCGCGCGCGTTGGTGGTGGCAGCAGCACCGCCGCTCCTTCGGCAGACTTCTCGTTGAATTCGGTGGTACTCAACTCATTTATTACGCCCCAAAACAGGGGATCAGTCCAAGGACCGGTTGCGCTGTCTCAGAGGAGGTCGGCGGGGATCCCTTGGGATGTCGCCGCCTCCACCGCGACCTGGATATGCCGGCGTTAGTCTGCTGGCTCGGAAGTACGCAGGGGAGACTCCCACGTCTCTGGGGTGTTTGAGTTGTTTGTGTTGTAGTGTGTATAACTACACGCCATGTGTATGATAGTGGCCGGAGTTGAGCAGTGTCTGCACATGGTGTCTATGTTGCGGAAAGATTCTGCTTTATGAAAAGGGGGTTTAGAAAACTGCCAGTTTGTAGTTTGCGCCATTAATTGGACGGCCTCGCGCCTTTTTAGATCACGGTGTGCGGAAGGATATAAACAGCTTTCGAGCCGTTGGTGCTGGCGTATGTCCGTGTAAGTATTGAGTAGAGAAGCGCGTGAGATATTAGCATCGAAGGAAGCAGGGAGGCTGATCATACACTCGGCTCGGCAGCTGAGATCTCGGGCGAGAGTGTGCACCTGGGCGTTTCCGCTGTGCGACTCGTGGGCTGGAGCCCAAAGAAGTAAGCGAGAGGTGGAAGAGGGTGCAGTAGAAAGTAGAATGTGTAACGCCTGGCAAGAGATAAGGCCAGCATCGTAGTTGCGGATAGCCTGTTGAGAATCACTGATGACGATTTTGGTGGTTTGGCCAGCGCTAGCGCAATGACAACCTCCTCTGCTGCGGTGACTGTTTCTGCATTGCGAATGCTGCAGGCTGTGTACGAGCTGCGGTGAGGAGCGGGAGCTGCCGCCACCGTCACTGGTTTAGAGGGATGGTAAGAGCCGTCCGTATGCGCGACGTCCGGACGTCCGCTGAAGCGTTTCTCGAATTGACGTGCGCGGTCGGCCCGTCTCTCGGCATGGTGTTCCGGGTGCATCCGTTTGGGAATGGGAGGGATGCGGAGATTTTGGCGATATTCCGGGGTAAGTTCAGCATACCTTGGGGCCGCTCTCGGCGGTGAGATCCCATCTCGCTGCAGTACCGCTCGGCCAGCGTGTGTGAGTGAGAGCCAGTCGTATTGGGCAGTGAGGATTGCTTCGATATGTTCGCTCACGGTATTGAAGATTCCGAGAGCCATGAGCTTATGAGTAGCTGTGGACATGGGAAGACCCAGGGCCGTCTTGTACGCTTTTCGGAGTGACGCCTCTAGCCGTTCGCTTTCGGCACGAGTGAAACGTAGGTACACTAAAAAAAATCGCACCCTTAAAGGTGCATTGCCGTGTCTATAACTCACCCTCTTACACCCTCCAGAAAGGGTGCGTATAGGTACTCACGCACACTTTTAATGGGTGCAGCAAGCAACCCTACACCCTTCGCTTGAAAGGGTGTTGCAAGCACACCTGCACCTTTTTAAAAAAGGGTGTTAGGAAGGGTGCTGCAAGCGCATATGCACCCTTTGATAAAAGGGTGTCTCCTTCAATAAAAGGCTGTTATAAAGGTGCACATTTTGCGATGCTTTACACGCGCGCTTAGCTATAATGGACTGGTGCAAGTTATTGCACTTTTATCATGCAAACCGCCATCGGCTGACTTGCGTGGTGCCCTTCTGCTCGCTACTGCAGCAATAAATGCACACGCTCTGTGTTGTTAAAGCCTTGTCTTTAAATGCATGCAAGTGCAAGCACGCATGCAGTGATGCATACAATACAGTGTACTCAGTGAACTCATTTATTGAACAGTTAACGGTTGAGAAATGAGGGACTCGTTATGACATGAAGATGAAGGAGGCCAACAGACACCGAACCAGGGAAAGCACAAGACAATTGTTTTATTTGTAGTGCTGATCAGTGAAAAAATAATAGCGCAATCATTTTTTGCCTAAAAATATGATTAGAAATTCTGATTTTAATCATGTTTTATCCATTAAATGAACACTGATATTTTCGTACTGATCAACACCAGAAATAAAAAAAAAATCCCTTATGCTTTTCTTAGCCTCAGTGACTGTTGGCTTTCTTTATATACATCGTTGTAGATTCCTAAAACATGAAGTCAGGCTTGAAGCTTGAAATGAACCTCTGGGCGGCTGCCCTTGACGTTGAAACATTCACATTCAAAAATAGGTGTTCTACTACGCAGCACAAGCTGTACGCTGCCTTTGGGTAGCTGATGTTAAATAGCCAGTATGCGGCCATCAGGCCGGCAAGTCCCTGAATTGCATCAAATACACGAAAAAGCCGTTGCTTCTCCACATACAGAAAATAATCATCGGCCTGCTCGATATCTACGTTGCAGTACACAATGCACGGTGTCGATGGCTTCTCTCCATCCTGCATAAACAAGACAGTGTAAAACAGTAATGTTCAGAATATATTATAGGCACCCAGTCAGGGCAAGAAACCATGCCAGTGCACATATATAAGGGTGAAATGAATGGCACATAACATCCCTTTAGAATGCATAGTATTGTCTCAGTTTTTCCTCTCTATGACCTGCATGCATTTTTTGCTCTCTCAGACAACACCACATAAACAATCTGACTTCACTGTGGTAGAGCAATTATGGTCTCGCCATGTGCCTGGTTGCACATGATCACTTACACCACTGATAAAACGGATGGATGGGCAAGCTGATTTACATTCCCAGTAACAACAGCGCACAAAAATGAAATGCTAAAAGAAAAAATTGAGGGACAGACAACTGATGTATAATTCTTCGAAAGCAGCTGGATTTACTCTCCACGATTACTTTTATGCTTTTATTTTAAGCCGAAACTTCACACACTGAACGTAATTTTTGTGAAAGGTGAATGTGGGCAGAGGTGAGTAGAGTTTAACAATGGGTTGGTTGGCAGCCCTGAAGCTAGATTGGTGAGGAGGTGGCTGGTGCTTCTGGAGTGAAGCTCACTTTCCCACTGCATGTTTTAAAGGGCCTGTGCCCACCCCAGCGCAGCAGACACTCTCTACCTCTCTTTGAGCGAGCCTCCTCTCCTTCCATTCCCTCCTCGAAATTCTTCTCTCCCGCTCCTCGTCGAGTAGGCTCGGCAAGGCAAAATCACCCCTTCGTTCTCCGGTGTAAGCCGGAGGCGTGGTGTCTGTGGAGTGCGTCACAGGGCGACGTCATGGCCCCGCCTTCAATAGAATTCTTTTCTTGGTTTTTGCATTTTCTCCGCACACTGAACGATCGAGAGGCGCGATCGGCTCGACCACCTAGACTTGTTAGCGAGCGCATCCTTTCATACATCTGTTTGTCATTCCCAGTTAACGAGCCACCTTTTCATTTTCTTTTAGGCCTCCCCACCGTTTCACGAGCGGAGGGGCGGAAGTCGGTTGTGTTCGAAACACACGGCGAAGCGCGGACCCGGCAACCGCCCGTTTGCTTTTCTCCATGCGTGTTTGTGTTCTGTGTGTTTGTGTCTTTTCTCCGCTCCAAAGCATATGTCATTCATTGGAGTCAAGGCGTACGCAAGATGCACGAAAGATAAGGGGTGTGTGTGCGGAGCGGTCATGTGGGCGAGCGAGGGAAAGGCTCTGCTGCACTACTAATTAAAACCTTGTTTTGGGGGGCTCGCATAGAAGAAAAGAAACTGAGAAGGGAGCGCGCACGCAGAGCGTCTCGTGACGTGATCACGGCGGGGGGGGGGGGGGGGGGGGGCGAACCAACTCCCTCAGTTTTACTAATTTTTTACTTTTTATGGCTAGGGTTCAAGGCTGTCGCCGCACGCTCCCTCCGCAGTTTTTTTTTTTTTGTTCCTTCATGCGGGTTTGTAGGCATGAGCCAGAACAGAAGGCGCTGCGGAAAGCCTTGTGCAGACGACGCGACGCCAAGGCTACGCCCAACCTTCTCCCGTCAGTCAGAACGATGCACCAATGGAGTGCCTTTAGCGAAAGTAGCCCCCCTTGACGTCAGCGGGGTGCAGAGTAGTGGGCCGGGCCCGTTTTTGAAGGAAGGAAAGAACGAACGGGCTTTGATTTGAATTTTCGCAGCTTTTCGGGGCGCGCATGGCTCCAATATTTTGCAGAGGTTATCTTCGATGCCTCATCTATGCAGTGGGCTTGTTTTTCAAAAATGTCCGGACCCTGGTCCGTGGCCCTTTAAGTCGCTTCCCCTGATGTGACACATAGGCTATAAGAGATGTCGCAATGACTACTCCCGATTAATGCAGACGACCTGAGGGCCTTTTAACCTGCGCTGACATCACAAATAATAAATGCACATGAGAGGCAGTGAGCTTACTAGTGGCGGATCGCAGTGACAGATACAGAATGTATGACCTAATATATGCAGATTAAATGATCATTTCCAAGTTGTTCTAACAGCATCATCCGTTAAAAAGAAACAATAAACTTAGCACAATAATATCACAAAACAGCATCAGGTACGATTTATGCCACACCTATTCAAGACAGCATGAGAAATGGCCACAATTCCAAACAGAAAAAAAAAGTACTTTTTAGTACATGGGCTGCAAATTCTTGAGTCATGGCTCTAGTGGACAATTTATGTGCATCTCGGTGCTATATTATTTTTCTATGTGCTTTTAACAATGTCAGTGAAGTGCTCCTTCATGTGCCTTGTTGTCATTGCCCAACCGCATACATTTAACTGAATTCGCCTCATTCAAAATGCAAAGACTATATTTCGAGGGAATAAAGAATTAAGACTGCCTTTGTACATGGTCTATATGTATACTGGGTTAACAAAAAGGCAATTCTTCAATCTTTTCTGTGAACGAAAAAACAAGCTTCGAAAGTGAATGTTCACTGTTCCACGACCAAGGAGTACTGAATAAAGTACCACGTGGTGAGGCTTCGAGAGTAATGCAATGCCACAGTTGCATCCATACACAATTTGTTCATGAGTTTTCTACATCACTACTGTTTAAATGAGTGGTTTGGTAATATGTTTTCTACAAGTCGTGCACATCTGTAACCAATTAGGAAACAGCTGCGTTCTAAGAAAGGTGCTAATGTATTAATACGTAATGTTATCAAGTTGTACCAAAGCGAGAATGAATGAAGCTATGTGTATGCAGATTTATTGTGCTTGTACTCTAAATAAGGAATTCTGAGGCTAGTGAAGAAAGTATACGAATAGTGATCTTCCATCAGTACCTGATGGATTAATACAGCTGCTTATTTTTGTACCGGCAAATTTAAGCCAAGAACAGCGCCTAAGTTCAAATTTTGCAATATACTTGCCCTGATGAGAAATGCAGAGCCCCGAACCGTAATATATGCATAGTGCTGCTAGACTTAGTAACTACAAGCACAGACGTCTGAGCATGACTGCGAGATGAATCCTTTCTACAACATAAGCATGCTGTAGTTTAGGCTAATGTTGCACAGCATTATGACAGGCTTCATGTACTTGCAACTTCATTTCAAACTTTTTAGCAGCCTTATAGAAGATGAGCTTACCGCGGGCACAAACATTGTCTCCGTTGCCTTTGGCTGGCAACTTATTTTAGCCAAAAGCTTTTATATTCGTACTGCACGGATATCCGCAACAAAAATGAAAAATCCTGCGTAAGTTTTCATCCTCTCACAGAATATGTATTGTTTAAACACCAAAAGGTCCAAAGGAACAAGACAGCATCAAGTCCTCACTTCAATAGATGCTGTGTGAGGTTGGCATTATAGCGTTTTGGACCTGTTCACACAACATGACATGCACAAACAGTCACTGAAACCAAGGAAAGCATAGACGAACGCTCTTATGTGGCGACCGTGATTACAGTAAACAATCACTTGCATAACCATTTCGTCAAGGGCAGACAAGCAAATGCCACAAATTCATTCCAAACCATGTGAATGCTTTAGAAAAAAGAAAAGGCTTGATTTTGGTTTATGGGGTTTAGCGTCCCAAAGCGACTAAGGCTATGAGAGACGCCGTAGTGGAGGGCTCCGGAAATTTCGACCACCTGGGGTTCTTTAACGTGCACTGACATCGCACAGTACACGGGCCTCTAGAATTTCTCCTCCAAAGAAATTCTAGCCGCCGCAGCCGGGATCGAACCCGCGTCTTTTGGGTCAGCAGCCGAGCACCATAACCGCTGAGCCACCGCGGCGGCAGAAAAAAGAAAAGGGGGAATGCCTTTGTTGCTCAGTTTGTATGCATGCAACGCTGCGAATGCTATGGAGATCATGAGTTCATGTTGCACCAAAAGCATTTCATTCTACTGTTTTGTATAATTACTGTCAAATGATTACACTATATTTTCCTACATCGATCAATATCACCGTATGAAAAAAAAAAAACATTCTACCATGATCCTGTTGCTTGCAATGTCTTCTTTCATGCATGCATCTTAATGAGGACAGTTCACGCCCTAGTCTATCTTTGCTCCTGGATAATATTTTGATATCCTCAAGTCAGTTCTCACAAGAGCGGCAGTGGGTGAGAAAATTCAAGTTTGTTTTGCTTTCCAACCATATTTCATGTCCCCCTGAGTGGCCATGAATGCAATGGCCAGTCTGGCTGACATATGTTTTAAGGCAGAAAAGCAGGGTCACATAAAGCACAGCTATGGGTACTGCTCTGGCGCACATTAGCTTCTGCTGGCTGCCGCAAAAAACACAAAAAGCTACATGCTCAAACAGCACGTGTGTGGTCCACAAGGTCCACAAGGTTCTTTTATGCAGGAAAATTGAGGATATTTACTAGCGTAACATCTGCGGGTTTTTTTTTTCCTAAAATTAAGGCTTCAAAAAGGGGTGTGCAAATTACAAGGAGATTTTCCGAACATGCCAAAGAAACTCTGGAAAGGTCTTAACGCACAATGTATACGACATTTTGCCGCATATAAGTCAACGATACAAATCACGTTAGCCAAAAGAAAGCTTCGACTCCAAATATATGTCAACACATACCTCGCCCCCCAACCTCCTGCGCCTGCCCCAAACACGAGTTATGTCTACTTCCCCACGAGATGGCATGACAGCACGTGCACCGCTCGAAGCAATAAACAGCCGCCGCGGTGGCTCAGCGGCTATGGTGCTCGGCTGCTGACCCAAAAGACGCGGGTTCGATCCCGGCCGCGGCGGCTGGAATTTCTTTGGAGGAGAAATTCTAGAGGCCCGTGTACTGTGCGATGTCAGTGCACGTTAAAGAACCCCAGGTGGTCGAAATTTCTGGAGCCCTTC
This sequence comes from Amblyomma mixtum, assembly GCF_055824585.1. Taxonomy (NCBI): domain Eukaryota; kingdom Metazoa; phylum Arthropoda; class Arachnida; order Ixodida; family Ixodidae; genus Amblyomma; species Amblyomma mixtum. Next base: position 80,358,802 of record NC_143012.1, on the reverse strand, counting down.
ACTACGGCGTCTCTCATAGCCTTAGTCGCTTTGGGACGTTAAACCCCACAAAACAAAAAAAAAACAAACAAGCAATAAACATGCAATGATACAGTCACAAAGCCATCAATAAGAGGCAAACAGAAATACAAGGCGATTAAACAATGCCCTCGCTAGCAGCCTGGCGGAGTTGCGACAAACAGAACAGCTAACAGTTCGGAAGTTTCGCATTCTGTCGCGATGCATGCTCCAGAGGTTACTAGAAGTTTGCAAGTATTGCAGCCACTAGTAAGGAAAAATGACCAGAGGTGCGAGCCCGCCGGATAAATGGTACGCAAGTGACTCTTCCTTACTGGAACCACTGTACAAATGAATTACTGACTCTTTGCACCACTCACTCACCTTTCACAGCTGTGCACGGCAACCTGGCTGCGCTAATCTTTCGAAGCCTGCCCTGCGTGCACCCGCAAGCATGCTGGTGTGCTTGCACAGCAGGAAGTGCAAAATATGCGAGTTTTTGTTCTAAATCCGGTAATTATTAGGGGTGCAGAAATTCCATGAGTAAATACAGTATGTCAGCCAGTCTGGCCACAGCATTAAAAGTCTATAGACATTAAACTTGAATTGCACGTTTCCTTCTTCGTAATGGTGTACAAGACATAGTAATATATAGATCACCATGTCGAATTCGGATAAGACTGTTGAATAATTTGACTGAATTTCTCCTCTGATCTGTTTTTCTGTCAACAGCCGAGCAATGGCTATAATGTGAATGGTCGATATAGTGAAGTTAGACATGAAAAAACCAAGATTGCTTCAACCTTTTAAAGTACTACAACGCTAAAGCCAGCCTTTCCTCAAAAGCCGGAATCACCGCGAGTGCATAAGCAGCAATGATATCAGTTTTCTTCATACCCCACATGGACACAGAATACTGAAAATAACAGCAAGCTAGATCAGATATCTCGTAGAGGCAATACTTTTGTTCCTAAAAGCATTACAATAGCGTTAGCTCACCTGGCTGCAGTACAATGCACAGCATCAAAAAAATGAAGAAAGCGTCATGTCACCTGCACAGCAACCATCTTAGTAACTCACCAAAGGCACAAACAAGCACCAATATTCAGGAGTAAATCTTGGAGGAATTAGCACCGAGAGTTAACTGAGCTTTCTCCATTCAGAAAATAGAACTATTGAACAAGCAGCAAAAAACTGCAGATGTATGCACTAACACAATAAAAGCTTGCTTACATTGTATGATCAGCCATTTCTTGGAAAAGTATGTCAACAGTCCTTGTAGTGACGTAAGAGCTTACAGGCTTGTCCCCTGTTAGTGCTGCATCTAGGGATCCAAGGCAAACCAATAAGATGCAGGTGAAGGTTGGATACAGGGCATGTGATTGCGGGAAAAAGGAACATGGCTAGCACTTTACGCAAAAAGGTTAAAAATCTAAATAGTGTTCTAAGAGAGGTATGATCTCTTTTTCAGATAGGCAGTCTCTTTTGATAATAGGATGAGGGACGGCTGACACACGTATCGCCACGGTTTTGAGTTAGGTAAGCTTCATGTATCTCACGTTTGTGCTTTCCGTAATATGTTTTCAAAATCTTTGTCTTGTCGAGGGCTGGCACGCAAGAGCATTTTTTACAGTGAATAGGCAAGTTGCTGCCTGTATCTGTAACAAGGAACGATGCCTGTGAGAAGAGTGACATGAGAAAATAAAAACCACGCAATCAACTTTCTGGCGCAGGCTTCAAACTCGCAAACTGCCATACCCGATATTCATGCACGGACGTTTCCCTGACCTATTTTCCTCCTCCTGTCGACTATGCGGCAAACCAGGCGACTTTCTGCATGTACTGCTAACCTGTTCCACACTTCCCCCCCCCCCCTTAGATGTGGCACTCACTTACAGGGAACAGCTGATGTCAAGTTAGGCACTCCAAGACAAACGACTCGCCATCACCAGTGCCTCTAACAGGCAGGCCCTCCAGGGACTGGCACACCATTTGTAAGGGAGGAGCCCGACGTTTGGGCCCCTCCGGCAGGCCATGAGGCACCTGTAATTTGTCATGGCCAATAAAGTTTATGCCATCACCACCAGCCTCAAAAGATAAAGAACTCTTGGCGCAGGCGTGGCACGTAGACTCCGGGTGTGTAATTATTGTGCATGTCGGACTGGCGTGACGCTCGTCATATGTGGCTATGTGGTGTATGAAAGCCTGTGGTGGTCTCCTCAGCCGTCGTGTTCGAGCTCATCCGCCGAACGGAGTCCGTAGTCTGAATTGAGCCAGTAGCATCTGTAACCGCCAGTCCCATAGCGTCAGTGCCGAATGTGTATTTCGCCGCTTAGTCATATTGTCACCGGACGCCAGTAGAGTGTTCTCACTGGCCGAACAGTACTTGGCAAGAGCACTGGGCAGAGCACATCCGACCGACCTATATAGAGCCGAGCAGAAGACGGCGTAGTGCGGCGCGCGACAAAGCACGAAGACAGACCGCACGGGGGCGCTCGTAGAGTGTCTCAAATAAGTGTAGCAACATAGTATAATAGGTCAGAGCCGTATTGACGCATGAATGCCTTGACTCTGCCAGTTCTGCGGTCGGCGTGGAGCTCGGGGTGCACGTTTTTCGGGACCGGCGCGACTTCGATCTTAGGTGCGAGTTTGGGCGGTACGGCGTGGTACTTCTGCTGCAATGGAGTGGTGGGGACCGGCTACCCTTGTGGGCGCAGAACGGTTCGCCCTATTCTCGAGTCTCGAAGACGCGCCAGCTCTTCTGTCGTGTGTCCAGGTGCACGAGGGCACTCTGAGGGCTGTCTTCACCGCCGATCACAGGAGGACATTCAGCCGATTAAACTCGCTTCAACTCAGTCTTTGACAAGATGCGTGGAACGTAGCACGGCTGATTAGCAACGCCTGTACGATTCGCATGGGTCAGTTTGGTTGAGCCCCCGCGTCTGTTCCAGATGCGGCGCATCAAGATTGCCACCTGCGCAAATTGCTTCTGGAGCAACTGTACAGTGTAGCTTGCTCGGCCGTCAGGTTGTAGGTACAGGGCCAGCTCCTGGAATCGCTCTACTCCAGGGATGCGAGTGCCTTCGAGGCGGAGCTCCATATCCAGGTCGACTGCTTGTGTCCTCTAAGGCGCGCAGATAACGAGCAGTTCCCACTTTTCAGGTGCACACGTAAGCCCAATATCAGTCGTGTAGTGTTGAGCCGCCTCTATGAATTTTTGATTGAAAGTTATCTTCGATGTGGCCGTCCGAGCCTGTCATCATCTATATCGTGATGTCATCGGCACAAATAGCATGGTGCACATCGGGAATTCTAGGGAGCAGCGAGGAAAGGCCAGCACACGTAACGTTGAACAACATGGGCGGCAGCACCGAGTGTTGTGGGGTGCAACATCCTGTGAGGCGGATTGTTTCGAAGCGCACGTTCCCTATGCCCAGTGTAGCGGTTTGATCTAAGAATGCCCTCACGTAGTCGTAAGTGCGCTGACCCCAGTGCGACCTCGCTAGGCCCGCCAAGATCGCATCATGCGAAACGTTGCCGAAGGCCCCATTGGGGTTTAACGTCAGTTCATCACGGGCCTGGGGACTTGTCGCCACCTGACGCCGTCGTCAGAGGCCACGCATTTTATTTCAAGACGGCCTCCAACCCCTCACCGTCCTTGTCGTGTTCAGAATAAAGTTTTGCCATCACCAAGAGGGAAACTCACATGCCTGCAACGACTTGAGGCGGCAAACACAAGCCGATTATGTCATAGCGGAAAAGCGCCAGCCACAATCACCAATCGTGAAACGAGACCACGAGGGCACGTACCGCTTGCCAGAAATCGATTTACAACCAGACTCCAAAAAGGGAAATAAATCGCCCTTTAAAAAAAAATGAACAACTGCATATTGTTGTGCAATGTGACTATTGCATTAATGGTGTGCGCAATTATGGCACTCCGCTGTCCACACAATGCTTAATCGTTCCAGCCTAGCTCGTGTTCGCCTTACATCTTCCCCTCTAAAAGCCACATAAATTGACGTAGATGCCCCTAAAGAAAAAAAACGTCGCAAACGGCAGCTAAGAATTGGAGGTCTTGCGGTGTCCCGGACTAGGGACGCCGACCATGTAGCGGGGCCACTCTGTCGCTCCCAAACTCTATTTCAGCAATTAAAAGTTTTCACCACCACCACCACCCTGAATTTTTATTAGGAAGCGACAGAATATATGTTTGGGTCAGCCCGTAAGGGACCGATCCTGACAAGCTCTTGGTAAAGTTGAAGTGCCCACCGAGAAATAACAGTTACCGCGCCTTTAACTTCCTCAGAACCCCTGTAATTTTTGGCTACGACATTGCGCGAGTGACGAGGACGCGAAATTAAGGCTACGCATTGTGCGATACCCGCCGCAGTGGCTCAGTGGTTAACGCGCTCGTCTACCGAGCCGGAGTACTTAGGTTCGAACACGACCGCGGCGGTCGCGCTTCGATGGACACCGAAAGCAAAATGCTCTCTGGTACTGTGCGATGTCAGTGCACGTTAAAGATACCCAGGTGATCGAAATTATTCCGGTGACCTCCACTACGACACGTCTTTCTCTCTTTCTTCTTTCACTTCCTCTGTTAACTTACGGCGTGGTTCAGGAGTCCACGAGATATGTGAGAGATACTGTTCTATTTCCTTTCCTCAAAAAAAAAAACATTTTGCCAATTTGAAGGATTCATCTTTCCATCTTATTCGATAGGTGGTGGCGGCGAAAACTTTTAATTTCTGAAATAGAGTTTGGGAGCCACAGAGTGGCCCCACTCTGGATGGTCGGCGTCCCTAGTCCGGGACACCGCATGACAATGTCTCGTCTCTCGCCCGTTTCACCAGAGCCCTTTGGGACTCGAGCGAGGTGGTGGTGGTGAAGAGCATTTATTTAGTAATTTACAGAGAGGTGCTCGGGGAGAGGCCCCTAATGGGTCTCCCCCTTACAATACTAGGCGGAGTCCCTCATTCCGGGATCCCGTTGGTCGAGACCGCTACACAAGTCCGCCGAACCAGGGCCTGTTGGGCCGATAGTTCCTGGCAGCTGAGCAGGGCCGCCTCCCAGTCCTCTCGGGTAGGGGAAGGGGTGATTGGGGGGAGAGAAGGATTTTTTCTGCATGCCCAAACCATGTCGAAGGTGTTGGCCACCTCCTCACAGAATGAGCAGCGGCCGTCAAAAGAAGGATTAAAGTGCTTGAGAACCGCCGGGCACAGCAGGGTGTTTGTAAAGAGCCTGAGGAGAATTCGTTCGCCAGCTTTACCCAGTCCTTTCATAGGAACTGGGTATCGCCGGTGTTCGGCACGATAGTGCTCAGTAATTTCTTTAAAAGAAAGGAGAGGGCTGTGATCTGGGTTAAGCTCCTCCCAAGGGACGCCTGGTGCCCGGTGAGTGAGTGCGCGGGCTGCCTCATGGGCGGCTTCGTTACCTGGCATGCCTTGGTGGCCGGGGACCCATATGATTGAGCGATGAGTTGGATCGCCGTCGCGAGTACTGCGGTGTAATATTTCTTGAGCGAGTGGAGTGATCCAACCGAACTCAAAGTTACGACAGGCTCCGCGAGAGTCTGTGAGGATGAATTTAGAGTCGGGATGGGAGGCTGCGAGGGCGATCGCCACCTCCTCCGCATGCGTTGAGTTGGGTGCTCTGAACGAGAGGCCGTCCACCTGTTTTCCCTCGTGTATGACTGCAGCCGTGTACCACTCCCCCCTGGAGCGGTAGGGTCCTGCAATGTCGACGTAAAAGACGTGTTTTTTTGAGCCATAGTGGCGGTGCAGGGCATTCGCCCGCGCCTGGCGCCGGCCATTATGGTCCTCCTTGTTCATCTTAGTCGGAAGGGGTCGAACGTAGAGGGCGCTTCTCCACAGTTCTGGCACTCGAACCCGTTCCATGGTATGGTGATCATGTCTGATATGTAACCGGTCCAAGAGGCGGCGACCGGACGCGGTCTGGGCGAGACGCGTGTATTGGTTAACGAGATGCGCCTCGCGGAGTTCTCGATAGGTGTTCACCACCCCCAACGCGAGGAGTCGCGCGTTGGAAGTGGATATCGGGAGGTCGAGGGCTCTCTTGAAAATTTTGCGGAGTACAATCTCCAAGTGATCTTCGTCATGTTTCCGCAAGCGGAGGTAAGGAGTCGAGTACAATACTCGACTAGTTACGAAGGCATGTGCGAGCCGCATCGCATCCTTACTTCGCAACCCTCCTCGCTTGTTGGAAACGCGGCGAACCATTCGGCCCACCTGGTCGCCGACTTTGCGGAGTTTGGCAAGAGTTGTGTCTGCCTTACGGTGTTGATTAATGAAGAGACCGAGTATTCGTAGCTCCTTCGCTTCACGGATGGGGCCGCTTGCGAGAGAAAGCTGAACGGAGATTTTGCATTTCGGAGAATATCGAATATGCACAAATTCAGACTTGGACGGGGAGCACTGGAGGCCGCAGTACGTGGCATAGTGCTCAACTATGCTCGCCGCTGCTTGCAGGCATTCCTCCATCTCTCCTATGTTTCCCGTAGTGGCCCAGATGGTGATGTCATCGGCGTACAGCGCATGCTGAACACCGCCGACAGCCGCCAGCTGTGCCCGGAGGTACATCATAGCAATGTTAAAGAGAAGCGGACACAACACAGCGCCTTGTGGTGTGCCCCGCGTTCCCGTCTCAAACGGGCCGTATTCGGTCTCTTGTATACGTATATAGGCCAAGCGGTCTGTTAAGAAATCTTTGATGTAATTGAATGTACGAGGACCACAGTTGGTCTCGCTAAGGTGCTTTAGTATGACGCCGTGTTTTACATTGTCAAACGCACCCTTGAGATCGAGTGCTAGGACTATTTTGTCGTTGTGTGGGTGTTCTATGGGTTCGAGAACCTCGTGATGAAGCTGTAAGAGGATGTCTTGTGCGGACTTACTGGGTCGGAAACCGAACATGGTGTCGGCAAAGGAGCTCTTGCTCTCGAGATATTCTCAGAGGCGGTCACGGACCATCGTTTCCATCAGTTTTCCTACGCATGAAGTGAGGGAGATGGGCCGGAGGTTGTCTGTGTTTACCGGTTTCCCCGCCTTTGGGATAAAGGTTACCAATGATGTCTTCCAATCCGGTGGCAGCGAAGTGTCCCCGGTCCAAATGGCGTTAATATATTCGAGTAGGGTTTCGTATGCCCGATCAGGAAGCTTCACCAATAACTTGACTGTGACCTTATCCCTCCCGGGCGCCGTCCCCCTGCGCATTTTGGCAAGAGCCGCGCGAAGGTCGTGAAGCTGGAATAGTTGATCCAGTTCCGGATTATCGCAGCCTGCATACGAATAATCCTGCCCGCGCGGGTCTTGATCCTGATTGAGGTATTGTGAGCGCAAGGTGTTGCTAGCTGCTTCGTGTTTCCTTGAAAGTTGTGTATCACGCGATTGATGTGTTTCTGGGTCTCCGAGCGTGTTTGTGTGGGGTCTATGAGACTCCTGAAGAGCCGCCAAGTGTTGCGGCTGGACATCTGCCTTGCTGCGCTGTTGCATCGATCTACCCAGTTAGTGTCTGCGAGCTGGGCAGCATACTCGGCAGCCTGCTGGGTGAGGTCAGAGATGCGAGCGCGGAGTTTACGGTTGTGTTTCTGCCGCCGCCATCGCTTAGTGAGGCTGCGGCGAGCTTCCCAGAGGTGCCTTAGGTGGTTATCCACGTCAGGTGCACGCTCCGTAAGCTGGATATGCTTTTCTTGTGAACGGAGTGTTTGCATGAGTCCGTGTGCCCAAGTGGAGTAGTCCTGTTCCATGAGAGAAGTTACTGGGAGGGCCTGGCGGAAAGTGTTCCAGTCGGGAAGTTTGGCTTGCGCAAGGGGGCGACGTAAGGGCCGAGTGTAAATGACAGTGTTCAATATGCAGTGGTCGCTACCGAGGGTGTCCTCGGTGTTGATCCACTCTGCGTGTTGGATGTGTTTCACGAGGGTAAGGTCGGGGCAGGTGTCCCGAGTGACGGAGTTCCCTACACGTGTTGGGTGGACCGGGTCGGTTAGAAGAGTGATGCCCAGCGTACATATAAGTTCCGCCATCTTACGACCACGCGTCTCTTCCTTGTAATATCCCCACATGAGACAGGGCGCGTTAAAATCGCCCACTATCATGAGGGGGTCGCGACCCGCGATCCTTAGCGCTGCGCTAAAGATGTTAGAAAAAGTGATGTTTTTGAGTTTCGGGGGGCAGTAGATATTAAGTATGTGTGCGGGGCTGTCTGTTCGCCGCAGGGGGAGGACAGAGACCATCACATACGAATATTCCAGATTTAGGTTGAGATCAACCTCCTGCGCTGTGTAACCCTTATGGACTAGGATACAGGTGAACGGGTCTCGTTGAAAAGTGTTATAGCCCCTGAGCTTAACCGCATCTCCGGTTTCTTGCAACGCAAGGACTGCGGCGGGGTGTTCAAGGTTGTCAATGTACGCCCTTAAGAGGGCGCGTTTGGTCCTGTTTTTGAAACCCCGACAATTCCATTGCACAAGGGAAAAAACTTGCTGTCTTTGCGGGGGGCGGCGCCCTTTAGGGTGTTGGTTGGGAGGGGACGCAGCCATGTTGATTTGAAGGGAGACTGCCTTGGAGAGCCGGCACCGGTTCCGTCACCTGCGGCTGGATCGGTTCCGGCTCTTCCTTGAGTTCGGTTAGATCGATGGGGCGGTTGAATATTGATGGGCGGTTTGCGACTTTGAGGGGCCCCATTCGGCGTAGAAGCCTGGGGTTTGACTCCAGCCACGTCTTAATATTGGCCGTCACGGTGGCCGTAACCGTGGCCGTGACTGACTTGAACAGGTTTTCTTGAATTTGGCCGAAATTTGACATCTGAGTCGCTAATGCGGCAAGGGCGTTTTCGAGGGCGGTGAAACGCGGGTCAGAGCTAGGTGGTGTCGGGTCCACCGGCACTTGTTGCATCGGTTCCGGAGCTACCTGGGCAATAGGCGGGGAGGACCGAACCGTTTCTAGCGCATGAATTTTGGCCAGGAGTTGAGCATTTTGAGCCCGGAGAGTCTCGAGCTCACGGCGGAGGTCCGCAACCTCAGAGTTAAGGGGGGGAGGAGGAGGAAGGGTTGGTGGGGAAGAAGATAGGGGAATGCGGGGGGACGGAGGAGGCCCGTCTCGGCTGCCTACCTTTGGCTGTGATGTCTTCTTTGGTGTGCCAAGCGGACGGCCCTCGAGAGGCGGAAAATCCCCGTTCTGGAATACGGGTGCGCCTGGATCACGTGACGACTTTTGGCCTGTTGACGGAGGGGACTTGGAGACACGCCCGGGCAACGCGCCCGCCGGTGGCGCTGGTCCGGATGTGCCTTGCACCAGCTTGCTGCCAGGCGGGGGAACTTTTGCAGTGTTGTCAGCTCCCGGGAGCACTGCACACTGACGTTGCTTTCGTTGACCGGTTGGGTTTCCCGGTCGTTGCAGCCGCCGGAATTTTGCCTTGCAGTCTTGCGAGCCCGTAAGGTGGCCGCCACCGCAGACGATGCAGGAAGGGGTGCACTCGTGGGTCTCCAAGTTGCCGTCTTCGAGGACTGCGACCGTTTGGCCGCAGTGTCCGCAGCGATTGCGTTGAGGATCCGGGCATAAGTCCGCACGGTGGCCGATGGTGCCGCATCGGAAACACGCGGGAATAGTCCGCTTGTATTCGCGTACCAAGGTCACGACACTGTTATAGTGCACGTAACGTGGCACTTTATGCCCCACGAAGGTGAGCAGGGCAATCGTCGACCTCCCCAGCTTGCGGATGAAGGCTATCTCTCCTCCGTGCCACTGGACTTTCGATTTCAGGGTGGTAGAAGTTTCCTGCTCATGGACGGTAATGATCCCCCTGCAGACTTCACCGTTGACTTTGGCGTGACCGACCATCGGGATGGAGCCTTTGGAAGCTTTCAGAGTAAATTCACGAGTGAGCGCGTTCGCCGCGTTCACGTCTTGAGTGGTGGTGATAACGATATTCTGGTCCCAGATGGGCCAGATACTAAGAGTGTCCACCGAGGAGGCATTAACATAGGCGGAGAGCAAAGCACCAAGCTCACCGCTCTACAAAACCGTCTTCAGGGAGACCGTCATTCTGGGCTTGATGACGATCGTGAAGTCTTCTTTGCGGAGTCGAGGCATAGCGGCAGGCCGCCATTTCGTCGATCCCGCTGTTGGGGAGAGCTGATGGCTGGAACTTGAAGTATTTGGACGCACAGAAGCAGGGGCACTCACGGAGGGTCCGTTCACTGCCGAGGTGTTCAGGCGCTGCTGGCGTTTGCGAAGTGCCACCAACGAAAAGAGGCCTTCATCCACGATCTCCTGCGTCGGAGTGGAGGTTTCAGGAGAAGACGGGGCTTCTGCGACAACTTCTGTCCATGCCATCGTCTCGGGATCGTACCCGCGGCGAGCGGAGGCCGCCATGGCGTCCGCGGAGAACGCTGGAGCCTGGCTGCTTGGCTTTAGGCCTGGCTGGGGCTCCCACGGGATGAAGACATAAATGGGCCTCAAAGGCCCAAAAATTGGCCCACCCGGTCGAGAGCGATGTCTTCGGGTGCCGGGTGATGTTAACCGTCGAGTACAAGCAAAATTTTCGCGGTCGTAGGGAATGTTTCGAGCGAGGAGCAGTTGAGGAGGGCAGTCTCCCATGCCTCTCCGGAAGGGGTAGGGGTAGGGGGGAGGTGGGGATTTTGAGTACATGCCCACACCATGTGGAAGATATCACAGGTCTCCCCACAGTGTGGCCATCGCACATCCGTGTTAGGATCGTAATGCTTTAAGATTGCAGGACAGAGTAGAGTACCTGTCTGCAGGCGCCTTAAAGTTCGCTCCTCCGTCTTACTCAGCCCCTTTGCAGGAGCCGGGAAAAAGGCGGTGGTTGTCGGTATAATGCGTTATTATTTTCCTGAATCGCAGCAGCGGCTGGTTAGTCTCCGAACCAGAAGAGCTGGGATGAGGAGCCCGGTGAATAAACGCTCGGGCAGCCGCGTCAGCGGCCTCATTACCTCGTAAGCCCTGATGGCCAGCAGCCCAAATGATTCTTTTCGGTGTTGGATCAGTGGCAGTACGTCTTAGAATGCAAGCAGCTAACGGGGAGATCTCCCCTGTCAAGTAATGATCACATGCTTTTCGGGAGTCCGTAATGATTATTCTCGAATTGGCGTGGGCGGCAGCAAGCGCTATCGCTACTTCCTCGGCTCGCATTGAATTCGGGGCTCGAAAAGAGAGTCCATCAACGTGCATTTCCTGGTGAACGACAGCGGCCGTGTAAAATCCCGTGGGCAATCGCCCTGCTACGTCTACATAATATACACCGGGTCGGGAGCCGTGTTGTCTCTCAAGAGCCAGAGCCCGCGCTTGTCGTCTGTTTGCCTGCATGTCGGTGTCCATGTTACGGGGGAGCGGGGAGACCCAGAGCATATGGCGCCACAGTACTGGGATACGCTCCGCCTCCTCTAGAGTGCAGTCGTGTTGGATGTGTAAGCGGTTTAGCAGGCGGCGCCCAGGGGCCATGTTCATGAGCCGCGTGTATTGGTTCATGAGGTGGGCCTCCCGCAGCTCCTGGTAGGAGTTTAGCACTCCCAATGCCTTGAGTTTGGCATTAGAGGAAGAGACTCGTCTCCGAAAGTTCGACGCCACCGTAGTCACTCGGACCATTAAGCGCAAGCGATTACGCACCATAGCAGCGCTATGACCTTCAGCTGAATATTGTCCACTGTAAGTAAGGGAAAACAGGCTCACTGCCCGATGTGTGCACGCGCCAATTTTTATAGTTCGTACGTTCTCGTTAAGAACAATAATAATAACTGGTTATTGAGGAAAGGAAGATAGCGCAGTATCTGTCTCACACCTCGGGTGAACACTTGAACCGCGCTGTAAGGTGGCTTAAAAGAGGAAAAAGAGAAACAGGATTCTCGTTAAGAACTTTTGCCCCGCAAACACCACGTATGCTCTCGTCGTTCCCAACTGTCTTTGCAGAGAAAATGCGCACGCTTGCAATGACGACCCGACCGCTCGGCAACTCTTGTTTATCTGCGAGTAGTGCTTCCAACTCAAACACGGCTTGACACCGCTATACACCGATACCGCACGTTACGTAAAATGCCCGTCGAAGTTTTTGAGAGACGAAGGATACCATCTACAAAGCCAGCTGGAGACTTGATGTTACTCCCATAACCAACAAGGCAATTCCAGCAGATCGACATACAGCTCCTGGACCTATTTACGAAGTCGTCCTTCGAGAACACAAGTATATATGCGGCGGCTGACTTAGCTAGTGAGTTATGATTACCGGGGATGCGAATTTCGACTTTATAGAGTATTCCTGCCGTTAGGGGAAAGTAATTCGCCAAAGGCAACGCATTCGGCCACTCCCTCGTAACATGCACCCCGACAGAAACCGCGAGAGACGGGAAGCCGGGAAAGCGGCCCTTCATGAACGATACGGCGATGAACAGAACACCGTATGGGTAGATGCTGCATGCGACCACCACCGAGCCACAGCGGCTGCGTAAACTCCGCGTACCCCTCCGATTATAAAAGAATTACCACAGGGAACTAACCCAGAGGAAGCAGAAGAAATAGCTATAGCGTTTGCGCTCGGCAGCTCCAGTGCTACCTATATACTCAGTGATTCAAAAACTGCAATGCTAAATTAGTCTAGGGGCAGGGTCTACCCTGCCACCTACCAATTGCTGACCCACAACCCCCCCTCCTACTGCAGCACTGAGCTCGTCTGGGTGTCTGTGCACTCCGGAAACCCAGGCATTGAGGCCGCCGATTCTTTAGCCCGAGGGTCTAGAAACCGGGCACAGGCTCACCTCATGGGGGCTTTCTCAAAGGAGCGCGCGTGCACCTTCGCTGAACTCATTGCGAATGCTCATGCCGAAAGGCAATTATACCCACCCCCCGAGTCCTCCCTCACTACCAGGGAGCAACACCTAAGGCGCCGTCACCAAAAGCGAGCTATACCTATCCCTCTCTACTCTCCCACTGCCGAACCATACCACCCTCCTACCCTCTGTGCAATGCACAGAAGCAAAACCTGACCCATTCCTCGGTGCCTGTCCGGCTTCACCTCCACCCAGCGGTCCGGTGTCACTCCCAACATGGGAGGACTGGGAGACATCGCTACGCTCCATGGACTCAGCAAGACAAAAGATCGTCGCCCCCTGCGCTGACAGCGTCATGGACATTTTAAGCACAGAGAGCTAAGTGGGGTGGGGCCATGCGGAGAACCATGGGCCTGGGAAAAAAGTTTTTCTCTCTCTGTCCCTCACCTAGGGCGCCAAACCAAAGCGCGAACGCAACTGCGCAGCAGAAGAAATGTCTTAACTCTTCCTCAAACGCAACCCGCCGCGACATAACCTCTCTCCTCGTGAAATAATAATTGCGAGAAGCGGAACAGCATTTACGGTAGAGACGACGCAAGCCATCGAGCGCTACAATCTGACAACCTGTGGAGGACAGTCACTGCTGCCACCTCCTGCCCATCGACGTTAGCGACGACTGTTCCTTCTCACGCGCAAATACTGTGATCTGCTCCATGATATGTAACCAGCCCCTTATACAGGGTGTCCACGCTAACTTTAGCCAAGGGTTAAAAAATAAATATTTAAGGTAGGCCAGCGAAACCACTTACATACATCTACCAGCCGGCTTGCGCATCATAGGCAATTTTTTGTTTTGCAATTAATTAGCAATTAGGATAATTTTTCTAAATCCGTAAATATTGACTTCAGACAGCAAGTGTGAATAGCAGAGTTGGAGAGCACCTTCAGAAACCCCCATTCCATTCATTTGCGGTAAAATAAACCTCACGTGTATCTTTTTTCCGAGCTCCAAAGAAAGCCCGCGAAATGCAAAAACAATCACGTGACTAAGAGCATTCGCGAGCCACGATTGTGCTGCTCTCAACCGTGGCTTGAGTGAACGAAATCAGCTGCTGGTAAGGCGCGGCGATCTCATTGCGCCGGCAGGCCGATATGTCAACGGTGGTTGCGGCGCCCGCGCGAGCCAGTCTGCAAGCGTGACGGTGGAAGTTGCAGCGAACGCGCCTGGTATTGTGAGCTATGACATGGCCAGAGGTGACAAACACAAATGCGACGCGTTTTAATCGCCACTGAGAGGCAAAAGAAGATAGGCAAGTATTTTACTTATCTTCTTTTGCCTCTCAGTGGCGATGCAGGCGAAATACTGGAAACCCGTGTATGGTTTGGTTTGGTTTATGGGGTTTAACGTCCCAAAGCGACTGAGGCTATGAGAGACGCCGTAGTGAAGGGCTCTGGAAATTTCCACCACCTGGAGTTCTTTAACGTGCATTGACATCGCACAGCACACGGGCCTCTAGAATTTCTCCTCCAAAGAAATTCCAGCCGCCGCGGCCGGGATCGAAACCGCGTCTATCGGGTCAGCAGCCGAGCACCATAACCGCTGAGCCACCGCGGCGGCAAACCCGTGTACTGTGTGAGGTCAGTGCCCGTTAGAACCCTATGTGGTCGAAATTACCCGCAGCTCTCCACTGCGGAGATCTTTATACAGTGAGTCCCTTTCGGACGTTATACCATATCAACCAAACTATTCTAGTCTTGTGTGCAATGGCTGCCGCAGCTTGCAAAGCGGGAAGAGGTAAATCCCGCTCTCCTTCTGCCGGGAACAAGAGGGAAAGACCGGCAGGCGGCTGCCAAAAAAAGAAACGCAAAACAAAATGAAGCAAAAATGACTGGCAACCTGGCATGCTTGGCAGGTGCCAGAGTGAAGAGGGACATCACTTTCTCCACTTTTAGGGGAAAGGAGAGGGAGGCCCGAAGGTGGCTACCACGGGAAGAATTCAGAGGGTGGGTGCCGTGGAGGGAAGAGTTATGACGCCGTAGGACCAATGCGCCGCGTGAGCACGGCGAACACGGGAACAACCCGGCGTGTGGCTACCAGGGAAGAAGAAGGGCCAATCAGCCATCAACTGTCGCTGATCAACAACTTAAGCCTTGATTAGAATCTATAAATAACAGGGCTTCAGTGCAATCTTGGAGACAAACTGCTATGTCCAATATTGCTGATAGATCAAACAATACTTCCCGCTAGTGCACGCAGGGGAGAAAAACGGCGCAGCATAACTTCATTGTCTTCTGTCATAAAAGTGAACAAGAGAACAGGTGCCTCAGGGAGCTTCACCAACGTTGCGACAAGAGGTTGGTCCGGAGGACGCGTTAAAGAATACAAGGAGGCGCAGTGCAAAGCTCAATGGCATGAAACAATGCCGTCGCGTATCCCATTTATTTCGGTTTGCCTTGAAAACGAAGGCCACATATCGAACATTGCATTTATGGTGTCTGCCAGCTCATATATAAGAAGTGTAATTGTCCGAAATGATGTAAATCCGTTTTTTTTCTGATCATTTAAGCGATATTTTGACCCGAAGAGGTATTCTCTCTTGACCCATTGTTACCCCAAGAATTGCAAAACGCAAAGGTTGGCTTAAACCTTCATGCTTATCGCAAATTGTATTAACTGGCGAATAGCAGAACGACGTGAGCAAAGAGTCAACACACGGAGTTCCCTTGAAGGTGAAAAATCAGGTCATATAAACCACAGAAGAAAAAAGGACGCTTCAGCAGTTTTCACCTGGCGGGGCACCTAGCTTCAAGTTATGAATGAAGTCACAGGTGAAGTGATGGCAGAGGGACCTCGTTCGGTCGGAGCTTGGTAAGACCTCCAAGTAGCGGCAAGAACTGGGCAAGGCATTACGCACGCGCTCCGCGACGCGCTCCGTCATGTGTGGGCTGCTCACAGCGAGCCACTGCAACCGGGGAGCCAGGCTTAGCAGTCTGTACAGGCTCTTCTCGCCCAGATACGTGTTCCTCAGGCATAGATGTGTTAGACCCAGCCTTAGGCTTCCATTTGTTCCCATGTAGATTGATTTGAATGCTTTGCCGGTGAATGCCGTGTGTCCCAAGAACAAAACACGCAGGCTCTGACCGTGCAAGAGCAACATCTCGGCACCCGTGTCCCTCACGTCCGTGCGCTCAATGTCCAGGACAACGAGGTTGGCGATCACGGGCAGTAGGTCGGTCAGGCGTTGGTCGTTGAACAGGTAGCAGCCTTCGAAGCTAAGGGCACGAAGCGACGAGAATTGCTCCAGCTTGGCTAGCCCGATGGCAGGCGCGAATACGCAGTTGGCGAGGTCCAGCAGCCGGAGATCACGTGGGTATGGACGGCCCGCTTCGGCGGTGAAGAACTGCTCCGCACTGAACCACCACTGGCGCAGTGAGAGATGAGTGAGCGTCGGTGGCAGGTCGCACAATGTGACCTTGTTCTCTCGAAGGTGATCGAAGAGGAAGCCGCGAGTGATGTGCAAGACCTGCGAATAAGTGAGGACACTTGTAGATCCTTTTAGTACGCTAACACTTGTAGTGGGAATTCCCCGTATTTATCCGTTGCGTGTTTATCAAGAAGTTGGCGTCTCAGTGTGTTGGGGAACAGCAGCGCTGTATGGAATGACCAGAGATGAGAAACTTTCATATATCGCATTACCCATTCAATCCAGACGTCAGCGCCCATTCCTCCCATAGCGGCTGGAAGGAAGCCAACTGGAGCGTCATGTTGTTGCTATGGCAACGGTCTCCAGCATGAAAAACTTCGTCCCCGAGCAGATTTCAAACCACCAACAGTGATTACAAAGCAGCATCGTTTTCCTATGCCTAAAACGATCAGGGCTAAGGAGCAGCCTTTCGCGCTGCGTTCACGTCAAGAATTTAATCTTTAAACATCAAACCCCGTTCAGTCACCAAGTGCGCTTAAATAGAGAAATCGAATTTAAATGGAGTTTCGGATCCCAGGGCTAACTGCCTCTTTCATGCTTGGTGTGTCGACGGAAGCGAAAAACATACCTTCATCTACTTCATCGTCCAGAGTGGGCCCAGATCCTAGAGCAGCTCATCCATGTTTTGCAATTTGGTGTTATCGATGAGCGAAGGCATCTTGATAAAAATTACTGAGCATTCGTTTTTCTTCATTTAAAACTTTGACGTCCTGTTAACTGAAGATCACAACAATTGCTAGCGTTAAAGAAGCGCTATTTTTATTACAGAATGTACGTGTTTCTTCGACAGCGACTACTCCGGTCCCATAGCGCACGTATAAGACTTGGGCTCGAGTCCGAACGAGGGGACCCTTCGTCAAGCGTAGCAATCATGAAACGCTCACCCTGATTGAGGGGCAGTGCTCGGCCAGGTAGGCGAACAACGCTCGCGGAAAGTCTCTCTCCTCATCCTCGGCGGTGGATGTGTCCATGGAACGGGTTATGTGCAGTTCCAGGATGTTGGCGTCGACGTGGGCCTCGAGAAGGCTGTGCACCTGTCGAGCCTTGAGCGGAAACGACGTCACGCGTAGCACACGCCGCAGCGAGAAGTCGCGTGCCACACGCCACCATCGGCGACATACCCTGGAATGAAGGGACGTGCGCTAGTGTTGTCGCATTGTTTTGTTTGACATATATATCAGCGGTAACGTATACGTGAGCTCTAGCAGAGGCAAAGCTCATTAATTCCGATGTTCATGAGCCGTTAATTCACCGTCGTAGAGCCAGAATCTATTGAAGCTAACAGTGATCTCACCTCTATAGCATTCAGACAAGGTGTACATGAAGGATTCCGGCGCGGTGATTTTCCTCACCGCTCTGAACTTGAGAGGGTAGAAATAAAGACGTGGGAATTGAGGAATAATGTTCTCTTGCCGCTTACTGATGGCATCGTTGCTAGCGGAATTTCCCACGTTCTGAACGTTTGCGGAATATATTGCCTGAGTTTGATTCCTGCTACACGAACCTTACACCTCCGTCGACATATGGAGAGAGCCGTTTATCGCTGCTACCACGCCATGGTCTTCGCTATGGTGATTATTCGGATTGCTGCCACTCTACAGGGGAATACACACTACGTGCGGATGTGAAGCCCTGGACTGGCACCAATCCGAAAAATGACATCTTGCTCATCAATTTCATATCCTCCACTGAGATCCCGGACGCGACCCGTGCCCGGATAGCGGCTGTGTCCGTCCAAACTGAAAATCCTGACTGATCGCTAGTCACTCGTCTTCTGCACCTTTAGCAGATCAGCTTGTTAGAAAGTCCTTACTGATCGGTAGTTGCCCGCTTTATGCACCTTTTAGAAAATGAGTTTGGTGCTTTCCAGTCCCCTCAGGAAGACCAGCTTCCTCGTGACTGCAAGGCAACCCTGGCGTGTATATACCACTGAGGTGCAGAGGAAGGCAACGCAACGCGCACCCAGGCATCAAAAGAGAATGAGCTTCAAAAATGTGGAATTTTATGCCGATGGTAATTTGGCCGTGAGCTGCTGTGCCGCACCTTTGTTTTAAAATCTGACGCAGCGTTTATCTGCCACTATTTGGCCCACGTGAGTTTCCGAACACGCGTCTGCTGCTGGCCTTTCGGCAATAACAGCGAGGAGACGATAAGGCGACAACTGGGCCTGCAGGAGCACCTTTAACGTCTACGTGATCTCATTTGTTGAAAAATTTTTGCACTTTCCTCAGTGCTCAAGCGTTGACATGCTGCAAAGGCGGTGGGACGCATCACATCTACGCAGGGCGTTGGTTTATTTTGTGTTGAAGCGTAATGGGGAATCCAAGATCAAGCAGTCTCCTGGCTGTTAATAGCTCACACTAAGTACACTATCGTTATAAACTAGAAAGAAGCGTTGAATAGCGCTTGATGCCACAATTAATAAAGTGGAGAGCGAAATACGTGCTCAGCGATGTAGTGTCGCGCCGGCATCCTTAGGCTAACATGCTTCGTCCAAGCTCCGAAGCATCGACTGGAAGGTGATGCACCGCGTAGCAGTGACGGCCGACTTACCTCGCGCAGGCGCATACATCGTCGAACGACGTCAGGTGCCCGAACACCTCCAAGAGAAGGCTCTCCGGAAGATGCTCGATCTCCATGGCCGGCACTTCTTCCTTCTTCTTCTTCTTCTACTCAGTAAATTCTTCCTTTGAACGTGCACGTAGCGCTCTTCACTTACGGGCTGCCGTCGGAGAAAAATTCAGGGGGTACTTTGTCTAAAGGGCGTAGAGGCGAAAGTGTTTTCCGCACAAAGCTTCGCCTGTATGAGTGGAACGCGACAGCGTGTTGTAGTGCTGCCACGAAGTCCACGGAACGCTACCAACCGTTCGGCGCCAATACCTTCAGGATATGGTCCGCGTCTCGCGCGGAAAGAAGAACGCGGCGGCGGCATCGAGGGACGCTGGTGCTGGTGCCGCCCAGCAACAGGCGTCGGCTAGCTCTGCTCATACACAGGGCGGGAGTGCGCTGAACGCAGCCTCGAAGAGCTCCAAGCAACTCCGGTGGCGGCCGCAGAACACGCCGCGCATCGAAAAAGACATCATCGTGGTGCTCAAACCGCGAAACACGGTCGAACTCGAGTTAATTTTTGGTCCTGAACAAGCTGGCGCTGCAATCCGCAGCATCCTCGGGGACGACGCGAATGCGGGACTTGCGGTGTGGCTCGTTTGGGACCAAAACGTGCTGTGTGTGCGCTGAAATCTGTCGATGCCGAGGAGAAACTTCTCCGTGATATTAAGGCGGAAGCCTTTAATGCCTCATACAATCGTTAGCATCCGTGTCGGCAGATTCATGCGCGTTCCGGCGTCACTACTTAAAAAGAGACTGCGTCGGGGCTGGGAATCGAAGAAGGGAATCGAACCAAGTAGCGGAGACGCTACCACCCCGCCACGGAGCCCTTAATCATGCTCAAACCTTGGGCCTCCGTGCGGTATTCAATAAACCCCGCCAAAGCATGGCTTTCATAAACCGAATAAAAGGAATAAAAATAAAAATAAGGAATGAAAAATAAAAGAAAAGTAAGAAAAGAAACAAAAATACAAAATAAAACTAAAAAATGAAATATGTAAGTTACAAAAAGAAATAAAAAAAAATTAAAGATAGGAGAACAAAAAAGAAAAATAAAAAAGAAAAATAGGAAAGAAAATAAAATAAAAATAAAATAAAATATTAAAATGTGAAAAGTAGAAAAAACAATAAAAGATAACAAATAAAAATAAAATAAAAATGAGAAATTTTTAGAAAAATAAAAATAAACAGTGCGCCAGGAAAAGCTTTCGCCGTGCAGCACATTAGAGACAAAAAAATTGGCTGCGGTTTAGTTGTAATTAAATCTGGATGATTGCGAAAGCAACATCTGCGCGTAACCATATATTACTGCCTGAGCTACATTGGCCACAGTCTCGCCGTTTCGCGTGCTCTTGCACGACCATACTGCGCATGCGCTAGGAGCAAGTGACGTCATTCGCACAGCTGGCATGCCACAGCCCAGCACAGCCTCGACGCTCGCGCTCGGCTTCCTTTCCTCAAAATGATCGGAGTATAAAACGTTGACAACCCCAATGAACACAATGAACGCCGATGGCCTATCGCTTTAGCGCCGCGTTTCTGGCACAACCTTATCAATGCCTGCTGCTCACCTCTCTCTCTCTCTCATCACCCCACGCACCGATGAGCACAGTTCAGGCGTCCACTGACCCAGGGAACCATTATGCGCACTTCCTTTCCTTAAAATGATCAGATTTTAAAACGTGGTCAACGCCAACGCCAATGAACACAACGAACGCCGACGGCCTATGGCTTGGTGAATTGTCTGATAAATTGGTTTTTGAGGAAAGGAAATGGAGCAGTATTTGTCTAGCATATATCGGCGCACACCTGAACCGCGCCGTAAGGGAAGGGAGAAAGATAGGAGTGAAAGAAGAAACGGAGCGAGTTGATCCAGCGCCATCTTGAATTGTCTAGGTGGCTTTGGTTGATCACCCATAATCTACAGCTGGTATGACGTCAATAAAACTTGGGTTGGGCCTAGTTGGTACATGATGTTGTGAAGGTATAGGATGCGCAATCACAGGACGAACCACGAAGAAAGACACAGAGACACACACGAGGTATGACGTCACAGCGGGAACTTGCCTGCTCCTTCGCTTGAACGCAGGCTCAAAAACGCGCGCGCATGAACGCCCCACGCAACACAACGGAGCGAGTTGGTCGCCCATAATCTACAGCTGCCTCTACAGCTGGAGGCAGTAGCGCCACAGGTGTGCGGCGCTGTGTAACTGCAGCCGGGCTATCTGAAGGAGCGAGTTGCTCGCCCATATTCACTCCGCTAAAGGTCAAACGTAACTGCGGCCGGGTCACGCGAAGGCTTGAAAGTGCGAGTAGTATTGCTTTCGCAACAAAAGTGCCCCCTGGATTTTTTATTTTTGCGGTAGGAGAACGCGAGCTACCATTCCGGGGACACCCCAAACTAAAGGTGCGTTCTATCGGGGCGCCGTGACTGTTTCGCCAGACGAAACGTCCGAAAGAGTCAAACGCAAACTCAGTGCGGAACCAAATGCGGTGTCTGTGCGCAAGCTGGGGCGAACCCCGGTTGCGGTGATCACCTTCGCTGGGACCAAGGTGCCACGGACGGTGTTGTACAGCTACGAACGGCTCTCTGCTCGCCTTTACGAGAAGACGGTGCCTACATGCCACCGCTGTGGCAAATTGGGCCATCGGGCGGACACGTGCCCGCGACCGCATCCCGTGCGCTGCAAACACTGCGGGGTCCAAGTTCCTGGTGCCACTCCTGGCGGCCCAGCGGAACATGAGTGTGTTGCGAGCTGCCTCATCTCCGGAGGCGGCCACTCAACCAGGGCTCCCGGCTGTGCCGGGCGGTTCCGGAAAGCCATCAAACCGAGCTCTCCATCCAGATCCAAGCCGAAGACAAAGACGGGGCCCAAGCAGGATCCTCCGCCAAAGGCCAAGAAATCGCCAGCCGCTAAAGAACCCAAGACCCAAACCGGGCCATGGAAACCTGTCAAGTCCGGGACACCGGCGGTGCCCCCGGTCCTCTACGTCAGGGACTTCCCGCCCTTGGCACCCGTCCAACCACACGAGAGCAGTTGGAGTGGGGCAGTCTCCGGGCCCCCTACCTGTCCCTGTCCTACCGAAACCACCCTACAGCAGCAGGTAGAGGAGCTCAGGCGCCAGAACCAAATTATAGCGCGCAAAATTCAAGAATCCGACGCCACACAGGCTGAGCATTCGAACCAATGCAGCAAGCTGAGCCAGATGACGAGGATGACGGATCATCCGTTACATCCTGCCTTACTAGCGTCTCGCGGGAAACCGGGGACACGACAGTTGGATCAGTTTCCACTGCTGGTCACGTCGGCGGCCTCGAGGCACTACAGCGTCAAACCGAGCAACTGGAGGAGCAAGTGGTGGCCCTCCCGAATCGAAGTGGTAGCCGTCCCGCGAGTCCTTCCAGGGCATGTTCAAGACGGCCTTAACGCAAGCACTTCCCGACCTTACGTCCCAGGTCACTGACTCCGTCCTGAAATCCATGCAGCCCTGGGTCAGCACCCAAATTAAGAATTCTACCAGCTGCAAATCCCCGCACCTCAAACGTAAGACAGCCTCCCAGCAGGCAGTGGAGGAACCCCTTTCAGGCTCGGCTGCCGGTGGGTCGGTGCGGCCCCTCACTGGTGTTGTGCCGGCTCCCGGCCAGAGCTAGTCCGCTCGCCCGTAAATAAATACAACAAGATGGCTAGCAGATCTTACAGGAATGCTAAAAACTGAAAAATTCCGGATCATGCAATGGAACTGCCGGGGTTTCAGAGTTTGTAAAAAATGCGGTCACACCTCCAGCTCTACATGCAGTCTCTAGGTGACATGCCGGCGCCCATTCCCTCTTCAGGAGCCCGGCATAGACGCTGAATGATAGGGGTAAAGCACCTTTCAGGGGGGGGGGGCCCTCGACAAGCATCCTTGTGAATAAGGCTCACACCGTGGTTCAGGTCGACTTTGACTTGAACACCGAGCAAGAATATTCAATAGTCCGGGTATTGCCTCTCAGACACCGCGACCCGTAAATACAAATGCTTAACATATACTGCCCTCCGCATAAGCCGCGCGTAACTTTCAGTGAAATCTTCCTTCGCGCGATCAAAATGGCAGCCTTTAGTGATCGTTGGAGACTTCAATGCTCCCAGCCTTCACTGGGCATACCACTTTGAAAAGGCAACGGGACGTAAGCTGGCGGATCTCATCTCCACCCTCATCCTCACGTTGCTCACGGACCCGGCGTATCCCACCCGAGTGGGGAGTTCGGTAACTCGCGACACGTGTCCTGACTTTTCTCTCGTCAAAAATGCTAGAGATGCTGCCTGGGAGAACTTGGGAGATTCTCTAGACAGCGATCACTTACTTCTCCGGATTACACTCCTGGCAAAGTCAGCGCGCAAAAAATGGGGTCAGGCAAAGCTGACCGACTGGCACAAATTCAGAAATCGCACTATCCCTCCCGTACCATTTTCCGGCGGCTACGCGGAGTGGGCTAACCACATATACAACATTCAGAAACAATACGTCACTACTCTAAAAACCACCGAAGAGATCTCCGCAGTGGCCACTCACCTCCTGCATTTGTGGGAGACGCGCCGGAGCTTAACTGAACGGTGGAAAAAGCAGAAAACTAATCGAAAACTACGTACCCGCATAGACAAACTCACAGAGCAGGCTGCAGCATATGCTGCCAAACTCTCAGATTAAAATTAGATGGTACCCTGCGACGCCGCAGCTCATCTGATGAACTTGAAGGGGACGTGGCGTCTCTTTCGCAGTCTAATTGACCCCTCCCAAACGCAGCTCCGGCGGTCGCTGCATAGGTACAAGGTTCGACGGCGCAACTTGCAGACACTCTGTGCGGCAGATATCTCTGTCGTACGGAGGACCCGAGTGGGCCTGAGTACATATACTATGGCAGGCCTAATGAAACGCTCGATGCCTTTTGAGTTTCACGACCTTAAGGCGGCCTTAGCAAAAATGCGCCGGGGTACGGCTCCGGAACGGGAATACATAACAGTGAACCTGTTGGCGAACGTACCGGATTCAGCCGACCTCCATTTATTAGAATACATGAACCAGATCTGGGGCGCCCGTCCAATCTCTCCCGAATGGAAAACGTCCCTTGTGACGCTTATCCCTAAAACAGGTAAGGCCGTGAATACGGACAACCTGAGACCCATATCACTGACCCCGTGTGCGGGCAAGCTTATGGAGACGATGGTATGGGATCACCTCTCTCCATACCTAGAGAGCAAGGTCTTCTTTGCAGTCACCTTGTCCGGGTTTCTACCCCACATGTCTGCACAGGACGTCCTCCTCCAGCTGCACAGGAATGTAATACGACCCACAACTATGCAACACAATGGCAAAGCCATCCCCGCCCTTGATCTGAAAGGGGTTTTCGACAATTTTAAACGCGGTATCATCCTGGCCAACTTGAGTTCTACCGACTGTGGAGCTAGGGCCTACTCTTGTGAAAGAGATTTCTTGACTAATCGCCAGGGCTTTCTTCGGATTGAGGACGAGGAACATGGCCCTTACATGATGGGAACACGGGGTACCCCTCAGGGAGTGGCGTTATCACCGCTCCTGTTCAACATAGCTATGATGCGCCTCCCAAGCCAACTGCCGAGGGTGGAAGGCATTCAACACGCGTTATATGCAGATGACATTACAATCTGGACCACCGAGGGAAGCCTTCGGGACATCGAGGACCGCCTTCAGCAGGCCCCTTCCATAGTCGATGCGTATGTTATTGACTCTGGGCTCCAAAGTGCTCCAGCGAAATGAGAGCTTCTGCATGTCAGAGCGAACCCAAAGGACAGGACAGCAATATGCATCTATCTGTCAGGAGTTCCTATTACAGAGGTGGAGGAGCTCCGTATTCTGGTTTGCTTTGGATTATGGGGTTTAACGTCCTAAAGCGGCTCAGGCTATGAGGGACGCCGTAGTGAAGGGCTCCGGAAATTTCGACCACCTGGGGTTCTTTAACGTGCACTGACATCGCACAGTACACGGGCCTCTAGAATTTCGCCTCCATCGAAATTCCACCGCCGTGGTCGGGATCGAGCCCGCGTCTTTCGGGTCAGCAGCCGAGCGCCATAACCACTGAGCCACCGCGGCGGGTGGGCCTTTTCATTCACCAGAGACTCAGACCAGACTCCATTATTGTGAAAGTCAATAGAGTAGGCGACCAGGTAGGGCACATGATCCGCCGTGTTTCCAACAAGCGGGGCGGTCTGCGGGGCAGGGACGCGCTTCGGCTCGTCTATCCCTTCGTGACTAGCCGGATCCTCTACGCCGTGCCATATCTCCGCACAACTAAGCAAGACGAGGCGCGAATAGACGCCGTCATTTGCAAGGCAACTGAGCGAGCCCTGGATCTCCCGGTGACTACCTCTAATGGCAAACTCAAGGCACCGGGGGTGCTAAACTCTTACCAGGTGCTGCGGGAGGCCCACCTCGTGAACCAATACATGCGGCTCATGCAGACGGCCCCCGGGCGCCGCCTGCTAAACAGCTTACACATCCAACAGGACTGCACTCCAGAGGAGGCGGAGCATATCCGACAACTTTGGCGCCATATGCTTTGGGATCCCCGCTCCCCCTAAGATGGACACCGACATTAACGAAAACAGACGACAAGCGCGGGCTCGGGCTCTTGAGGGACAACACGGCTGCCGACCCTGTGTATACTATGTAGACGTAGCACGGCCATCGCCCATGGGATTTTACACGGCCGCTTTCGTTCACCAGGAAATGGCCGTTGATGGACTCTCTTTTCGAGCCCCGAATTCAATGCGAGCGCAGGAACTATCGATAGCACTTGCTGCCGCCCACGCCAATTCGAGAATCATAATCACGGACTCCCGAGAAGCATGTGACCATTACTTGGCAGGGGAGATCTCCCCATTAGCTGTTAGTATTAATCCATCACCGAAAAGAATCATTTGGGCTTCCGGCCATCAGTGCTTACGAGGTAGTGAGGCCACTGACGCGGCTGCCCGAGCGCTTACTCACCGGGCTCCTGATCCCAGCTCCTCTGGCTCGGAGACTAGCCAGCCGCTGCTGCGGTTCAGAGAAATAATAACGCATTATAGCGACAACCACCGCCTTTTCCCGGCCCTTGCGAAGGGGCTGAGTAAGACGGAGGAGCGAACTTTAAGGCGCCTGCAGACAGGTACTCTACTCTGTCCTGCAATCATAAAGCATTACGATCCTAACACGGATGGGCGATGCCCGCACTGTGGGGAGACCTGTGATATCATCCAGATGGTGTGGACATGTTGTCAAAGTCCCCATCTCCCCCTTTCCCCTATCCCTTCCCGAGAGGCATGGTAGACTTCCCTCCTCAACTGCTCATCGCTTGAGTCGCAAAGGGCTCTGGTGAAACGGGCGAGAGACGGGGCCTTGTCATGCGGTGTCCCGGACTAGGGACGCCGACCATGTAGCGGGGCCACTCTGTGGCTCCCAAACCCTATTTCACTAAATAAAAGTTTTCACCACCACCGCGACGCAGCAGAACTGTCAAGAGGGTAGATTCGCTGCACGCTGATGTGAGGGTACGCGAAAATCAATATTTTAAGAAAGAAGTTTTGTGTTTTACAACCAAATGCACACAACTAAAACATCTTTAAAACGAGTAACTCCAGTGGTGTCTTAAACGGCGCAAAGACCAAGACCTTATCATATTTGTGTCGTCCTCCTCGAAAATTTTGGCGCTGCAGTTCTAGTCGTAAGTGGATGTCGCTGGAACTTTGTTCTAGACCGCTGTCGAGCTCCGCCTTCACGCCTATGCCAAGTGACCTTGCAGTGAGTGTCTAATGTTATTTGCGATTTTACCGGAAAACTCAGTTTGGAACCAGTTCCATTGCCGTTATATGGCATGCATGCGTCATCATCGTCTGCAATGTACAGTCTTTTGGAATTCTTAGGGTGATCAAACTTCCTAACAATGGGATCCTCACATTTGTATGCAAGGAGGCCCCCCGTGATTGGTCCAATGTTACCGCGTGGTTTTGATGACGTCGCGACAATCGCTTACACTCATTGATGACGAGGAGTCCTACACTGTTGGCGCTGTGGAGTAGCGGTTAAGCGGAAGGCCACTGCGCCAAAAAGTGGCTGTTTCAAGCACAGCCACCGATAGGGCGTGTGAGACCACGGTGGCACCTCCCGAGCTCGCGGGCAGCGACACGGTGAGCAGCAACGTTAAGTTACGTCGGTGGGCAGTTTGTTCACAATGGGGTGAACCGCTTCAGATGGCCTCACATGGGCGAGTGACGCCTCGGCCAATCAAGAAATTTTGTGACAGAGAAGCCGGGAATATATACTTTTTTTTACGACAAAGTAACTTTTGCCGACGTGACAACGGAATCATGCTGCTCGATCGCATCGTTCTTCCAACGGCACACCTCTGTGTGGAAGAGCGCAGCGCGTACTTTGAGAAGGTTAAAGGGACACTGAGGAGAGCACTATTAATATTTTTTTTATAGTAAAATCCGATAGTTCGGCATGTCATGGCTTTGTTGCCACTTGGCCGGCAGCGAAAGATGCATTTATTTCTAAGAAATTTGGATTCGAAGTTGAAAAAGTTTTTCCCGCCGCTCTGATTCAAGCTTGGGATTCGTCTATGACGACACAGGACTAAGAGACGTGAAACATGACGTGCACATGACGTAACGCAGACTCCGTGATTTCTGGCTCCCAGCAGTGCGGCCTAGCAGCAGCCGAAAAGAAAGCTACCGCCGGCCGCACGTTGAAGGCATCTATCGGCTATTGCGGCCGTCGCTACAGTCGCTTCGATTACGTTTGCACTGGCGTTTTGCCAGCGTTACGATGGATCTCGTCCTTGAAGTCGTCAACGAAGTTCTCGCAAATAGACACCTTTAGCATACCGTGTACGTTGTTACCGCTAGCGGAATACCGGGAGCCCGCCTACCGCCGGAAAACAGGCGCTGATTTGTCCCGATGCTTCAGGAGCGCGCGTAGCAGCCGGGCACGTGGCGCCATCTGGCGACGTCAAGGAGATTTGCGCATGAATTGGCTGCGCCTCAGTGATGCATGGTTTCTCGGTTCCTGGTGTTGCTAGAACCATTCGTTCTAGCAACACTGTTTTGTCCTATGATCTCATCACGCTTGTACTTGCGAGTTTGGCCTGTGGCGGCGATACCTGTATTTCGGTTCTTGCTCTTTTCTACGTTACAAGAGCTTTGTTGTCAGTATGAGTGGCGTTTTTGTAATCAGGAGCTGGTATTCTGTCGATACAAGCCAACTTCAATTTCTCCTCAGTGTCCCTTTAAGACTTACTCTGTCTCTACCAGTTCTCTCGTTCGGTGCGAGCGCCACGGGATTCTCGTTAAGCACTATTTCCGGCTACCTTCATGATTATATTATGTCAACTGGTTGATTATCCTGTTAACTCCGTGTAAAATTCCACCGAATGTCCAAAAAGTGTATTTTATTTTATTCCTGGTAGTTCTGATTTGTATAATTTATTTTAAAAATTCAACAATTAATATTGTAAGCACAACATGCGCCCCTTGTCCCTGTACATATTCATCATCATCGCTCATCTTCTTCGGAGGGTTGGTCTCTCTCTCTCTCTCTCCATAAGGCATGTTGACGGGCTAGCTGGTTATTCATCTTGAAACTTGAGAAAACACCCACCTGTCGTGAAAGTCATTTGCGCCTAGGTGGGTTTTTTCCCAAGTTTCTATCTCCAATCCAAACTCCCATCTATATATACATATATATATATATATATATATATATATATACATCTCAGACGCGCTGAGCTGAGCGTCCGCTCGATTCCCTAGCCTTTCTTTAATCCCACTTCCTCGTCTTCTTCCGCCCGCTCCTTTCCTCTCTTCTTCATCATTGCTGTCTCGACATCACAATATATATATATATATATATATATATATATATATATATATATATAGAAGAAGGGGTCACAACCTTGCAATTATCTTAATTTAATACCGACAGTTTCGGACGGAGGACCGTCCTTCCTCAGGGTATTCTTGTGTATACCCTGAGGAAGGACGGTCCTCCGTCCGAAACTGTCGGTATTACATTAAGATAATTGCAAGGTTGTGACCTCTTCTTCTACAAGTCTTCCTGGCCCATTGAACGACAAGACCTCCTGCAACTATATATATATATATATATATATATATATATATATATATATATATATATATATATTTTATATATGTATATATATATATATATATATATATATATATATATATATATATATATATATTATCATCCTCTCCCTGCCCTTCTTGTGGTAGACTCCCCCAGTGTTCCTCTCCCGTGTGCTTTTTTTTAGCTTTTACTATGTACGTACAGGTGAATACCAACCTTTACCTCCCGATTCTTGGCCGATCCCCCAGTGTGGGTATGTGCCATTATGTCAAAGGCTACAACAACAACAACAATTTGCGGGTGGCATTAAAGCTCGCTGCATCCTGCGCTCCGTTTCCCGTCTCACGAGTGCTGGAGTGTGCTCTCGATCCCTGCGTCCTCTCCGCCGCCAGACTGCAGCTACGTTCCGGTCGCTACCTGCTCGTACCATCCGCACCGATAAGGTCCTTCCCAGTCTTCTGGACAGCCCACTTGGACCATCACCACACTCCAGAGCGAGCCTCCTATTTTTGCTGGTCTTCCTGTGGACGACGTAGAGGAGTGGCTCGACCAATGCAACCAGGCCAGTGCCTATAATCGTTGGGACTCAGCAATGAAACTTCTCAACGTGTCCTTCTACCTCACTGCCGTGGCCAAGACCTGGTTCGTGAACCACGAAGATGCCATCCCGGACTGGGCTCACTTCTGGTAACAGATTCGACAAAGTTTTGGCACATTTGGTGCAAGCCCCGCCTTACCAAAAAAGCTAGATACGCGTGTCGAGCTACCCAATGAATCCTACACGTCCTACATTGAAGACATACTTGGCCTGTGTTTACGTGTCAACAGCGTTATGTCTGAGTACGATCGGGTACGTAACCCTCTGAAAGGGCTTGGGTCATTTGCTTTTAATACGCTTGCTGCCCAGAATCCAACGTCAGTACAAGACATCCGAATAACTTGCCATCGTCTGGAAGACCTTCAGTCACTACGCTTAAAAGACACCTGGGACACCCTCATTTCAACCGACGTGGACTTACGCTCTGTCACAGAAGTGGCGGCAGCCTGTAAATTACTTTTGTTTGTATAAAACTGATGCGTCCGCGTTTCTTTGTATGTGTCTCGGGAAGAGCAAGAATGCATGCACGCTTTTTTCAGTTATGTAGACAACCCCTCGCATTGCGAAAGCAGAGGCGGCTCAAAGTCGTCCCCGATACTGCCGAAGTCTGGAGCTGACCATTAGCGGGAAAGAAGTTGCGGCCTACGTGACTGGCTTTTTGGTTGTGTTTTACTTTTTTGCGTTTCCAAGGTCACCGAATCGAGAGTCGAAGCCTGGGGCTTCTTTTTAGTTGTGCGTTAATTTTTTCCTCCTCCAAGATGGCGGCTCACATCCTTTGGGACTGTAGCGTAAATCCGCGCGAAGCCAGCGAGAAGACGACGATCCCGCCGCAGCTAGAGGCTGCAACGAGGAGCTGTGATCATAAGACACAACTCAAGGCCGTCCAGCAGGTCTCGGCAGCTCTCGAGAGGCAGCGACCGAGCGAAACCGAGGAGAGGGGGGCGGCGGCCCTCTCGAACCCGCGGAAGTAGCGAGGGACGTAACAAGACCTCAAGGAGCACAACGCACGAGATTGACGTAGTGGCCGCGTCGCGGTAAAAGCTTGTCCTCCCTGCTTGGAGGGAGCCTAACCGACTCTGCAGGCTTTCTAAATAAAAGTTGTTCTCTCTCTCTCTCTCCAAGATGGCGGCCATGCAGAGTCAAAGTGTAGGTGCCTACGTGCTCTCGTTGCGCTTTTTGGTGTTTTGTTTTTTCGACGCCGACGTTGTGGCGCCGCGAGTGCTCGCTCGCTAGCGCCCGAGGGCTTTAAAAAGGGGGCTGTATGGAAACGAACTTCAGTCCGCTAGTCGGTGGAAACGCTGCCGCCGCGAACTCCCGGGTCTCCGAGCCGCCGCACCGCATCCTCGAAACCGCAAGCTGCCCTGGACGGACGTAGCCTTCGGGGGCCGCACTTGACTGCGTTTTTGTGGATGGACTGCAGCCGCGCTTCCCGGTTGACTGTATGTTTGTTCACCTTCCGACTTTTGATCGACTGTATATAATTGGCCTCTCACTTGTTTTCTGACCTGTGTAGAAATATTAAATGTAGAACTTAATTCAGTGTGTTTACTCCTATGTGCTTTCCGCAATTGTTTTGTAGAATGTGAATTATGTATCTGTGAAAGCTGCCGCATTGTTCAATCGAACTATAAACGTTATTTTGTTGTTGTTACCTCTTAAACACGCCTCGGTCTCAGTCACTGCGTTTGCTTACTGGCTACGCCGGGGCATCAAACGGCCACCCCCTCATTGTCCGGACTCGGTGATGATGTCGACTATTCACCGAACCCGTGACAATTAACTGGCGTCCGCGACAGGACATTTGATGCGAAGAGAACGTGGTGAACTGAGAGGGAGACTTGTTGAGGTGTTGAACTGTGCCGACTTTAGAGAGGTGTCGTGTATCAACAGGATTTGTTTTGTGCTGAGCTTGTAGCTGTGTATTGAAAGTGTGCTTGGAGATAGAAGCATGAATTTGGAAAGGTTGATAGCTATGGGTAGCCAGTTGGGGCTGACAAGCACTGAGCTCAGAAAATGGGTCGAAGACAAGCAGCGCGAAGAGCGGGCGTTTGCCCGAGAGAGAGCGGAGCAGGAGCGCGCAGCCGCGGAGCAGGAGCGCGCGGCCGCGAAAGCAGCTGACGAACGTCAGATAGAGATTATGCGTTTGAAAATAGAGTGTCTGCGACTAAAGAAAGAGACTAGAGAGAAAGAGCGGGAAAGCCAGCCAGTAGAACGCGTGTGCCACGCGATCTGCGGCGTCACCGAATCGGACAGCGAGGGAGCCATGCCTCTTCCGACGCTCGAACAGTCAGAAGCCGAGCGAGATGTGAAGCTTTCTGATGATATGACGGCGGATCAACGGAGACAGCTCCGAGAAGTGATTTCAGAACATTCTCGCATCTTCTCCGACGTCCCGGGCAAGACGGACTGGGCCGAGGGCCGGTTAGAGCTCACTAACCGCACTCCGGTCCACGTAAAACAATACCCACTTCCATTTGCTACGCGAGAAGCCGTAGAAAGAGAGATGCAGCATATGGAGCGACTGGGAATAATCGAGAAATCCGAGTCACCCTACAATTCACCGGTCCTCTTGGTGAAGAAACCAGACGGCACGAACCGGCTTTGCATTGATTTCCGACGCCTGAACGACGTCTTGGTTGCCGATTCGGAGCCAATGCCCAGAGCGGACGCGGTCTTCGCTGCAGCTGGAGAGAAGAAATACTTCTCAAAGGTAGACTTTGCCAAAGGATATTGGCAAACCCCATTGGCTGAGGAGTCCAAGCCCAAAACGGCGTTTTCAACGACATCGGGTCTCTTTCAATTCCGTTTTATGCCGTTCGGCATAAACACTGCCCCGGCAGTATTTTGCAGTATTGCAGTTTGCAGTTTTGCAGTATTGATGCAAAGAGTGGTGGAGGGAATTCCCGGAGTGCAGCACTACTATGATGATGTCCTCATTGCCAGTGCTACGTGGGAGGAGTATCTTTCTTCGCTGAGGCAGCTGTTTGCGAGAATCGAGATGGCCGGCCTGACAATACGACCAAGCAAATGCGAATTCGGGATGTAAAGCATCGAGTTCCTCGGGCATCGCATTGGCAGAGGTGAGCTGGCACCACTCGGGAAAACGCTCGACAAGATACAGGCGGCGCCAACTCCTCGAACAAAGCGTCAGGTACGCGCTTTCCTTGGCTTGTCGGGGTATTACCGCGACTTCATCCCCGACTACGCAAGAATAAGCGAGCCCCTCACCCAGCTGACGAGAAAGGGAGAGAGGAACGTCGTAAGGTGGACGCCGGCCCATCAGGAAGCCTTCGAAGAGCTCAAGCGACGGGTCTCAAGCCCTCCGATACTACGGCTGCCAGACTTCTCCAAACAGTTTGTGCTGCGCACGGACGCCTCTGATACCAGCCTTGGCGCGGTACTATTGCAGCGGCATGACGGAACGCTTCACCCGGTGGCATACGCGAGCAGAAAATTGCTCCCCAGGGAAGCAGCTTACAGCACAATCGAGAGGGAGTGCTTAGCGCTAGTTTGGGGAATACAGAAGTTTTCCACCTACCTGTATGGTGTACCGTTCTTAGTTCAGACGGACCACCAACAACTGAGCTACATCCAAAGAGCCAAACAGCTAAACAGCAGAGTCCTGCGCTGGAGCTTGCTGCTCCAAGAATATCAGTTTACCGTCGAGCATATAAAGGGCAAGGACAATGTCGGTGCTGATTTTCTTAGCAGGCTGTAGATTTGTCGCGCGGTTAATTTTCGCTATTTTTATTTATTCAAGTATTATGGTGCATGTGTACACGCTGACTTGAATTGTGTGCTAGTTTTATATGTGGTTATGTCACGCGCTGTATATCTGTGCACAGGCCTCCTCGCCGACTTCTGTGGTTCTAGAATATTATCGGATAATATACCGAAAGTGGGGGGGGCCGTGTGACAGAAGTGGCGGCAGCCTGTAAATTACTTTTGTTTGTATAAAACTGATGCGTCCGCGTTTCTTTGTATGTGTCTCGGGAAAAGCAAGAATGCATGCACGCTTTTTTCAGTTATGTAGACAACCCCTCGCATTGCGAAAGCGGAGGCGGCTCAAAGTCGTCCCCGATACTGCCGATGTCTGGAGCTGACCATTAGCGGGAAAGAAGTTGCGGCCTACGTGACTGGCTTTTTGGTTGTGTTGTACTTTTTTTGCGTTTCCAAGGTCACCGAATCGAGAGTCGAAGCCTGGGGCTTCTTTTTAGTTATGCGCACGGTGTAAGAATATATTTAGGTGTTGACACTGGCCGCCCGCCGCGGCGGAGAGCGCGCACAGATTGTGTTCGCCCTCTAGTACATGCGCCGACCGCAGCGGCGCGGGGGCGCTGCGGAGCAGAGGCCCTTCGCTTTCTGTGCGGCAAGCGGCTTGCCCAGAGCCGTATATTCCCTTCTCCGGCGTGCCCTGCTTTAGGTGCCCTTTTAGGCTGCGTTGGTCGATGTTTTGGGCTGAGAGAGTGCATCACAAGCTGTGAACACCACGATCTCAGCTTCCACGTCGTCAGCTTCCATCGTGGACGAGCAAATTTTGCTAGAACTAGCTTTTTGTGTCGCGGTTTGGCACAAGCCGGATTGACAGTTGTGGAAACGCACGTGGTGGCGCGGGCCGACGCCATGGACGGTCGTCGCGGCCTATGTGCATTGTGTCTGTGATCTGTTGTTTGTTGCTGTGACACACCTGTCAACTTCAGCCGGGTCCAGAAGTCTGCTAGACGCAATTATGGGTAAGAAGTGCTTCGTACCCAACTGCAGTTCGGGCTACCGGAGTTGTCCGGATCGAGTTTCACTTTTTAAAGCTCCGTCGGAGCCTGCTCGCTTAGAACTTTGGCGCCGGGCAATTCCCAGAGCAGATTAGATATTGCAACCGAGCGACCACGTCTGCGCGAAACACTTTCCCGAGCATATGATATCAAAATCGTACTATGCCGAGTTCAATGGCAAGGTACTTTTAAATGTACCGAAGAAGATCCCGGTGCTGTCGGCGAATGCTGTGCCCAGTATTTTTCCCGGGTGTCCGAAATATCTGACAAAACCGACAAGGTCAAGAAAGCCTCCTAGAAAACGAGTCTACGGCCACGTGTGGCGATCAGTCAAGCAAGCGGCCCGCTCCAGCCGCTGTCGCACTGCCCGTTGGGACGGTCTGTGAAAAACAAAAAGGCACCGATCCATCATCGAGCCCTCAGAAGAAACTGCAGACATGTGAGTGGAGTGATCAAGGAACGTGCCCTTCTCCCACCATGGAACTTGGAGGCACCTCCTCAAGTGCCACCTCCGTCTTCTTTGGCGTTCATGACCACGGTGTAAGAATATTCTTACACCGTGGTTGTGCGTTAATTTTTTCCTCCTCGAAGATGGCGGCCATGCAGAGTCAAAGTGTAGGTGCCTACGTGCTCTCGTTGCGCTTTTTGGTGTTTTGTTTTTTCGACGCCGACGCTGTGGCGCCGCGAGTGCTCGCTCGCTAGCGCCCGAGGGCTTTAAAAAGGGGGCCGTATGGAAACGAACTTCAGTCCGCTAGTCGATGGAAACGCTGCCGCCGCGAACTCCCGGGTCTCCGAGCCGCCGCACCGCATCCTCGAAACCGCAAGCTGCCCTGGACGGACGTAGCCTTCGGGGGCCGCACTTGACTGCGTTTTTGTGGATGGACTGCAGCCGCGCTTCCCGGTTGACTGTATGTTTGTTCACCTTCCGACTTTTGATCGACTGTATATAATTGGCCTCTCACTTGTTTTCTGACCTGTGTAGAAATATTAAATGTAGAACTTAATTCAGTGTGTTTACTCCTATGTGCTTTCCGCAATTGTTTTGTAGAATGTGAATTATGTATCTGTGAAAGCTGCCGCATTGTTCAATCGAACTATAAACGTTATTTTGTTGTTGTTACCTCTTTAACACGCCTCGGTCTCAGTCACTGCGTTTGCTTACTGGCTACGCCGGGCATCAAACGGCCACCCCTCATTGTCCGGACTCGGTGATGATGTCGACTAGTCACCGAACCCGTGACACGCTCCCTGATTCGTTCAATTATCCGGGAGGAACTGCACGGCTCCACCTTACCGCCATTAGACTCCCATCGGCACGCAGCCCCGTCGTCTTCGTCTTTGCGTGATCTCATTCAAGACGACCTCGCTTCTGTCCCTCGTCCCATGGCTGCGGAACCACCTTTACCGCGTTTTGTACCTAGTTATGCCCAGGTGCTGCGACGCCTCCTGCTGCTGTTTATCCGTCCCATCTACAGCTCGTCCAGCAAACTCCGGCATCCCTGTCCCCGAGCCCCGCAATGTGTCCTGTTTGGAGTCCGCCTGCACGTCGCCCGGTGTGTTACTACTGCGGGTTTCGCGGACATGTTGCCCGTGTTTGCCGTCTGCGTCAGCGCGACGAGCGCGAATGGTATGCAGACTTGCCGAACGAAGCTTCATACTCGTCGCCTGCTTTACCGCCCGACATTTGTAGTAGTAGTAGTAGTAGTATGTTTATTTGGCCATATTATATACAATATGCCCTTGAGGTGAGGCTAAAGGAGGTAGACCAAGCATGCCTCCTGACAAGGCCTACACCCCGATCACACATCATGGAAACGGGGGCCGAATGGACAAAAGATAAAAAACAATGAGCAAACATGATCACAATAGAAAATAATTAATGATAGACAATAATAAATATCAATTAACAATAAACAAAACATTTCATAATATGCACATTCAAAAAAAAGCAGAGCACAAACACACACTCAAAAAAAAACTAAGTATACAGAATTAACTAAATTTAACCGGGGGGAAAAGAATCGTCAGTTCTTTCTTGAATACAGACACACTATAACTTTCTAAAGCAATCTGAATAAGAGACTGGTAGGCATTACACAATGTTATAATTTGATAATCGGTTGTTTGTTTACCATAATTTGTTCTGGGTCTTGCAGTAGATAGGGCAACGGAACGTAGACCATACGCAACGTTTCTTGAATTATAAGTATTAGAAAAAGAGCTAAAGTCATGCTTGACTTTATAAAAAATGTGAAGAGCCAAACTAAAATTGTATGAATGAAAGAAATTGCGAACATGAAATGTTTCGAAAAGATTTGCTTCAAAAGATGAACTTGAACTTAATAAACGTAGAGCCCTTTTCTGGAAAGAAAGCAATTTGTATGAATAAGTTTTGTTGCATGTACCCCAAACTAGGTTGCAATACACCAGGTGAGAATGAACAAGAGCAAAATATAACTGTTTTTTAACTTGTAGGGGGAGGAGATGTCTAACACGATAAATAACATAAATAGATCCACCAGTCATCCTCGTCGCTCATCGTACGGGGACTTCTCCCAAGACGCTACGCAATCGTCGTTCGCTTACCGCCAACCGTTTGCCGACCGTGCTAATTCTAGGCCCTTCTCTCTCTCTACCTCTCCGGACCGCTCCTCGAACGCTCCTCGAACATCGATGTTGTAAAAACTGGCCTGCGATTTTTTGCAACTCACATGACCCACTCCTAATCTACCCAATTCAACGTATTCCAACCTAATTTCATATAGTCCAGTCTTAATCCATCGCGATCCGCCAGAATCCGCCGCAGTACGCCCGTAATACACCTGAATTCTACGTAATTCCCCGCAATCCAGTAGAATCCACCCCTGTTCCAGAGCAATGCGCCATAACCCACCCCTATGCAGCTTTATTTTCCTGATGAGGTAGGCATTACCGATGAGGGCACCCTCCATTTTGTACCATCTCCCTTCACAGACGCCACCGGCTTCTCTCGGAATGAGCCATTAAAGCTTTCCCCTTAAAACGATATGAAAAAATTTTAAACCGCGATTTTGGCACAACTATACATGCGAAGCGCAATTAGAACAGAGAAGCAAAGACTCGCCACTGCAAACCGCCGTATCTCGGCGCTGCGCGAGCCTACACTTGTTGAAAAGCAGCGGCAAGTGAGCGCGGCAAAGCGGGAGCACCTTGCCATAACACTGGATTTTCGCGCCCACACGACGCGAGCATACACCCGCGAATATCCGCATGCTCTCTTTCGGACCGAGCCCCTCGCCTCTTCTCTTCAATCTGGCCATGATGAAGCTCCCTAACCTGCTGGGTGAGGTCCCGGGTGTGCAGCATGCCCTCCCTGTACGCGGACGACATCACCCTCTGGGCAACACACGGTTCGGTTGGAGAAATCGAGACCAACCTGCAGCAAGCGGCGGCTATTGTGGACGATTATGCACACCGCTGCGGCCTTCAGTGCTCCCCGAACAAATCGGAATTCGTGCACATAAGTCCCAATCCAAGGTGCAAAACCAAAATTGTCCTCTCCTTGCTTAGTGGCCCGATACCTCAACACGATGAAATCAGAGTATTGGAACTCTACATACAAAAGAACCGCAAGATTGACACCACGCTGAAGAAACTCCGCAAGGTGGCGGATCAGGTGGGCCGTATGTTCCGCCGGGTATTAAACAAACGAGGGGGGTTGCGATGCAAAGACGCCCTGCGGCTGGCCAATGCATTCGTAACCAGTCGAATCCTGTATTCGGCACCGTACCTCCACATGCGCAAATGCGATGAGAACGCTCTCGAAGTGATTCTCCGAAAAATCTATAAGAGAGCTCTCGACCTCCCAATTGCAACATCCAACCAACGTCTCCTCGGCTGGGGATGACGAACAGCTTTGGGGAGCTGTGCGAGGCTCATTTCAGCAATCAATACTTGCGGTTAAGCAAAACACGTGCGGGTAGCCGCCTACTGACCCGCCTCCACATCAATTGCACAACCCAAGAGGAGAAGCGGGTATCCATGCCCGAGGCCTGGCGCTCCGCACTAAAGGTTCGCCCCCTCCCCAATAACATGACAAAAGATGCCCATGATGGCCGCCGCCTCGCGCGAGCGGAGGCCATTTCCAAGCAGTATGGTGCTCGACCAGGCGTATTTTACACGGACGCGGCCGGTCCACACCATGGAGGTTGGTACACGGCTGCCGTTGTCCACAAAAACAACCCAGTTCAGGGCCTCACTTTCCGTGCCCCCAACATTACATTCGCGGAGGAAGTTGCTATGGCACTTGCAGCTGCGGATCCAGCGTCCCGAGTCATTATCACCGACTCAAGGGAAGCTAGCCGCAATTTTGAACAG
The DNA here is from genome assembly GCF_055824585.1 of Amblyomma mixtum. Classification (NCBI taxonomy): domain Eukaryota; kingdom Metazoa; phylum Arthropoda; class Arachnida; order Ixodida; family Ixodidae; genus Amblyomma; species Amblyomma mixtum. Next base: position 80,320,045 of record NC_143012.1, on the reverse strand, counting down.
GGCCAAATTCCAGATCGTGCTTTCCAAATTTTACACAGATGTGAGTACCGGGATTTCAAAGCCCGGCGCACCATCATCTGGGCATCAGCACATGCGGGGATAGAGGGAAATAAGGTAGCGGACACTACCGCCCGCGCGCTTAACCACCGGGCATCGCCTCTGTCGCCGCCTGATCAGGCTACTGATTTTCATACGGCTATTACTTTTCGGGAGATCTCTCTCCTGTATCAAAACGCTCACGGCCGATACCCACCCCCCTGTAAAGGCCTCAAGAAGGCAGAGGAGCGTTGGCTACTTCGCCTCTACACCAACACGGTACTGTGCCCGGCAGTGCTCAAACATTTCAATTCGGCCTTTTCGGGCGAGTATCCACACTGTGGGGAAGTGTTTGCGGACACGTATCACAAGGTGTGGGCATGCCCTACCAATCCTGCTTTCCCACCCCACCCCCACCCCACCCGAGAGGACTAGGAGGCTGCCCTGCTCGGCTGCTCAACTCTCCAGGACCAACGAGCCCTGGTGAAAAGAGCCCGGGCCGCCGCTGAGGCCACAGGGGTCCCGGACTAGGGATCCCTCCTAGTGATTATGAGGGCCGGCCCTTCAGGCACGGTCCAAGCAATACCTCTCTTGTTTATAGTATAAATAAATGTTTTACACCACCACCAGCGTCGAAACAGGCGAACGCCGCACATAGACTTTATCAGGCGTGTTACGTAACAGCTCGAGAGTGAGGGCGAAGGCTGTCGTCCAATCTCGCAGCAAGCGCCGGTCGGAGACAGCAGCGCCGCGGTGCGGCCCCGCGGCCGGTCGGCGCACTGAAGCCGTGGGCCATGCATTTTTGAAAACGACTGTACTTGTCGCAGACGGAGTCGGATTGCCGCCTTCTTGCTCGACTCCATATGCAACACAACACTCCCATGGAAGGCAGGTTTCACGTCCCAGAACTGTGGAGACGCGCCCTTCTTCTGCGACCTCTTCCAGCCAATATGTCACACGAAGACCATAATGGTCGGCGCCTGGCACGAGGGCAAGTTCTAGCCCGACATTATTGCAACAAAACAGGGGCATACTGCGTGGACGCCCCCGGCCCTCACCACGGGAAGGTACACGGCCGCGGTAGTCCACAACAGCAACCGATTAAAAATACATAATCACCGTCTCGCGAATGGCCTCTGGGAACGAAGAACACGGCTGCACTCCCTTCCTGGGCTATCGAATGTATCAAAATTGCATACGTGATACGGACCCCGCACACCGTTACTTTATATGGGCCCGCGCAGCCGCCCGCGCGCTCTCTCACCGGGCTGCTTTCTCCTCCCCATCCGATCAGGAACCCGATTTTAATCCGGTCTATACATTCAGAAATATTACAACCTACTATCTAGATAGTCATCGCCTTTACCCTAGCCCATGTAAAGGCCTGAAGAAGGCGGATGAGCGGCTCCTTCTCCGACCTTTCACCAATACACTGCTATGCCAGGCAGCACTGAAATTTTTTGACCCCTCCTTTAGTGGCAACTGCCCGCACTGTAGTGCAGTGTCTTCGGGCACCTATCACATGGTTTGAGCCTGCACCTCCAACCCAGCCATTCCCCCCATCCCTAACCCAACCCGGGAGGACTGGGAGGCGACCCTGCTCGGCTGCCTCGACTAACACGCCCAATAAGCATTAGTCGGGCGAGCCCGGGCGGCGGCCACCCCACAAGGGTCCCAAACTAGGGACTTCCACCTAGTGCTTGTAAGGATCGGTGCCTTACGGGCTGATCCAAACATACCTCATGTCCCTTCTAAATAAATGTTTTCTCCACCACCACCACCTTCCTTCCCTTACTGCGCGGTTCAGGTGTCCACCGAGATGTGAGACAATTAATGCGCCATTTCTTTCCTCAAGAGCCAATTTTCTGCTACGCTAATATTGTCACGTTGTAGTGACGGCAGTCCAGCGGTCAGGGAGACACCAGAAATACTTGCAAACGAAGCTCTTTATTTGGGCTGACTCGCGCCCACAAAAGAAATGACTCACTCGGTGGCGGCGTAAGCAACAAGCGTGCTCGTCAATCGTCGAACTACGAATGCCCGCTGCTCGCGGCATCGTTCAGTTTAAAGCCGGCAAGGAAACTTCGAGATAACAGGTCGAGATCATCTAGAGTAATCTAGAAACGCGTAGATGCAGCTGTTCATGGCTGTGAACAATCGAGATAAGTCCGGTCGCTTCTCGCGTCACGAACAAAATGATAACACCCCTTTTCTGCGGCCTTGCGCGAACGAACGGATGCTACAATGATACGTGGCATTACCCCCCTTCCAAACAAGCATCGTCTCGATGCTTTAAAATGAAAATAAACACGGACAATGAAAACTTCCAGTCCTTTAGCGTTCATAATATGGCTTCAGGCGTACGACATGTACGACTTCCGGGCGTGTGCGGCGTCGCTGAGATGCTGTCGTGCCGTCGGGGATGACTTCGTAGTCGAGGTCACCGATGCGACGGAGAACCTTGTACGGGCCAAAGTAGCGTCGCAACAACTTTTCACTCAATCCACGGCGGCGAACTGGCGTCCATATCCAAACACGATCACGTGGCTTGTAATGCGTGTCTCGTCGGCGGAGATTGTAGCGTCGGGCGTCGTTGTGCTGCTGGTCTTGAATGCGAAGCCGCGCAAGTCTTCGGGCTTCCTCGGCGCGATGAAGGTAGGCGGCGACGTCGAGGTTGTCTTCGTCAGAAACGTGCGGGAGCATTGCGTCCAGTGTTGTCGTGGGCTTCCTGCCGTATACCAGCTGGAATGGGGTAAACCTGGTTTTCTCCTGGACGGCAGTATTATAAGCGAAGATCACGTAGGGCAGAATGGAGTCCCACGTCTTGTGTTCGGCGTCGATGTACATGGAGAGCATGTCTGCGATGGTCTTGTTCAGACGCTCTGTGAGTCCGTTGGTTTGTGGATGATAGGCAGTGGTCCTCCAATGGCTTGTCTGGCTGTAGTTTAAAATGGCTTGCGTCAGCTCCGCTGTAAACGCCGTTCCTCTGTCTGTGATGAGCACTTCCGGGGGCGCCGTGTCGCAGCAGAATTTGTTCGACAAAAAATTTTGCGACTTCTGTTGCGGTACCACTAGGCAACGCTTTTGCTTCGGCGTAGCGGGTCATGTAGTCGGTGGTCACGATGATCCACTTGTTTCCTGATGAAGAGGTCGGAAAGGGGCCGAGGAGGTCCATCCCTATTTGCTGAAAGGGCTTAGTTGGCGGTGGTATGGGGTTCAGGAGTCCGGCTGGTCTAGTCGGAGGCGTTTTGCGTCGCTGACACTCACGGCACGTTTTCACGTAATGGGAAACGTCGGTAGCTAGCCGTGGCCAATAGTACTTCTCCTGGATGCGGTGCAACGTGCGAGCAATCCCGAGATGCCCTGCAGTCGGCTCATCATGACATGCCTGCATAATTTCTTGCCTAAGATTCTTGGGCACGACAAGAAGATGTACTGTCCTGTTGGGCGCGAAGTTCTTCTTCAGGAGGACATTATTGTTAAGGACGAAGGACGACAGTTGGCGCTTGAACCCCCGGGGAGGCGAGGCGGTCTTGCCTTTCAAATAATCAACTAGGCTTTGCAACTCAGGATCCGAGCGCTGCTGCTGCGCGAAACTGCTGGCGCTTACCGGTCCTAGGAAAGCATCGTCGTCTTCCTCTTCCGGTGCTGCGTCTACGGGGGCTCGCGATAGGCAGTCAGCATCGGAATGTTTGCGGCCAGATTTGTAGACTACAGTTATGTCGAATTCTTGAAGACGCAGGCTCCAACGAGCAAGGCGGCCGGAGGGATCTTTCAAATTGGCCAGCCAGCACAGAGCATGGTGATCGCTCACAACCTTGAATGGTCGTCCGTATAGGTAGGGGCGAAATTTGGACGTGGCCCAAATAATGGCGAGACACTCTTTCTCTGTCGTCGAATAGTTGGCTTCGGCTCTCGACAGTGAACGGCTAGCGTACGCGATAACTTTCTCCTGTCTGCCATTTTTCTGAACGAGGACCGCTCCTAAGCCCGCCCCGCTTGCAATCGGTATGAACTTCGGTTTCGGCGTTTTCATCAAAGTGCCCGAGCACAGGAGGGGACTGTAAGCGGCGCTTCAGCTCGTTGAAAGCTTCCTCTTGTGGCCTTTCCCATTTAAAAGGCACGTCAGCCTTGGTAAGTTGAGTCAAAGGTTCAGCGATGCTCGTAAAGTTCTTGACGAATCGTCGGTAATAAGCGCACAATCCAAGGAATCTGCGTATAGCCTTCTTGTCATTAGGCTGTGGAAACTCTGCGATCGCAGCCGTCTTCTGGGGGTCGGGGCGAACTCCATCCTTGCTTACGACGTGACCAAGGAACAGCAGCTCCTCGTAGACGAAGTGGCACTTCTCTGGTTTCAGTGTCAGGCCTGAAGACTTGATCGTTTCCAGCACTATCCGAAGCCTTCTGAGGTGGTCTTCAAAGCTTGAGGAGAAGACAACAACGTCATCTAAGTAGACTAGGCAAATCTGCCACTTCAAGCCTGCGAGCACCGTATCCATTACTCGCTGGAACGTCGCTGGGGCAGAGCAGAGGCCGAATGGCATCACCTTGAACTCGAAGAGTCCGTCTGGCGTGATGAACGCAGTCTTTTCGCGATCTCTTTCGTAGACTTCAATTTGCCAGTAGCCGCTCTTCAGGTCCATCGATGAGAAGTACTTAGCGTTGCACAGCCGGTCCAATGTATCGTCGATGCGGGGGAGGGGGTAGACATCCTTCTTCGTAATGCTGTTCAAGCGGCGGTAATCGACGCAAAAGCGAAGGGTGCCGTCTTTTTTTTCACTAGGACGACTGGTGCTGCCCAGGGGCTCCTTGATGGCTGGATAACGTCGTCACGAAGCATTTCCTCAACTTGCTTACGGATAGCTTGGCGTTCTAGCGGCGATACGCGGTAGGGGCTCTGTCGCAGTGGTCGGGCGTGTTCGTCTGTGACAATTCGGTGCTTGGCAAGCCTCGTTCGTCGCACATTCGATGCTGATGAGAAGCAATCGCTGTACTCTTGAAGAAGACTGCGTATTTGGTCTTGTCTGCTCCCTGGTAATGCTGGGTTGATATCAAACGTTGGTTGATGGCGTTGGTCAGATGGTTCTACGGGTTGGTCGGGTAGGGCAAATATGTCTCTGATGTCTGCCAACTCGTCGAGGAAAGCGATCGTCGTACCTTTGTTTAGATGCCGGTATTCTTCCGTGAAGTTGGTTAGCAAGACCTGGGCTTGGCCATTTCGGATTTGGGCGACTCCCCTTGCGACGGCCAGTCCTCGATCCAGGAGTAGCTGGGTGTTCCCCTCGATGACGCCTTCGGCAGTTTCGATGTCTCCAGTACCTATGCAGGCGACGACACTTGATCGGGGCGGCACGCTCAATGCTTCGTCGAGGACGTTCAAGGCAACGGGATGAGTCGCTGTCGTCGCTGCAGATATGGCTTTGTCCGTGGAAAGCTTGATCGACTTAGATCGAAGGTCGATGATCGCTCGATGTTCATTCAGGAAGTCCATTCCCAAAATCACGTCTCGCGAGCATTGCTGTAGGATCAGGAAGGTTGTCGCATAGGTTCTCCCGTTTACACTAACTCTCGCGGTGCAGCGTCCTGACGGCGTAATCAGGTTGCCACCTGCGGTGCGGATCAGCGGGCCATCCCAAGTTGTTGTTACCTTCCTGAGTCGGACAGCGAGTGGGCCACTCATGACAGAGTAGTCAGCTCCAGTGTCGACCAAGGCAGTAACCGCGTGACCGTCGACCGTAACTTCAAGGTCACTTGTTCGCGTTCTCGTATTGTACGTTGTCTTCGGTGTCCGATCTCGGCTTCGTCGAGTAGTAAGACTGCGGTGTGCGTACTCCGACGTTACTACACTGGGCAGCGGTAAAAGTTTCAAGTCTCGCCGCGTTGTCGTCGTCGTCGTTGTCGGTGCTGTCGTCGTTGTTGTCGGCGTTGTTGTCGTCGGTGTTGTCGTCGGTGTTGTCGTCGGTGTTGTCGCCGGTGTTGTCGTCGTAGTTGAGGCATGGACTTGGGTTTTCGTCGATGGAGGATCTTTGTGCTTGCGCTCGGAAGCAACCTCACCTCCAGAGGCTGCTTTATTCAGTTTAACCTTCGGGGGCTGGGGGAGCGTCCACGCACTGCGTAGCCTCGGCTAGGAGATACAAAGCGCGGAGACGAAGGCGACGGGGAACGTGATAGGCGGCTGGGCGGTGAGCATTCTTCCCGGCGCAAAAACTCCTCGATTTCGGCTGGTCGCTGCCCGGGTCGGGGTCGTGGAGCGTCGTAAGAGAACCCTCGGATGCCCAGTCGTCTGTATGGGCAGTGCCGGAGGACGTGACCGGCTTCAACACAGTGGAAGCATAGTGGGCGGCGCTGGTCGGGAGTTCTCCACTCGTCGCATTTCCTCGGCTGCGCGCGTCGCTCGTAGGACGGGCGGGTTGGGGCGAGTGGGCGGCGGTCCAACGCAGCTGGCTGAGGGCGATAGGGGCTTGGGTCCTGGCGTCGAGGGACAGGGCGGCGCACAGCTGCGGCGTAAGTCATGGCTGGGGGCTGCAGTGGCTGCGTGGGTGTCGGCGTCACACCCAAGGCCTGTTGAACCTCGTCCCGGATGACGTCAGTGAGCGATGAAAGTTGCGGCTGCGTTCCCGTTGGCAGCAGTCGTTGGAGCTCTTCTCGCACAACTTGACGGATAACCTCCCGCAAGTTATCGTTGTTAACGGTGTCCAGGCAGTTTGCTGAGAAGACGCGCTGCTGGCGGTCATATTGGCGGGCTCGGGCGTCAAGGGTTTTTTCCATTGTGGATGCCTCTTCTACGAATTCCGCGACGGTTTTCGGTGGGTTGCGGACGAGGCCGGCAAAGAGTTGCTCTTTAACTCCTCGCATAAGCAACTTCACCTTCTCTTCTTCCTTCATGTTCATGTCGGCACGCCGGAAGAGACGCTTCATCTCCTCAGTATACACTGCAACGGTCTCGTTTGGGTGTTGTATGCGAGACTGTAGCAGCTGCTGGGCTCTCTCCTTTCGCACGACGTTTGTGAAGGTCTTCAGAAGCTGTTCCTTGAAGGTTTCCCAGTTGGCAAGGCTGGCTTCCTCATTCTCGAACCAGACTCTTGCTGGTCCCTCCAGGGCGAAGAAGACGTACCTAAATTTCATGGCATCGTCCCAGTTGTTGAAGACAGCCACACGGTCGAACTGCTCCAGCCATTCCTCGGGGTCGGCGCCAGGCGAAGCGTCGAAGGTTGGTGGCACCCGGGGCTGCTGCAGGATGATTGGAGTGGTCGTCTGGGGCAAGGTCATGATGGACGTTGGTACTTGCTTTCGCTTCCGGGTAGGGTCCGGCAGGGTCCCGAACTCAGGTGCGTCCCCTTGCAGGCGTCGGCTTGCGCGGTGGACTGGACTCAGGTCCTGTGGTAGATGACTCAGAGGGCTGGCGTCACGACTTGTTGGGGGTGTCCGGAACATGAAAGGCTACCCCGCACCTCCACCAGATGTCACGTTGTAGTGACGGCAGTCCAGCGGTCAGGGAGACACCAGAAATACTTGCAAACGAAGCTCTTTATTTGGGCTGACTTGCGCCCACAAAAGAAATGACTCACTCGGTGGCGGCGTAAGCAACAAGCGTGCTCGTCAATCGTCGAACTACGAATGCCCGCTGCTCGCGGCATCGTTCAGTTTAAAGCCGGCAAGGAAACTTCGAGATAACAGGTCGAGATCATCTAGAGTAATCTAGAAACGCGTAGATGCAGCTGTTCATGGCTGTGAACAATCAAGATAAGTCCGGTCGCTTCTCGCGTCACGAACAAAATGATAACACCCCTTTTCTGCGGCCTTGCGCGAACGAACGGATGCTACAATGATACGTGGCAATATCTCTTTGGTCATCTCATGAGGTTGTTTGGCAGCCAAAACGCAAAAATATTTCTTTCACTTCGATTTCTTTTTATAAGCGCTTTCCATTTCATGCTTCGCTGCATGGGGTAGTAGAGTGAGTGCTTACCAAAGCTGTTGGTGTTAATGGCGCATAATTTGCGAGCTTACTACTACACGAGCGTATTCCCTTTGCTTCACCTATTACTGCCTGCATATTGATATATTTCTATGGAGGCGAAATTCTAGGGGCCCGTGTACTGTGTGATGTCAGTGCACGTTAAAGAACCCCAGGTGCTCGAAATTTCCGGAGCCCTTCACTACGGCGTCTCTCATAGCCTGAGTTGCTACTGGACGTTAAACCCCACAAACCAACCAACCAAACCTAAAGGCATACTAAAAGTATTCTGGCGCGGCAGTTTGAAGCGAAGGAGCTATACGTTCCATCATTCATTTCGCATCTATTTCAACTCGCTTCGGTAGTAGCTGTCATTTTCTCGAGCTGCGGACGGACTGACAAAATCTGCACACAGTGAGTGGTGAAAAATTGGCCATTAAGTGCAATATTTAAGTAAAACTTTTTCCACACTTACAGTCCCAGCGCCGTGTGAACCAGGGCTGGCGCAAAGCGCGCCGCTTTGTCTCCCGATAATTTATACCACACAGCGAAAAATTCAGGGGGCAGTCTGACTGTCTAGTTCGTAGAGGCGAAAGCCTTTTTCTCACCACTTTGACTGCCTCTGTCGCACTGGTGACGTCACCACTAGATGACGGCACACATAATAATTACTAATTACTAAGTAATGACAAGTCACTAATTAATGGCTAATTACCTGTTAATTGCTAAATGCTAATCAACTGCTAATTAGTGACGCTTAAGCTTTGCCTTTAGGAGTGGAACGCGACAGCGTGTTGTACCGCTGCCAGGGAGTCCATGGAACGCCACCACCCGCTTGCCGTGATGCCTTGCCGTTTGAACGCAACGCTTTTTCAGGAAGGAAATGTCGCAGTCTCGGTGGACATCTGAACCGCACCGTAAAGGAAGGGAGGAAGTGGGAGTCAAAAGAAGAAAGAGAAAGAGGGGCCGTAATGAAGGAAATGAAAATTGTATTTGAGGAAAGGAAATTACGCTGTACCTGTCTCACATATTTACAAAGAGAAGAAATTTATTTGTTTGAAGTGCCTCTACATACACTTCAGGAAGGAGGTCAAAAGGCGTGGTGCCTGACGAGGGCGTTTCTCCCTGGGATAAGCAAATTGCATTCGGGACTTACATAAAAAAGAAACAAATACAATAAATCTAGCCGTTACCGCGACACTTGCTGCCATATTAAAAAAAAACTGTACAGAAATGTCACATTAGCTTCAGTTATTGAAACGCATGCTGTTAGATTACACGGAGGTATAAAAGAAGAAAAAGGTATAATCATAGTAGTAGTAGTAGTAAAAGACTTTTATTCGACCAAAATTTATAGGCCGAGCATTTCGACCGCCTGGGCGACCAGAAGCCGCTGTTCTTCTTCCCCTTCAGCGCCAAGCCAGTCGAGCCAGGTGGTGATGGATAGAGAGGGTGGGGGGAAGGAACCCGACTGCTGAGCAGCCGGGCAATAGAAGAGGCAATGGGCCAGGTCCGCATAGATACAGGGGCAGTTGGGACAGGAAGGGTCCGATCGATAGGGATAGAGGAAGAGGCGGGACGGGGTGATAACTGCATTCATCTGAATGTGCCGAAGAAGGCGAGACTCCGGCACCGTGAGTGATGGATGAGGGGGAGTGTAAAGGCGTTTGTCGAGGCGGAGCTCAAGGTAGACCTCTTTTATGGTGCGGCGAAGGGTGAGTCTCCCACCGTCCTCCGAGGGCTTGGGCCAGGGGATCAACGGTGCCCGGAAAAGTGTGTCGCGGGCGAGCTGATGGGCCAGCTCATTGCCGTCAATCCCTGAATGCCCAGGGACCCAGTGGAGGAAAACGATGGAAGGCTGCAGTGCGGAGACCGCTCGTTCGACCTCCTGTTGGAGAGAAGGGGTCAGGGTGCTTTTCTGTATGTGGTGTATAGCGGCTTGAGTCTGAATAGACTGTGTACTCTTGGAGAGAGGGAAGGAGGGCAAATGACTGGAGGGCATGCGCAATGGCGAGAACCTCGAGGGACAATGCGTCTGGAGGGTGTAGATACGGCCCGCTGGTGTGGGTTTCAGGAGCAGGGAGGTGTGAATGGTACAGGGCGTAGCCGCAGGAACCTCGAGGAGCCATGAAAGAGGCATCCGTGTAAGCTACACCCTGGGTATCAAAGAGAGGGGAATGGTGCTGCGCGGACGCATGACGACGTCCGGCGTGCAGGACGGGGGACATGTTGACTGTTATCAATTTACAGTATATCATAGGATGTACCGGAAATTCACGCAGTCAACAGTGCAATCACTTTTCTCGTATATTTTTCGACTATTGCATTGACAGAGGAGCTCATGAAAATTTTTGTTTTCCTTCAAAAAGGTAGTCGTTTCGTACCTAATCGTTTTGAACCCGTAATTTCTTCATGCTTTTGGTGCTCTTAACTCGGTGCGCATCCGTCAAAAGCGTGACACTTCTGCTGACAAGCTTCTGCTGACAGTCTTCTGCAGACAACGATGAGGCACTGAAGGCTTTCGCCTTAAAATAAAAAATATGAATAAAAATTACAGCCAGGCCAGCAGTCGAGCCTTGCCGTCCCTCATAAAAATTACGAGGAACTTTAGCGGCTAAAGTGAAGAAAGGCGAAAGCCTGAGTGCTGCATTCTGCTACGCGATTGCTCACTTCACATTCTGTGGGAGCATTAATTAACTGCCAATTAATGCCTCTTAATCTTCACCTTTAGGAGTGGAACGCGACAGCGTGTTGTAGCGCTACCAGGGAGTCCACGGAGCGCTACCACCCGTTCGGCGCGATGCGTTGCCCTATGAACGCAACGCTTTTTGAGGAAAGGAAATGGCGCTGTAATTCACTGTCATCTCGGTGGACACCTGAACCGCACCGTACAGGAAGCGAGGAAGTGGAGTAAAGAAGAAAGACAAAGAGGGCCGTAATGAAAGAAAATGAAAATTGTATTTGAGAAAAGAAAATTACGCAGCAACTGTCTCACATATCTCGGTGGACACCAATCGAAAATTGTATTTGAGGAAAGGAAATTGCGCAGTAACTGCCTCACATATTTCGGTGGACACACCTCAAAACTCGCGTCGAGTGACGTCACTACCATTTCGACCAATCTGAAACGTGGACAACTTTGCTAACACGTCTTGATCACGACAGTATGAGCCATTAGAGGCTTTCGCCTTAAAAATAAATAAAAATTTACAGCCAGGCCGGCAGTCGAACCTTGCCGTCCCTCATAAAATGAAGAGAGAGGCGCGCGCTTCGTACCACTCAGCCACGACGCGAGGCGGACGGATACATTTTGTTTGTTTTCGGCAGCGGACTACTTTCGTACCTTCGCCAGCGTTGACTGCTATGCATGAAACGGAGCATAAGTGGAAGAAGAGCGCCACGTCTGCATTGATGTTGAGGAGCCATGGGGGATGGGGTGTCAGTTACAGCCGGCATCGTTGCTTCGGCGAACGCGGTTGTTGCGACGCGCGTCTATTATTTCTATCTTTCATCTCACATCTTTCGACTCTCCTCTGTCTGCACGTGGCAGCGAGTGTGGCTCGGCCCGAGCCAGTGGGCAGGCCCGTGCAATTTCCTTTTCGCACTTCAGTCGCAACAACAACAGCGTCCACGTTGACAAGGAAGAAGTGCCAGCCATGGAGATCGAGCATCTGCCGGAGAGCATCCTCTTGGAGATGTTCGGTCATCTGCCGTCGTTCGACGATGTAAGCGCCTGCCCGGGGTAAGTCGGCCGTCATTGCTACGCAGTGCATCGCTTTCAAATCGATGCTTCGGAGCTTAGACGAGGCATGTTAGGCTAGGGATGCCGGCGCGACACTACATCGCTCAGCACGTATTTCGCTGTCCAGTTTATTAGAGGTAGCATGGAACACTATTCAGCGCTTCTTTGTAGTCCATAACGAGAGTGTAATTAGTGTGAGCTATTAATAACCATGGTCCTGCTTAATCTTGGATTCCAGATTAAGCTTAAAGCACATTAAATAAACGAAGGCCCTGCGTAGATCGGTAGATCCACTCTCTTTGCACCAACTAAACGCTTAACTTGTAGCACAGAGGAAGCTGCAAAAATCATGAACAAACAAGATCACAAAGATCTTAAAGATGTTCCTGCGCGCCTCGCCGGCTTGGCGTCTCCCCGTGGTTATTGCCGGAACTCCAGCCGTAGACGCGTCTTTGGAAACGCCGCCGGGACCAAATAGTTGCATATAAACACGTCAGGATTTGAAACAGAGGTGCGGCGCAGCCGCCCGCGGCCTAATCTCCATCTGTAAAAAGTTAGTAGTAGACGATAAGTTATTGGGAGCCTACATTTTTATGTCTCATACTTTTTTGCAGTTTTCGTGCGCGTTGCGGCAGCTTCCTCTGCATCTCGTGGCATATAGACGCAGGGCTTGCCATGAAGTCAGCAGAAGCTTGTCTTCCTGAGGAGACTGGGATACAAAAATTCAGGGGGCACTTTGGCTCTCTAAAGTGCTGCAAGGCGAAAGCGTTTCCTGGCCACTGTTTGTTTTTATTTACTTTATTTTTCATACTTTGTTTTCTATTTATTTTTTGCTCCTTTTCTTAAGAATCCCAGGTGCTCGAAATTTCCGGAGCCCTCCACTACGGCGTCTCTCATAGCCTTAGTCGCTTTGGGACGTTAGACCCCATAAACCATAAACCAAGCCTTTTCTTAATTTTAGCGTTTTTTATTTTTATTTTCACATCTTATTTTTATTTCTTCATTTTGTTATTTTTATTTTTATTTTCATTTTCTTGACTTTACTTCTTTTAGTTTATTTATGAAGCCCATGCATTCACTAGATGCGCCTTTATTCATGCTGGAACCTTGAGCCTTTTAAGCAGTGACGCCGAAAGGCGGACGAATCTGCCGACGCGTCTGTCGACACGGCTGCCGACGCGTCTGCTAACGACAGTATGAGGCATTAAAGGCTTTCGCCTTAATAAGCTCATCGGGCTAAATTATCTGCAAAAGATGCAGAAGGTGCAGAAGACGATCAACTAGCGAACTGACTGATCGCTAGTTGATCGTTTTCTGCACCTTCTGCATCTTTTGCGGATGATTTAGGTTTAGGTTTATTGGGGTTTCGCGTCCCAAAGCAACTCAGGCGATGAGAGACGCCGCAGTGAAGGGCTCCGGAAATTTCGACAACCTGGGGTTCTTTAACGCGCAGTGACATCGCACAGTACACGGGCTTCTCGAATTTCGCCTTCATCAAAACTCGGCGGCTGAGTTTTGATGAAGGCGAAATTCGAGAGGCCCGTGTGCTGTGCGATGACAGTGCACGTTAAAGAACCCCAGGTTGTCGAAATTTCCAGAGCCCTTCACTACGGCGTCTCTCAGCCTGAGTTGCTTTGGGACGTTAAACCCCAATAAACCTAAACCTAAATCATCTGCAAAAGATTCAGAAGGTGCAGAAGACGGGCAACTAGCGGTCAGTCAGGATTTTCTGTTTCGACGGGTGCCGCTGCTAGCCTAGTCACCAGTCGCGTCTGAGTTCTTGGTGAAAGTCACGAAATGGCTGTGCAAAATGTCACCTTTACGATGCGTGCCACTCCAGAGCTGGTCTTCCGAACGTACTGTGCGCCCCTCTCTATAGTGGCAGAAATGCCAGTAATCAGCATACCGAAGACCATGGCATGGCAGTAGCTTAGGTTTAGGTTATTTGGGTTTAACATCCCAAAGCAACTCAGGCTTTGAGGGACACCGTAGTGAAGGGCACCGGAAATTTCCACCACCTGGAGTTCTTTAACGTGCACAGTGACGAATGATTCTTTCAGTGTGGCGACGGAGATGCAAGGTTGGCGTTGCAGGAATCAGACTCTGTCAGTGTATTCCGTAAACGTTTAGAAAGTCGGAAATGCAGCTAGCAGCGACGCCATCAGTAAGCGGCAGCAAAACATTACGCCTCAATACCCGCTTCTTTATTCCTACACTCTCCAGTTTTCAGCCCGGATGGCGATCACCGTGGCGGAATCCTTTACGCGGAGCTGGTCTGAACGCTCTGGAAGTCAGAGGACCACCTTAAGGTTCACTTTAATCGGTTTTGGGTATACGACACTGAACCAAAAGCTCTTCATCATTAGAATAAATGAGCTTTACTTCCGCTGGAGCTGACGCATACCTTACCGTCTACACATATGACAAATGAAACAACGCGACAACAACAGCGCACGCCTCTTCATTCCAGGGTTTGTCGGCGATGGCAGCGTGTGGCAGGCGGGCGCTCGCTGCGGCGAGTGTTACGCGTGACGTCATTTCCGCTGAAGGCTCGACAGGTGCACAGCCTCCTCCAGACCCACGTCGATGCCAACACCGTGGAACTGGGCATAACCCGTTCCATGGACACATCGACCGCCGAGCATGAGGAGACAGACTTTCCGCGGGCGTTCTTTGACAACCTGGCGGAGCACTGCCCCTCACTCAAGGTGAGCGTTTGGTGGCGCCAGCGCTTAACGGAGGGTCCCCTCGTCCAAGCCCTTGCTCAAAGTCTTATACGAGAGCTGTGGGTCCGGGCTGGTCAAAAAGAAAGCAACACGTACATTGGAAACAAAAATAGCAGTTTTTTTTTAACGCCAGCACCTGTTGCAGTCTTCATTTAACAGGACATCAAAGTTTTACATGAACAATAACGAACGTTTAATCATCATATTTATCGGGATGCCTTCACTCATCGATAACCCCACTCTAAAAGATATGGATGAGCTGCTCTAGGTCCTGCCCCCACTCTCGACGAAGAATTAGATGAAACTACATTTTAACGCGCGAGCTTTATGGGCCCCGCGTTGGAGAAAAAAAATTACGAGGAAATTTGGCGACTACAATGTTGAAAGGCGAAAGTTTGAGTGCTGAATTGTGCTACACGATTGTTACGCATGTAGCGATAAATGCTGCCACGAGTAAAGTGAGAGACTACACTTTCACATTCTGTTGGTGCACTCCCAATTAATAACGCTTAACCTTCGCCTTTAGGAGTGAAACGCGACGGCGTATTGTAGCGCTGCCAGGGGTCCACGGAACGCCACCACCCGTTCAGCGCGATGCGTTGCCTTTTGAACCCGACGCTTTTTGAGGAAAGGAAAATGGCGCAGTAATTCTGTCATCTCGGTGGACACCTGAACAGCACCGTACAGGAAGGGAGGAAATGGTAGCGAAAGAAGAAAGCGGGAGAGAGGCCGTAATGAAGAACATGAAAATAGTATTTGAGGAAAGGAAATTACGCCGTAACTGCCTCACATATCTAGGTGGACACCCGAAAAGCGGGACACATTTTGTTCACGACAACGATGAGCCATTAAATGTTTTCGCCTTAAAACCGGTGTCGTCGTCGGCGGCGTTATCCGTGAGCGAAAAATGCCAGAAGCAATTAATAAATAAAACCGAGCAGGAAATAGGTCGAATTGGGTAATCGAACGAGGGCCTCTGGAGTGAACGACCAGCACGCTAACCACTCCGCCACGCGAGCTCAATGGTTTGGAATGAACGAAGGCGCGTCTAGTGAATACGGTGTTGTAATTTTGATCATGGAAATTACAGAAGTCGCAGTTAAGCGAGTGAAACCTTGCCGCCGCGGTGGCTCAGTGGTTATGGTGCTCGGCTCCTGACCCGAAAGACGCGGGTTCAATCCCGGCCGCGGCGGTTGAATTTCTTTGAAGGAGAAATTCCAGAGGCCCGTGTGCTGTGCGTTGTCAGTGCACGTTAAAGAACCCCAGGTGGTCGAAATTTCCGGAGCCCTCCACTATGGCGTCTCTCATAGTCTGAGTCGCTTTGGAACGTTAAGCCCCATAAACCAACCAACCAAACCACCACTAAAACCACTCCCTCCTCCTCCTCCTCCTAGCAATGTACGCCACTGCCCCAACAGAAAGCGCGCGACGGCAGCGCCTCCCGTTCGTCTCGATCGGGCGCAGTGGGGCCGTGCCTGGACGCAGAAATTACGCGTTGAGCGGCGAACAACGCAGTGCACATCCATGGCGCGTTCACCACGGAACTTGCGGCTTGCTGCTCGTTTTTTCGGCGCGGAAGCTACGCTGGCGTTCGAAGCAATACTACGCCAGGTGTCGCCTCTTCGCGGTACCGCACCCTACCCTTCACGTTCGGTGGTCGATCATGTGACTACTGGCGTCATACCAGAGCGAGAGATGGGGCACCGAGTCGGCTCTTCAGCGCGCCGCAGCTAGAACTTCGCGGCCGGTCGACCACCTGCGACCGAACAAAGGCGCGTCTAGCTAATACGGCGTCTTCGTTCACTCCCATCTTTCTCCCCTCTCTTAGGCGAGGTTCGGGTGTCCACCGATATATGCGAGAGAGATACATTTCCTTCCCTCAAAAACCAATTTACCCTCGAGCAACGCGTAGAGCCGAATGGGCGATGGCGTTCTATGGACTCGCTGGCAGCGTTGCAAGACGCTGTCGCGTTCCACTCTAGAGGCGAAGCTTAACATCTTAGCGTAGCCAAGGGGATATTGCTTTCGCAATTACCTAGGCTTAACCAAAGCTAATTCGATTTGTCCTTCGGACAAGGCATTGCGCCGAACTGGCGATGGCGTTCCGTTCCTTGGATTCCCTGGCAGCGCTGGAAGACGCTGTCGCATTCCGCTCTTAAAGGCGAAGCTGAAGCGTGCTTCCAATTTTTTTTTTGCTTCACGTGACAAAGCAAGCGTGAAAGCGGCACTTATCCCCTTGGTTAGAGAACTACTGTTAGTTCCGGTTTAAGCTACTTCAGCGCACGTGCGGACTGAGAGGATTTGATGTTCAGAATATGAAGAAATTCTGGACGTGAACGCAGCGCAAAAGGATGCGGTTGTGGCCGAATTGTTCGAGGCACAGGGAGACGAAGCTGCTTTGTTATCGCTGCTGGTTATTTCCTGCTAATTTTTTCCTGCTGTAGACCGTTGCCAGGGCAACGATACGACGCTCCAGTTGGCTTCCTTCCGGCCGCTCTGGGAGGAATTGCCGCTGGCGTCTGGATTGAATGGACAATGGAATATATAGGTTTCCCATCTCTGGTCAGTCCATTCAGCGCTGTGGATGTTAGCCAAAGCGCTGAAAGGCCGATTTCATTGTGACCCTACTGAAAAATCTCATCATTGGATATGTGTGTCTCCCGTGCATTCACAGGCGCTATATAGGAGTCATATTGTGAAAAACGTCTCTAGTACGAATTTTTATGTGGTGCGTACTATTTCACACATGTAACGTATGTGTAACACCCGAATTCATGCGTTCTGCAATCAGTACGTATGTTTTGTTAAAATTCAATTGGTATGCGTACGCGTTCATACAAGTTACAAATTTGTCCGATGTGAACTTCTATATGCTCACACGAGACAGCAAACGTCAGCTAATGTATGTATCGTGTGAACTGGCGTCTCGTATGAGACACATATAGTTCCACGCATGAACGTTAGCGTGTTTCGTGAAACACCCAGAAAAAAAGCTCGTAACAAGCTACGAAACCGTACCTGAGAAGGAAAAAAGAAAAGGAAGAGCCAGTTTAGAAGAATTAGCTCCCTGTGACCACGCTTTTCTCGTCCTTCTTGCTATGCATAAACAATGTGAAGTGATGACTGCGCAGCGGCTGCAGGTGTGTTGGCTTATATCATACGTTTAGTTGAAGGTAAATTACCTACTCTGATAGCTTGGGTGGTTGTAGATCTGGGCAATGCATAGGATGCGTTCTCTAGACGTCCGACAAGACGTCTAGTTTGACGTCTAAGAAGCCGTCAGCGTGTCTACATATTGGAACGTGTCTACTTCACGCGCCGCCTTGCGGCAACTTGAACTAAAACTTACGAATAGTTGTGCTCCTATGTTCCTAAAAATCGTTAATAAAACAAGTTAAAAACGTGCTGTCAGTAGATTGCTTTTTTTATTTGCTGCAATAATGGTGCGTTCATCGCTACCGCTTTAGCAGACGATCTCACCCGCACAATTTCTTCCCGCGCGATTCACGCGTATAAGCTGCCATAATAATCGTAGATCCACAAAGACTGCTTTATTGGCCGCCAGTTCTTATGAATATCAACTTGACGGAATAACTGGCACTTGAAAGTTCGTCTCCGGGCTCCAGTGCCCGCAAAGAGCACGGCTCGCTCAGCTCCGACTCCACCAACTGCTCCGCCATCTTTATACAGGAAGTTAGCCTGCATCGATGTCGACTTCGGCGAAGCTTTCCTCCATGTGCGAAGCAGTCTTCTTGGACAGCTTCGTGAAAAATTGAACGCGTCTCAAAATGGCGGCTGTCCAGCAAGACGTCTAAGTAGACGTCTACTCGGGAGTATTGGAACGCACCCATAATGTCGTCATTTTGCGCCACAGCTCTGCTTGATGATGATGACAGCGAGAGCACGACCAAAAAGCCGGCCCTTGACAGTTTGCGCAAATAAGTTTCGTAGCTTCTCACACACAGTGCTATCAATATTCTCATATCAGTGACGCCTCCCGCGAGCCTACCAGCGTAAGAGTAGGCAGCGCTTCAGGGGCAATGCTGTATTGCTGCAGACGCAATTTGTACACGTTGCGCAAGGAACCAAAGGGCAGAGGAAGAGGCTAGAGACTGCTTACGGGCTTTGAATGCGGATACTTGAATATTTTAATTTAATTTTTTTCTTCCTTTCTAATGACACACCTGCTCATTGGCGTGCTTTCGTAAATCATCCCACAGATTAGGTTCCCCTTTATTCTCCAAGATGTACCGCGGTCTGGTTACCTACGGATTCCGCCGTCGCTTTGCAGTCTGAAGGTACACGCTTAGCCTCCCGCACCTTGTGGAAGAAATTCCTTTCTTTGCTGCCAACACCATTGGTGGTTTTGGTGGATGAGGTTAAGTTTGAGTGGACAGGATGGCTGCAGCGAGCATGGGACACGGTTAATTGGAGAGATATGGGACAGGACTTCGCCTTGCAGTCGGCGTATTCCGGCATATGATGACGATGATCCCGAAACTAGCCTTACTGGTCCAAAATGCATCTCTTTCTTCCTTTCTTCTTTCACTCACTCCTTTATCCCTTCCTTTGCCCTGTGGTTCGGGTGGCCCCCGAGATATATGACAGTTGCTGCGTCATTTCCTTTCCTCAAGAACCAATTCTCTCTCTCTTGGTCAATATAGTTATCTCTATAAGTAGTTCTCGTGCACACGTTATTTATGTATTTTGTCATGCTAGGTGAAAGTCCGCCCATAAAGAGAAAATGGCCACGTCCAACTGGTTTACGCGTCCGCTTATAGAATCGAAGAGGCATTGGTTCTATTCCTACTGACGCGTAATTTATTCCTTGTATTTTATACAAATGCACGAGTGTATCTTATTCTCAAAACTTGTCAGTGGTGCGGATGGATGCGCAAATATTGGCGAACAAGGGGGAAAATCTAGCCGACAAATGTGTGAAAAGCCAGCTAAAACGAGAGTCTCGATAGGATGCAAAGTACTTTTAAACTCTCTTTCTCACTTCTCGCCATTCTTTTTCTGCCTGAAAATATATTTCAATCATATAAAAGTGGGCAAAAAAAGCAGCGGCCATTTGCTCTTCCGATCTCGGGACGTTATAAGGACGTGCCATCCGGTACTCGCCTATGGGGCAGAAATGCGGATGCTAAAGAGGAGGTTTCAACGTAAGGACAGTGCAGCAAGCTATTGAAAGCAAAATTATAGGTGTAACATAGGAGATCGGAACCGGGCGGAGTGGGAGGGGGAAGAAACGCGAGTGAAATGTGCTTAGGCAGGGCATGTAACGCGAAAGCAAGATAACCGGTGGTCCTTAAACGTAATAGAGTGGATTCCAAGAGAAGGCAAGCATATATCAGGGGCGGTAAAGCTATGTGGGCGGGTGAGATTAAGTACTTTGCGAGGATATAGTGACCGCAGCTGGCAAAGGACAGGGTTAATTGGAGACACATGGGAGAGGCTTTTGCCCTGCAGTGGGCCTAGTCAGATTGGTAATGATGATGACGATGATTACCCAGGAATGCTAAAGCAGCAGCGCGAATCTGTGAGAAATGCGCGCATTTCTGCCAGCCTTCTTCGTGAACGAGAGGCTCTACAACTGTTCTCGCTTACTCGCAGGTTGTGCACGTCACTCGCGGCCTCCACAAGCGTCCCCATCGAGCGAACGACGTCACGATGTGCGACCTGCGAACGACTCGCACTCGCCTATCACTGCGCCAGTCGCGGTTCAGTCCAGGGCAGTTCTTCACCGCCGAAGCGGGCCGGCCGTACCAGCGCGGCCTCCAGCTACTGGACCTCGCCGACTGCGGATTCGCGTCTGCCATCGGCCGTGCCACGCTGGAGCCGTTCCCGTCGCTTCGTGCCCTTAGCGTCGAAGGCTGCTGCCTGTTCGAGGACGAAATCCTGACAGACAAACTGCCCCTCGATCGCCAACCTCGTCGTGCTGGACATTGAGCGTTCGTGCGTGGACGACACGGATGCCGCGCTCGCGCTCCTGCACGCTCAGAGCCTCCGTGTTTCGTTCTTGGGACGACACGGCATTCACCGGCAAAGCATTCGACTCGGGCTACAGGCGAACGAAGGGACGCCGTAAGATGTGTCTAACACACGTTTGCCTGAGGAGGCCGCAGGTGGGCGAGGAGCGCCTTTACAAAATGTTAAGGATTGCACCTTAGTTGCAGTGGCTCGCTGTGAGCAGCCCCCACATGACGGAGCGCGTCCTGGAGCGTGTGCGGAATGCCGTGCCCAGTTCGTGCCACTTCTTGGAGGTCTTGCCAAGCTCCGAGCAAGCGAGTGGCCTGTGCCAGCATTTCACCTGTGACTTCGTTCAGAGCTTGAAGCCGGGTGTCCCGCCAAGTGAAAACTGCTGAAGCGGTCGTTTATTTCGTTTTTTTCTATTGCGAATAGTAAATTTATTAACTTCATGAGAACTCCGTGTGTCGACTCTTTCCTCACGTCATTCTGCTCACGAATCAAGCCAGTTTGCGATATCAAGGACGGGGTAACCACACCGTAGTGTTTTTACAATGTTTAAGGCAGTGGTGTGTCAAGACAGACTACTACTTAGATCAAAGTTTCACCTAACTGATCAGAAACAAAATTTACGCCTTCTTGGAAGAAAAAATTCCTGACAATTACTTATTTTCCTAATGCGAAATTTGACCGCGGCTCATCAGCTGTTTCAGCTTTTCGATAGATTGAGGCAAAGAATTCAAGCAAGACAGGTATTCTCAATTACAGACAACTTGTTGTTTTTCACACATTTTCCTCCTTAGAAACATTCTACTAACAGTTCTTGATTGTAATGAAGCAACCTTTGTGGTCGGAGAAGTTGATGGATATATGGTCGACTTGCTGCCCCAATGTCTGGTTCTCAAAGACGAGGTCTGTGCAAGTATTTAGCAAGGATGTCACAGCCATGGGAGGCGTTACGAGCGAAACGAACGGGGTGTTCTCCCGCATAAGTGGTAAGAAATTCCTGCTTTATATGTACAGTCGCCGTAAAAAGTAAATGGAAGGCGAAAGTAAAAAAAAATTAATTTAAACCTAAAGCTTAATGGTCCATCTTTGTTGGTGCACAGTGCAATTCGCAAAATCCCAATTAGGCTGCATATATCTATTCGAGGATGCATGAATTAAGTAGAGAGGGGGGGGGGGGGGCAATGATTAAATTTTTTCGTTAATATTGCCTTCCAATTACTTTTCACACCACCTGTACATTAAAGTCCCCACTCACCCTGCCGCCCTGGCAGGTGGCAGTTAATGGTTGATCACGAGAGTTGGCTCACCGTTGTCAGTGCTAACGCATGCAGCCCACATCTCTATTTCATCACCCCACGTACCAATAAGCTTTGAGAAGCCCACTTAGTCAACCAATACACGCGTCTTGCACAGCCACGTCCGGTCGCCGCCTCATGGACCGGCTACACGTCAAACCCTGCTACCGCACTGAGGAAAGGGAGAGAGTGCAAGAACCCTGGAGACGCGCCTTCCGTGTCCCTTCCCCGCAACATGTCCAGAGAAGACCATAGACGTCGTCGCCAGGCGGTCGCGGAAGCTTTGGCGCGATACTATGGTAACCAACAACATGTGTATTACGTGGACGTTGCCGGCCCACACCACGGGGGGTGGTACACGGCCGCAGTCGTACGCAACACAAACACAGTTAGCGCGCTCACCTTCAAAGCCTACAGCACAACACACGCGGTGGAGATTGCCATTGCTCTGGATTTCTCTAATTCCATGTCGAAACGCATCATCACCAACTCGCGAGGGGCCTGTCGAAACTATGAGCTTGGATGGGCTACTCTGCTTGCCTAGCGCATACTGCAGTATAGCTGCCGATGCGACGATCCAATTCCACGTAACCTGATTTGGGCCCCCTGTCACCAGGGGCTCCCGGAAAACGAACAGGCCGATCAAGCCACCCGCGCGCTCTCCCCAGGCTATCTCCCTGTCCTTGGACGCCTACTCAATTCAATTCAATTCAATTTATTCTCCAGTTATACACTGGAACGTTCTCCGGGCTAAAAGGACCGACTGGGCCTTGACTGAGTCCCGGAGACGTTTACGGAGCAGCGACAGGCAGTACATACGGAGAAATACTATACAATACAAAAGTTAAACAGAGTATACACATATAAAAAGTACATACATATATACAAAGCACACAAAAGAGGACACTTATACAGAGTTATATAACTACAAAATGCGAGGAAGAAGGCAATTACAATTTACTAAAGTATTCGTGTAGTTTTTTACGCGAAAGGTTATTCATATCTTTATGGCGATTTAATATAACAGGTAGATTGTGCTTTATGGACTGCAATTTATAATTGGTGCGAAAATGAGGAACGAGCCAAGGATCGGTGTTACGGGTAGCAACATTGTGTTCGTGGCGTGTCAATGAAGATACACGTTTAAAAAAAGATTGGAACTCTTTTGTGGAAAAGAGAAATGACTTCAAGATGCGATACTCATAAAAGTGATGAATTCGGATAATATTGTAGTCAGGAAAACTATCGGCGGTGGTCAAGCCAGGATCAATATTTGCGATGTGGCGCATAATTTTCTTTTGAAGGATACTTATTTTGTTTATGTTGGTTTGTGTTGTGGTAGCCCAAACTAGATTGCAATAGTTTATTTGAGAGAAAAATAAACCATAATATACTTGAAGCCTGGCTTTTACAGGAAGTAACATTCGACAGCGGGATAGCGCGCCAGCAACGACAGAAATCAATCCCAATCAGACAATCACGCAGTTACATTCAAACACATCACGGATTACTACAAGGAGGACCACCGGCGCTACCCGGCCCCTTGTAAGGGAATGGAATTCGCTGACGAGCTCCTCCTCATCAAAATTATCACTAACTCTGTATTGTTCCTTGCGGTGCTTAAACATTTCAACATACTTTGACGGCGCGTGCCAGTTCAGGGGGGCCGACACCTTCCACATGGTTTGGTCGTGTCAGTCAAACCCATCTATTACCCTCAACCCCAACCCTACCAGAGAGAACTGGGAGGCGGCCTGTCAACTAAGACCTAAAGACCCAAAAGGCATTGGTTCAATGGAGGCGGGTGCCGTTGCTTGCCCGTGGGGCCCCGGAATAGGGGCTCCACATGGTACTGTGAGAGGAAAAGGCCAATAGGGCCCTATCTCAATCACCTCTGTAAAAAAAATATATTAGAGAATAAATGTTTTTCACCACCACCTACCTGTCAGCGCAATTCAGGCGTCCGCTAACCCAGGGTGCCAGTTATGTGCACTTCCTTTCCTTAAAATGATCGAAGTATAAAACATTGTGGTATTGCTGGTGTAAAACATTTATTATGTTATGTACAAGAGAGGCATTGCTTGGACCGTGCCTGAAGGGCCCGGCCCTCACAATCACTAGGAGGGATCCCTAGTCCGGGACGCCTGTGGCCTCCGCGGCGGCCAGGGCTCTTGTCACCAGGGCTGGTTGGTCCTGGAGAGTTGAGCAGCCGAGCAGGGCAGCCTCCCAGCCCTCTCCGGTGGGGTGGGAAAGCGGGATTGGCAGGGCATGCCCACACCATGTGATACGTGTCCGCAAACACTTCCCCACAGTGTGAACACTCGCCCGTAAAGGCCGAATTGAAACGCTTAAGCACTGCCGGGCACAGTACCGTGTTGGCGTAGAGGCGAAGCCGCCAACGCTCCTCTGCCTTCTTGAGGCCTTTACAGGGGGGTGGGTATCGGCCGTGAGCGGTTTGATACAGAAGAGAGATCTCCCGAAAAGTAATATTGTCAGCGCCAACGCCAAGGAACACAATGAACACCGACGGTCTAAGGCTTCAACACCGCGTTTCTGGCAAAGCGTTGGCAATGCCTGCAGCCCACATCTCTCGCTCACCAACCCACGTAACTGTAAGCGGGATTCAGGCGTCCACTAACCCATGAAGCCAGTTATGCTTAGTTCCTTTCCTTAAAATGATAGGAGTGCAAAACGTTGTCAGCGCAAACGCTAAGGGAACGCCGACGGCCTATGGCTTCAATACCGCGTTTTTGGCACAACGTTGTCAATGCCTGCAGCCCGCATCTCCCTCTCACCACCCCATTTTCCTATAAGCGCTATTCGGGCGTCCACTGACAAAGGCAGCCAGTTATCCGCCGTTCCTTTCCTTACAATGATAGGAGTGTGAAACGTTGTCAGCGCCAACGCCAATGAGCACATTGAACGCTGACGGCCTATGGCTTCAGCGTCGCGTTTCTGGCACAACGTTGCCAATGCCTACAGCCCACATCTCATCACCGGCTCGCCTATGCCTTCGTGACCAGCCGGATCCTCTACGCCGTGCCGTACCTACGCACCACCAAACAACAAGACGAGCGCATTGACTCCATCATCAGGAAAGCAAAAAAGCGAGCACTAGACCTCCCGGTGGCTACCTCGAACGCCAAACTAAAGGCGTTGGGAGTGGTAAACTCCTATCAGGAGTTGCGGGAGGCCCACCTCGTGAACCAATATACGCGGCTATCGCAGACGGTGCCTGGGCGCCGCCTGCTAAACCGCTTACACATCCAACACACATGCATACCAGAGGGGACGGAGAACATCCCGGTGCTGTGGTGCCACATGCTCTTGGTCGCTCCGCTCCCGCGTAACATGGACATGGCTTCACATGAAGGCAGACGACAAGCGCGGGTTCGCACGCTTGAGAGGCAATATGGTTATAAAGAGGGCGTCTATTACGTGGACATCACAGGGCCGTCGCCTGCGGGATTCTTCACGGCTGCCGTAGTCCACCACGGAATGAATGTCGATGGGCTATCTTTTCGGGCCCCAAATTCAACACGAGCGGAGGAAGTCGCAATAGCTCTCGCTGCCGCCGATCCAAAATCGAAAACGGTAATCACAGACTCTCGCCGGGCCTGTGAACATTATCTTGCAGGCGAAATATCACCTCTTGCCTCGCAAATTCTAAGACGCGCTCTCGCCGATCCAACTCGCACAAAAGTGATCTGGGCTCCTGGCCACCAGGGTCTACGAGGCAATGAGGCCGCTGATGCGGCCGCCCGAGCGCTCATACACCGGGCTCCTCATCCTAGCTCTCATGGCTCAGAAGCTCATAAACCATTTCTGCGGTTCCGCGAAATCCTAATTTATTATTGCGACAGCCACCGTCTCTACCCGGCACCTGCCAAGGGGCTGAGTAAGGCGGAGGAGCGAACTCTGCGGCGCCTGCAGACAGGAACCCTTCTCTGTCCTCCAATAGCAAAACACTTCGATCCGAACACAGATGGGCGCTGCCCGCACTGTGGAGAGATCTGCGATATCTTTCACATGGTGTGGGCATGTACTCAGAATCCTCACCTTCCCCCCTCCCCCACCCCCACCCGAGAGGCATGGGAGACTGCCCTCCTCAACTGCTCCACACTGGAGTCCCAAAGGGCTCTGGTCAAGCGGGCGCGAGACGGGGCCTCGTCATGCGGTGTCCCGAACTAAGGATACCGACCATGCAGCAGGGTTTTTTTTTTTTTACCCTCAAGCTCTCTTTGATTAAAGTTTTTCACCACCACCACCCACGTTCCTATAAGCGCGATTCAGGCGTCCACTGACCCACTCTATCCTCGAACGACTTCGCATCGCTCCCTTCCGTCCACCATCCTCGGTGGTCAATCTCCCGCCTGCCATCAGGGCCAACATCAAGACTCTCCCTCTCCCCCGCAACATGCATCCAACTCATCATCAAGATCGCAGAGAAGCTCGGGCCGCGTCACTCCAGCAGCGATATGCTGGCCGACTTGACGTGCTTTACACAGACGCGGCAGACCATCCTACTCGGACTGCTGCAACAGCGGTTGCCACCGATGAGTACATGACTCTCCATGCCTCCTGCTCCGTACATACTTCACATATCACTAGAGCGGAGGAAGTAGCTATTGCTCTCGCGCTGACCACTTCTAAAGCTAGAGTAGTCATAAGTGACTCACAGCGCGCCATTCTTAATTTTACTCATGGCCGTATTTCAGTCGAAGCGTTTCGCGTACTCGTATCAAATCCTCCTAAGCACCTGACCCTACTGATATGGGCTCCAGCCTTCATGGGTCTGAAGGGCAATGAGGGAGCACATGAGCTAGCTCGAGGGCTCACTTTCCGAGCAGCTTATCACCCCGCCCCAAAAATGCCCGCCTTGGTCAGGAAGGACACCATAATCACTTCACGCGATCTGCTCGAGCACTATCGTCTTTCTCGCCAACTCTATCCAGGTCCGCACCAAGAACTTACAAAGACCGAGGCCGTCACATGGCGCCAACTCCAGACGGACACTTTCCCCAATCCCAAAAGATTCCATAATATATTTCCTGAACGGTATATGCCAATGTGTAAACACTGCAATATCCCAGCAGACCTCCTTCATATGGTCTGGACTTGTCCACGACAACACATGCCAACACCCACACAACATACCTGGGAGGCTCGTCTACGCAGCTCTACCCTAGACGACCAACGAACGCTCATCGGTCTCGCTCTAGAGGCTGCCAGATTCCAAGGAGTCTTGGCCGACCCCTAGATCTGGGCCTTCGGCCCCTTCACTGTTTTAATAAATGTTTACCAACCAACCAACCCACTGACCCAGGGAGCCAGTTATGTTCACTTCCTTTCCTTAAAATGGCACAACGGTTGTCGATACCAACGCATGCAGCGCACATCTGTCACTACCGCCACGTAGCTTAAAGCCCGATTCAGGTGTCCACCACTCCAAAAAGGCAGTTATTCGCCTTTGCTTTCCAAGCTCCCTTGAAGAGAAGTTTATTGAACTGATTATTCATACAAAGGAACCTTAGTCCCTCACAAAGACAAAAACAACAAGGCAGCGACTAGTGTCGCTCGGTACAAACAAGCTATGAAACAAGAACACGACGGCGACTGCTGTCGCCGTTCACACAAAATCATTCACAGCACAGAATGTTCAAAGGGTCCATAATGTCCAGTCGAGGCTAACAAAAAACGTGCGCGACATCAGCCTCCAAAAAGTGCGCGCTACGACGCACTCAAAAAACGCGTGTTCAAGGGTCTCTGTCGCACCGCACTGGGGACACCGAGAAGAAAGAGCGATGCCCCACGCGGCGATGCGGACCCCCGTTGGGAGGACTCTCCAGCCTCGCAGCCAGCCGAAGTCGCGGACGTCTGGTGGTACCCAGTGCGACGTCAAGTCTCGCCACCGTACCCGCCTGCTCCGCTCTAGCTGCTCAGGTGTAGCCTCCTGGATGGCAAGGAGCTCGCAAACGCGTGAGGCCTGCGTCTGAGAGACGTCGACCTCGGGCAGGGTGGCGGTGAGACTCGGCCGTCCGACAAACATACCGGAAGAACGCCGGCTGCCGTTCGGCTGAAGGACCTACGAGTTCACCAAAAAAGAGGCGCCGCGAAGTCCCGAGAAGGTAGGCGAGGAGCCCTCTTCCCGGGCAGTCGGTGGCGTCGACCAGGTCGCGGACGCCTCGAACAGCAAGCACGCTGCACATTGTGCGCAGGTTGGGCAGGCTGAACCCGCCCATGCGCGCGGGAAGACGGAGGAGCGCGCGAGCGACGGCCTCCGTTTTTTCCGCCCAGAAAAAACTGCCACAGAGAGTGGCCAAGCGGCGCGTAAAGGTGCGCGGCGGACAAGCGACGCGAGCTATATAAGAGCGGCGCGCACACCGATGACCTGATGATAAACGCGCGTTCCGACAGCGACAGGTGGAAACGCGCTGCTACTGTCAGGCGTCGCTCAGCGGTCGCTCTCAACTCGGTCCACGAGTCGCGGGCTACCTCCCCCGAGGAGAGGAACACGACTCCTAGCACCTTACAAGCCGGGACCCACTCCACCTCGCCCAGCAGGTCCGATGCGAAGGCCCCGAAACGCAGAGCCTTGCTCTTGCCCCTATTGAGGAGGGCGCCGGACAGCTCACTAGCTCCCGCTGCATTGGTTTCGCATCTTGAAGCGCGACTAAGGT
Organism: Amblyomma mixtum; assembly: GCF_055824585.1. Classification (NCBI taxonomy): domain Eukaryota; kingdom Metazoa; phylum Arthropoda; class Arachnida; order Ixodida; family Ixodidae; genus Amblyomma; species Amblyomma mixtum. The sequence goes on along the minus strand of NC_143012.1, from coordinate 80,291,630 downwards.
GTCCACTGCTGGTTACAACGGACAACGGTGACGGCGACGCCGCGAAAAGCAGAAAAGGGCCCCAAAGGGATGCTCTCTACAACAATCTTATCTGGTGGCAGACACCAGAAATAAAGGTTCGATGTGTTGCCTTCGCTTTAGAGCGCAGAGCTCTTTAGCGCACGTTTCTGCGTTTCGCGGCGTTGCCGTCGCCGTTGCTGTCGCCGTTGTCCGTTGTAACCAGCAGTGGACACCTAAGTTCCGATTTAAGCTGCGAAGCCAATGGAGCGAGAGCTTGGGACGCAGAGGGTAAAATTGGTATATTGGTTTCGCAGGAAGGGAAATGGCGCAGAATCTGTCTCACACATCTCGGTGCCCACCTGAGCCAGAGGGAAAGCACATGCCGTCTTCGAGCAGCGGACACCTGAATCGTGCTTTAAGCTACGTGGCTGTAATGACAGATGTGCGCTGCATGCGTTGGCATAGACAACGTTGTGCTAGAAACGCAGCGCTGAAGCCATAAGCTGTCGGCGTTCGTTTTGTTCATTGGCGTTGGCATGTTGCACTCCGATCATGGGCAGAACTAGCTCCCTGGGTCAGTGGACGCCCGAATCGCGCTTATAGGTGCGTGTGGTGACAATAGATAGATGTGGGCAGCAAGCATTGACAACGTTGTGCCAGAAAGGCGGCGCTGAAGCCATAGGCCACGTTTTTATGGAGGCAAAGAGCAAGTGGCGCCCGTGTGCTGTGCGATGTCAGTGACATAAACGCTTTGGATGCTTTGATTCGCAAGGCATTCAAGGTAGCACTTCACCTTCCCCTCAACACACCCACAGACAGATTACTAGCCCTGGCCCTCCACAATACGATCGGGGAACTGGTGGAGGCCCACCGACAGGCCCAATACATCAGGCTCACACAAACCTCCACAGGTCGGTATATCCTGGACACCCTCGGAATCAAAATACCGGCCAAAGACAACCCTCCTCGCCATCCGACGATCCCTTCACCGAGAGCTCCTCATCAGGCCGCTCCCGAGGAATATGCACCCGTCCCACCATGAGCAGCGCCGCAGAGCCCGTGCGAAGGCACTCCATCGAGCGTACGGCCCCCAGCCGAACGCCGTGTGGGTGGACGCTGCCTGCACGGGTGATGAAGCGACAGCAGCTGTGTTGGACTCCTCTTTATCCGCCCTCCTCACACTACCTCTCCCTCCAGACACGTCCCCAGAGGCTGCAGAGGAAGCCGCCATTGCCCTTGCTATAACCCGCACGGAAGCCCGGTACATTTTAAGCGATTCTAAAACTGCGATTCTAAATTTTTCTCGAGGCCGAGTCCATGTCCCTGCTTTTCTCATACTGGACTCGCCCGATGCCCCCCCGCCCCGCCAAGTGGAGCTGATATGGGTGCCCGCGCACTCCGGGAATCCCGGAAACGAGGCCGCCAACCTTTTAGCCCGAGGTTCTTTAAACCGGGCTCAGGTGGCCTCGGATCGGGGATTCACGAAGGATCGCATGCACTCATTCAGTGAGCTGACCCAGGCATACAGAGCCTCTCGCCAGCTCTACCCCCCGTCCCACCCCTCCCTAGATAACAGACACGCAACACTCTGGCGCAGATTACAAACACATACTCTCCCCTCGCCCCTTACCCTAACCCACTATCATCCCTCCTTCCCCACTCCTGCTTGCGCCCTATGCCCAGAACCCTTCGCTTCTTCCCTCCACATCCTTTCCCTCTGCCCGGCGGACCCTCACCCGCGGGACCTAGAGAACCTCAAGACCTGGGAGGACTGGGAGACCCTGCTGCGCTCGGAGGACCCGGCCGTGCAGAACATCGCCACCGACCGTGCTGCCAGTGTTATGGACCTTCGGAACATAAACACTTGAGTGCAGTGGGGTCGTGCGGGGACCCTGGGGCGTGCCCCGAATTCCTCTGTAAATAAAGTTTTCTCTCTCTCTCTCTCTGCACATTAAAGATCCCCAGGTGGTCGAAATTATTCCGGGGACCTCCACTACAGCACCTCTTTCTCGCTTTCTTCTTTCACTCCTACCTTCCTCCCTTCCCTTACGGCGCGATTCAGGTGTCCGCCGAGATATGGGAGACAGATACTGCTCCATTTCCTTTCGCCAAAAACCAATTGACCAATTTTTTAAGCCATAGGCCGTCCGTTTTGATTCTGTTCATTGGCGTTGGCGTCGAGAACGTTTTACACAATGATCATTTTAAGGAAAGCAAGTGCGCATAACTGGCTCCCTAGATCAGTAGCCGCCTGAATTTCTCTTATTGGTACTTGGGGTGATGATAGAGAGATGTGGGCTGCATGCGTTAGCGCTGACAACGGTGAGCGAACTCTCGCGATCAACCTTAACTACCATCTGGAAGAGTGGGAGGGTGGTGGTGGTGGTGAAAACATTTATTACGAATGAACAGGAGGTATGTTTGGATCAGCCCGTAAGGGACCGATCCTCACAAACACTAGGTGGAGGTCCCTAGTATGGGACCCCAGTGGCGGTTGCCGCCGCCCGGGCGCGCCCGACTAAAGCTTGTTGGGCCTGTAAGTCGTTGGGTGCGGACTTTAATGTACGTACATCTAAAAAAACGAATTTCTTACCACTTATGCGGGAGAACATCCCGTTTCTTTCGCTCGTAACGCCTTCCGCGGCTGCGACAACCTCTCCAAATACTTGCATAGACCACCTTTGAGAACCAGGCAGTGATGCAGCAAGTCGAGCATATATCCATCTATTTCTCCGATCACAAAGCTTCCTACAATCAAGAACTGTTAGTGGAGTGGTTCTTGAAGAAGGTTTGGTTTATTGGTTTATTGGTGTTTAACGTCCCAAAGCAACTCGGGCTATGAAGGACGCGGTAGTGAAGAACTTCGGAAATTTCGACCACCTGGTGTTCTTTAGCGTGCACTGACATCGCACAGTGCACGGGCCTCTAGAATTTCGCCTTCATCGAAATCTAGCCACTGCGGCTGGGTTCGAACCCGCGTCTTTCGGGTGAGCAACCGAACGCCGTAACCACTGAGCCACAGCGGCGGGGTTCTTCAAGAAGGAATATGTGTGAAAAATAACAAGTTGTGTGTAATTTTACATGCATGCCTTGCTCGAATTCTTTGCCTCAATCTATCGAAAAGCTGGAACAGCTGCCCCGCCGCGGTGGCTCAGTGGTTACGGCGCTCGGCTACTGACCCGAAAGACGTAGGTTCGATCCCGGCCATGTCCCTGCTTTTGACATACTGGACTCGCCCGATACACCCCCGCCCCGCTAAGTGGAGCTGATATGGGTGCCTGCGCACTCCGGGAATCCCGGAAACGCGGCCGCCAACCTTTTAGCACGAGGTTCTTTAAACCGGGCTCAGGTGGCCTCGGATCGGGGATTCACGAAGGATCGCATGCACTCATTCAGTGAGCTGACCCAGGCATACAGAGCCTCTCGCCAGCTTAACCCCCCGCCCCACCCCTCCCTAGATAACAGACACGCAACACTCTGGCGCAGATTACAAACACATACTCTCCCCTCGCCCCTTACCCTAACCCACTATCAACCCTCCTTCCCCACTCCTGTTTGCGCCCTATGCCCAGAACCCTTCGCTTCTTCCCTCCACATCCTTTCCCTCTGCCCGGCGGACCCTCCCCCGCGGGACCTAGAGAACCTCAAGACCTGGGAGGACTGGGAGACCCTGCTGCGCTCGGAGGACCCGGCCGTGCAAACCATCGCCACCGGCCGTGCTGCCAGTGTTATGAACCCTAGGAACATAAACACATGAGTGCAGTGGGGTCGTGCGGGGACCTTGGGGTGTGCCCCGAATTCCTGTTAAATTAAAGTTTTTTTTTTTTCTCTTTCTCTCCCGGCCACGGCGGCCGAATTTCGATGCAGGCGAAATTCTAGAGGCCGGTGTACTGTGCGATGTCAGTGCACGTTCAAGAACCCCAGGTGGTCGAAATTTGCGGAGCCCTTCACTACGGCGTCTCTCATAGCCTTAGTCGCTTTGGGACGTTAAACCCCAATAAACCTACTACCTAAACCGAACCCGGGTACTCCAGCCCAGCAAGATAAAACGCATCGCAAAGAGACACTGCGTGGGGCAAACGCATAAACTTCAGCAAAGTTTTCAATTAGTCTCTATCTCTTGACGATATTGGCAGATAAACGCATTAATGTTGCCTTCTATTTCGGTATGTTTTATATAATTCTTTGCTTTCCTTCTCGTGCTTCGCTGCATTCGCTGTAGAGTCAGTGTCTACCAATGCTGTCCCCGTTAGTGCCGTGAAAATTTAGAACTAACTATTACTTTAGTGTATGTCCTTTGTATGAGCTTCTAGGATCTCCGAGTCAGTTAAAATACGGGTCTGTACTAGCAATGTTCTTTTAGATATGGCGGCATGTTTTTGTTGGAACTCCGTTCTGTTGGCGCGAGGCACTGACAGTTGTCGTTTTGTCGTGCAGTGGAGTAACGACAAAAGATTACCAGACGCTGATTATCAAGCGTTACCTTAAGTTTTTTTTTTTGCACAAAGCATTTTGATGCCAACATTTATAGCATAAGAAGGAAAATCGTTTGACAGCACTTCGAATGTCCTACCTCAAGTAGCTTGGTCGTAATGGTCATCTGAAAACCAAAAAAATTATGGTTTTGGAGACCAAAGGTCGTCGGTACGAATGCGCTAAGCTTTGACTCTACTATTAAGGCGGTATCCTTTAATGCCTCATCGTTGTAAGCAGGAGTTGTCGACAGAAATGTCACGCTTTTCAATTGGTCGAAATGATCGTTACGTCACAGTGCGCGAATTTCAAACATTGTCACTTGTATTTTGGCTAGTAACCCAGCAACCAATTAAAGGGATGGTATAGTGATGCTCCATGTAAGTGGGTCTGAGTTTAGTTGATAAGTTAATTTACAGATTACCGTCATTAACCTAGTTATGCTAATTAATTATTAATTACTTTCCTAAATGTGCAAATTGGTCGAGTGGGGGAATCGAACTAGAGTCTCCGGAGTGCGAGACAAGCACGCTAACCATTCCGCCATGGCTGGATGTTTGGCGCGTCTTGTGAATAAGGTGTCTTCGTTCGCTCCCATCTTCCTCCCTTCCCGTTACGACGAGATTCAGGTGTCCACCGTGATATGGGAGACAGATACATTTCTTTTCCTCAAAAACCAATTTACCGACGAGCAAGGCGTAAATTGGTAAATTGGTTTTTGAGGAAAGGAAATGGCGCAGTATCTGTCTCACATATATCGGCGGACACCTGAACCGCGCCGTAAGGGAAGGGAGGAGGGTAGGAGTGAAAGAAGAAAGAGAGAAAGAGGTGCCGTAGTGAAGGTCTTCAGAATAATTTCGACCACCTGGGGATCTTTAACGTGCACTGCAACAAAACAGGTGTATACTACGTGGACGCCCCCGGCCCTCACCACGGGAAATGGTACACGGCCGCGGTAGTTCACAACAGCAACACAGTTAACGGCCTCACTTTCAGAGCCCGCAGTGCAACACAAGCAGAAGAGGTCGCGATTGCTCTCGCGGCCTCACATTCCAATTCAAAATACATAATCACCGACTCGCGAGGGGCCTGTCGGAACGTCGAACAAGGCTGCACTCCCTTCCTAGCCTATCGAATATACCAAAATTGCATACGGGATACGGACCCCGCACACCGTTACCTCATATGGGCCCCTGCTCATCAGGGGTTGGCAAGAAACGAGGCAGCAGACGCAGCCGCCCGCGCGCTCTCTCACCGGGCTGTTTTCTCCTCCCCACCTGATCAGGTACCCGATTTTAATCCGGTCTATACGTTCAAAAATATCGCAACCTAATATCAAGATAGCCATCGCCTTTACCCTAGCCCATGTAAAGGCCTCAAGAAGGCGGATGAGCGGCTCCTTCTCCGCCTCTTCACCCATACATTGCTGTGCCCGGCAGCCCTAAAACATTTCGACCCCTCCTTTAGCGGCAACTGCCTGCACTGTAGTGCGGTGTCTTCAGACACCTATCACATGGTGTGGGCCTGCCCCTCCAACCCGGCCATTCCCCCCATCCCCAACCCAACCCGGGAGGACTGGGAGGCGACCCTGCTCGGCTGCCACGACTTACAGGCCCGACAGGCCTTAGTCGGTCGCGCCCGGGCGGCGGCTACCGCCACTGGGATCCCAAACTAGGGACCTCCACCTAGTGTTTGTAAGGATCGGTCCCTTACGGGCAGATCCAAACACCTCCTGTCCGTTCTGAATAAATGTTTTCACCACCACCACCACCAATGTGCACTGACATCGCACAGCACACGGGCGCCTCTTGCGTTTCGATGGAGGCGAAACGCAAGAGGCGCCCATGTGCTGTGCGATGTCAGTGCACGTTAAAGACGTAGAGCCGAACAGACGATGGCGTTCTGTGGACTCCCTGGCACCGTTGCAAGATGCTGTCGCGCTGCACTCTTAGAGGCGAAGCTTAACGTCTTAACCACACATCACTGACACAAGCAGCAACACCGCGCATAAAGCTTTCGCCTTACCGCAGTTTAGGTGAGCAAAGTGCCCCCTGAATTTTTAATTTTATGCTCCATAACACGCCGAATTGTTTGATACTACCTGATGCCCATCCGAATGTTCTCCGCAACTTAAGTTGTTCACAATCTGTACCAACGGTACCACTCAATGGTCCAGTCCAGCTGTTTGCACACTGGGGTATTTACAGGGAGACGAAAGTTTGGTATACACTATATGCGCACTTGGGGGCTGCTTGTCAGTATAGCACTTTGCTTTGCAACCGGTTGGGTCACACAGTATGGTACCACCCTGGCAGCTGGTAGCGCACCACTTGGTAACTGGTGGATACCACCAATGGTTGCTTATCATGGCGGCCACGTTGGTCATATGATATGCAAATTTTGTTTATGCAAACGCTAACCCCTGTAGACACCATTTTTAGACAATGACCTAGTGTTGCATACTCACACGACCTTGAGTACCGCGAGTAGCAGAGCTAACACTCTGAAATCTGCAGGCATTCAAAAGGTGAAATTTTTGCCTTTAAGTACACTGCTGGAGCCTTCAGTCTCAGCGCGGTGTGAACCAGGGTCGACACAAAGGAAGTAGGCTTGGGAGACCCTACTGCGCTCCGAGCACCCGGCCAAGCAAGCCATCGCCACCGGCCGGGCTGCCAGTGTCATGAGCCTCCGGGACATGAGCGTTTGAGAGCAGTGGGGCCGTGCGGGGGCCCACGGACCTGTGTGTCCCAAACTCCCCAGTTGTAAATAAGGTGTTCACCATCACCACCACCACCGCTTCGTCTTCCAATTCTTTATACCACACAGCGAAAAAAAATTCAGGGGGCACTTTGACTGTCTTAAGTGGGTAGAGGCGAAAGCGTTTTCCGCACCACTTTGACTGCTTCTGTGGCACTGGTGGCGTCACATATAATTGAGTACTAAATACTAAGTGATGACAAATCACTAATTAATGATTGATTACTGATAAATGCCTGAGTACTAATTAACTGCTAATTAATGACGCTTAAGCTTCGCATTTAGGAGTGGAACGCGACAGCGTGTTGTAGCGCTGCCAGGGATTCCACGGAAGTAAAATAAATGTAAATTGGTTTTTGAGGAAAGGAAATGGCGCAGTAACTGTCTCACATATCTACGCGGACACCTGAACCGGACACGGGCGCCTCTTGCATTTCGCCTCCATCGAAACGCGGCCGCCGCGGTCGGGTTCGAACCCGGGTACTCCGGCTCGGTAGACGAGCGCCTTACCACTGAGCCACCGCGGCGGGTATCCACGGAAGGCCACCACACGTTCGGCGCGATGCCTTGCCCTTTGAACGCAACGCTTTTTGAGGAAAGAAAATGGCGCAGTAATTCTCTGTCATCTCGGTGGACACCTGAACCGCACCGTAGAGGAAAGGAGGAAGTGGGAGTAAAAGAAGACAAAGAGGGCGCGTAATGAAGGAAATGAAAATTGTATTTCAGGAAAGGCAATTACGCAGTAACTGTCTCACATATCTCGGTGAACACCCGCCAAAATTTAGGGGGCACTTTTTTTACCTAAAGTGTGGTCACTGATGTGTGGTTAAGATGTTAAGCTTCGCCTCTAAGAGTGGAACGCGACAGCATCTTGCAACGCTGCCAGGGAGTCCATAGAACGCCATTGCCCATTCGGTTCTACGCCTCGCTCGTCGGTAAATTAGTTTTTGAGGAAAGGAAATGTATCTGTCTCTCATATCTCGGTGGACACTTAAACCTCTCCGGAAGGGAAGGGAGGAGGATGGGAGTGAGCGAAGACACCGTATTCACTAGACGCGCCTTTGTTCATTCCCATCCATCGAGTGCTGTAGCCATGTAAATAGCCATGTAAATAGTCACATATGTTGTAATGCACTGTATTCCCACGCCTTTGAAGGCAATAAAGAAAAGAAAAAAAGCTGGCATGGCGGAGTGGATAGCATGCTCGTCTCGCACGCCGAAGACCGGGGTTCGATTCCCGAGCTCGACCAATTTTCTACTCGGTTTTATTTATTTATATGGCCTGACTAGAAACGTTAATTAGGCTAATTGCGTAATTAAGCAATTAACTAAGCTGAGTTCCACTTACTTGGAACATCACTATACGATCCCTTCAATTGGTTGCATGGTTACTAGGCAAAGTACAATTGGCCCCGTTTGAAATTCGCGCACTGTGACTTCACGGCCGTTTCGACCAACTGAAAAGCGTGACATTTTCTGTCGACAACTGCTGCTTATAACAATGAGGCATTAAAGGCTTTCGCCTTAAAATCTAAGCCCCAGCACGGGGGTGTAGTTACGGTTAGACGTATGTGAGAGACTGCGAGATCATCGTGGTCACCATTAACATTCCAGCGTGTACGAAGAAAATCATATGCTGCAGCCTTATGCCCGAGACACACACATATGTGCTGTGCACTCTCGTGTGTCAGAACTGTCTCCGCACTGGCCGCGCACAGTGCACATGCCGGTGCCCCGGGTTGTGAGCACGCAGGGGCAACAGGCACGAAAAGAACTCCAGCAGTTCTCGCGCGGCAGGGATGCGAACTTGCCTGCTTTGCAAAGCTCAAGTCCACTTGGGAATAGATCCGTCATGCCAAAATTGAGTGAACAATTTCTCCTGTCGACAGGATCTATTTACCGCCAGATACAGACGATAAAAAGTAGGAAGAGACCCTCCAGAAGCAGAAAACAATGCACCGCCTCGAAGACTTCCACCCGCGAGTACATAGCTAGTGGAAGAGCGGCTCAGCTGCCACCTCACGCTAGATCTCACTGCTATACTCCTTGCGCCAACCAAAATACCGCATCCCCTAGCCTGGGTCCAAGCCCATAATGCAGGCACCAGTGGCCAACAGCGAATCCATCGCGTAACCCCAAGCAACCAAGTGCAGCCCCGGAAACTACGCTGCCTTGTTGAAAATGGACGAGGCCACCGTAGGTCGCAGCATCAGCTCAATGACATCTGCCCCGAACTCGATGGCCTGCGCTGCCATCTCGACAACTTACCACAGCTGTGTTGGGTTAGTGCTTGAGTTAAGTCGGCTGTTGAGTAGGTTTTTCGAGAATGGTTTGGAGATGATTGGGGCTGCTGCGGACGACGGAACACAACTGGGTTCTGTCGTCCTCTCTTGTCCTGTCTTTCGCGCTGTAACTATGAAAGATCGTCACCAGCTCGGCCAAGAGCTTGCTTTAGACAACTACAACAAGCGATAACATCCCTATGGTAACGGCAGACGGCGGCTAAAAACTGAGGACCGGTGCCCGAGGTGTCACAACGAGATCAACATTATGAGTGCTTCCACCGACAGCGCGATTCCTCCTCCACGTTCAAGCCTACATCTCAATGCACCATTGTAACTGCAACCCCAGCCCATTAAACCGTATTCATCACTGGAGTCAATCACTATGCAAGAACACTCTTTTGACTCCTCAGCAGACCCAACCCGCTCCAAAACATTCTTGACAAACCTATTCGACAGCCGACTTAACACAAGAAGGAACTCAGTTTCCTGATTGAATGGAGCCCAATCGGGAGCAGCTACATCTGCAGGAGCAACCAAGCTATTACAACAGCAGCAGCAGCAATACCTCAGTGCAATTGTTTTGTGGTTTTATGGGTCTTAACACCCCAAAGGGACTCAGGCTAGGAGGGTCGCCGTAGTGCAGGCCTCCAGTAATTTCGACCTCCTGGCGTTCTTTAACGTGCACTGACATCTCACAGTACATGGACCTCTAGAATTTCGCCTCCATCGAAATTCGACCACCGCGGCCGGGATCGAACCCGCATCTTTCGGATCAGTAGCCGAGCGCCATAACCAATGAGCCACCGCGGCGTCTCTCAGCGAAATGTTCGAACATATCGGGGCACAGACGTATAAACCCACACGGCCATCGTGCGAGGTATTGCGCAGCAGAACAAGAGCCATTCAAAACAAATGAAGTGCTCGTGATCCACAAGACCAAAAGATGAGCACGATCATAAATTTCGGAGGTATAAGCAGCAGTCATCTTCATTAACCGCTAGCCATGCCGACCAACCTCAATATTGAAAGGTGTGCTGTGTTGGTACTGGTGGTTCTCAAGTGGCACTACCGGGCGTCCAGCAAGGCCCGCCATAGTTCCACTACCTCTTCGAGCAAGTCGGCTATCCTCAGATGCTTCTCATTCAAAGAGAGCCCGGAATTTACCAATTTATGTCACTAAACCAGATTTTCTTCCTTTTTCAACCCGACATCATTAAAACGGTAGTGGTCAAAAGCGGGTAACCGCATAAACATAGCTCTGTTCGTCAGTCACAAATTGAAGCGCGCATTGCACTCTATACTTAAAAATAATCGCTGTGGACTAGCCAGTCGAATGATGTCACAGCCATTGCAGCTTCGGTCTACCTGTAGCTTGAAGTATCAGCCAAACTTCAAAACAAATTCGTGTGGTAGAAAACCCTCATTACAGCCGTCCCACAAGCACAGATCATAATTGTCGGTGATTTTGATTGTCAACAGTACACGCTCTGGAGGTATAACGCATCCACTGACAAGAGGCGCTTTGCAACACCGTAGAAAAAGGTCGACCTTGTGCTAGCCACCACTATAATCGCTTCCCATTTAGCTAAGGAATGACATTGCTGCCAGAGCACTGCGGGCAGGAATCTACTCATACAGACAACTCCCCAGCCGCATTTCCCCAGAGCGGAAGAACCGCTGAGGAGTTCGTCGACTGGTACCCTTCTGGCGGCTGCTACGCGAGTGCGATCAGAACATCCCTATAAAATACTGAAGCTCTGAAGAACCAGCAGAGACACTTTCGTTATATTTGATGCCAGTCTTATGAATCTATCCGCCTGCGGGTGAACTGACCGACACTTTTATGCCGCTCTTTGCCTTGGCATCCTGAAAAACTTTCGGACTCGCGACATTTTGTCAAACTTTGTCCAATAGGCATTCTTATCATCATCATTTTTGCCACTCGAGGGAGCGCCGCATAGTGTGTATTCTAGTGTTGCATTTTCGCTGCCTTCCCTCCATCTCCTACTTACGCGTGCCACTTGCTCCTGCGCAAGCACTACACTAAGAAACCAGGGTGCACCGCGGGGAGAGCTCTGTAATTCGACCGTTCTTGGAAGTATCGTTTTAACTAGTTTGTAAAAATGCCTCTTTCATCAAGGTGGTTCTCATTACATGTACAGTGGATGTCGCCTTAAATGTGCAAAGTTTCCATCACTACAATTAGGTACAGCGTAGGCATTTCATGCTACATAGCAGCGAGCCCCTTTTCTACTAAAATTGGAAATTTTCTAGGGGCTGTGAGGTTTTGTAGAGCAATACGGCTAAGAGAAACCTCATTTTTTTTTTTATGGGTGATTTAATGATCCCTGTTATCTTCAAGTGTGCTTGGCCGTAGTTATAGCGACAGTACAACGCCGCCAATACACAGCCACCCAGCTTTCTCAGAGTAAAGACGGCGTTGGTCAGAGCCATGATGCCTGCATGGCTTAGTAACTCGAGACAGAAAAGCGCGAATGCTTGGCCGTTTAATGAAAATATTCTGGAATGCTACACTGCAGTGACAGACAACAAGTGGAAACAAACGGCAGCCGCCGACAAGACTTATAGTTGCAATACGTATTGTTGGCGTATGCTATTTGTGTCAGTTATGGTGTATCCCTGCCGCACAGCACATGATTTATCAACATCAACATGACCACATTCTGCGTCACAACAATGCGACGTACAGCAAATCGTACAACAGTAGTACATGGCATTGTCATGTTCGTAGAAAGTACAGCAAACTTCTAGAGCACTGGTGGCATATCATGCACCGACCGTCAATCGCCCCTTTCTGGGCAGTGCCGACTGCCCTAAACTGTCGTCATAGAGGATAATACATACGAGCATAACGTGGGTAAAATGAAGCGGACCACCGAGCGAGCGGCAAGTAGCGGCCATGCTCCAACGCTGCCGGCATTATAGTATGAATTTGCATTTCCCTATTAGATGCTGCGATCAAGAGCGAACAAAGAAAAACACACTGAAGTATCAGTAAGAACGTAGACATGTCGACCATGCGTAAAGGATAATCCGCAGATGCATCTACGTATAAAATAGTTTGGAAAGCACGCCGGGCGTATTTTTATTTATACTATAAAAAAACGCCTGTCTGGTCCGTCTGGCATTCGACGTGGCCTGATGTACCGGGTCCGTACAACTGGCGCGAAGCCACAACCTGTTTTTTGTACTTTTATTCTACAGAAAGGCGCATTTTGTGAACTTCAAATCATTAACCTCGAAGTTCTCATTCGCGCACTGGTATTCTCGCACCAGATTCGCCACATGATGCGTATGATGGCTTCCACGTGAAAATGAAGCGAGCCATAAGACATACTACAATGCTGAATTTAATCACAAGGATTGCGCCAAAGCAACCTTCACGTAGTCAGGATAAGTGGAGCGAAGAATGAATTCTACGAGCGTATATCAAACACTAGTCATGGCTGGAAGCATTTACAAACGCGTTTGGTAGCCTATAAATGCAAATTCAGAGAGACTCATCGAGGTCGGTCAGCCGGCTCTCAATAAATGTCTTCCTTCCAATAATTCCTTCCTTTACGTGAAAGGGAAGGGCATTACAATACAACGCATATGAAGAAATGCGTTATGCACGTCATTTGCCCCTATTGATGACTGTGCTATGCTAACACAAGGCTTTAAGTAAAAGTCATGCTCTCCTGCTGCGATTCGTAAGTAATACGAAATATATTAAAACATATTACTTAACTAGAATGCGAGCATTGTTTCGCGCAACATGCGTTGCGAAGTTTGGCATTCTTGGCACTTAAAATTTGCAATGCAAGTTGCGTTACTGAGAGCATTTTTCGACAAAAGGTTTTGGTGCAATCAAAACATTTGGCAGCGCGAAGTTCATTCTCTGTGCATTGTTCGTAGGAATAATCAATTTATTGATTGTTTCCTTTTTTCTCTCGTTACAGGCATAGGTTCAGAAATACCAGCGCTGTACGATAACTTGGAATCGTGCCTTTGAAACCTTTGGTCAGACATGACAGCTTTGGTACATTTAATTTCTTAAATTTACATTTATTTTACTCAATAAAGGTGTGGGGCAACAAAGTTCATTACAGTTTTACTTTCCTACATCACCAGTCGCACAGTGAGCACAGGTGTGCAGTCCTACATGAGGCTGAACAATTAATTTCATGCCGTAAGACACTCAAAGCACTTCACACGCACGTCACAAATGTGAATAGCCTGCTTACACGATTTTATCGTTTTGGGCTCGAAAAACGGCTACCACCCAAAGATTTGTTTGCATAAAGGAATTTATGCTTTGCATGTTGTTGATGTGCTACTATAGATCTCCACTGGCGTGAAATCCCATTTCTGACATTGAGTGTTGCCGAAACATCTTAGGGGTATTTCTACATGTGTGCTACGAAACTTCCTTCGGTGAATGTTTGTGTGTTTTTGATGGCACATTTCGCTGCCGCCTGATTTGAAGAAAATACATTCACTTGTCATATCACCAGAACCGTCAACCGCGCATGAAAGACATCTCGTGATCATAAAGCAATATGCATACCACTTCGCACTCAGAGCGCTACGGTGAAATCCTGAATCCAGTTCTTCTTCGCTCGCTCAATGGCATGCTCTATAAAAGAAAAGCTTAAAGGTGCACTGAAGAGGAATCTGAACTCGTCTTTTTGCCGCGGGAACTCGATCTACACGTTCCTAGCATTCTTAGAAACTACGACTTATTGCCCTGTGTGGCCGATTTCCCTAATTGAATCGAATTAACGCCCGGCTCCCGCCTTTTTTCTTTTTAATTCTCCCTCGTACGGTGGGCGGAGTCGACCAACGCGGGGAGTGCCTTTGATCCAGCTCCGTGGAGGCTTTGCTTTCGCTTCATTTTGTTTTTTAGGTTTTCGCGAATAAATACTTTCATTTGCAGATTATATAACCGCAAAATAAGCCCGCAGAAATAAAAATACGCAGGGACTATTTGCTACTACAGACTACTACGTATTACTCCGCCGGTGGCAGAGCGGCAAGCGGCCACGGGACTGGGTGAGAGGCACTCCCCGCGTTGTTCGACTCCGCCCACCGTAGGAGAGAGAATTCAAAAAAAGAAAAGGCGGGAGCCGGGTGTTAATTCGCTTTAATTAGCGAAATTGGCCACACAGGGCAATAAATCGAAGATTCTAAGAATGCTCGGAACGTGTAGATTGAGTTCCCGCGGCAAAAAGACGAGTTCAGATTCCTCTTCAGTGCACCTTTAAGCGCTCGTGTGGGCCCTAATAGTTTATTCAAATGCGATCAGTCAGTGACTCATTGTACATGTACTGGAGCTCAGGGAAGAAACCTTTTGCTCAAGTAGGGGCTCCTACAGTTGACAATTTCCGTTTTTTGGCGTATTTGGAAACTCATACTAGGTATAGCAAGCCAGTGTGTTAAAGTATTTGCGTCGTGGATAGTCTTGGCGGACGGAAAGCTTCTTTCTCTTACAAATATTCAGCGATAATCCTGACGGCGTTGTTCTTCTCCACGACTACGTCAGTGTACATTACACAGCAAAGGCAGACTTCTCCACGCAAATGATTGTTTCCGGAATTGCTCCTCCTCCTTCGGCTAACGGCAATAATCTCTCTGTCTGCTTCCGGGAAGAACTGACCTCCTGTCCTAGGGTCACGTTGCAACCAAACTTCGCGGAAGGCTTGGAAGCCCTGGAGGCAGCACTGGACAGTGATTAACTGACACCTTGTCTTCAAACGACTTACAGCCTGTTGGGGACATTTGGTAACGAAATCACGGTGCTTCGCAGCGTTCTGTGCGCGAAAATAAGTTTATATTCAAAGCAGAGCAAAAGACGGGACGCAAGGCAGGTGTCCCCGCGAAGGCAGACCCGTCCTATGTGCTGTTTCGAATGTGAACATTACCAACAAGGCCAATTCACAACAATGGTGACAAAATAAGGAGTGCCTTCGAGAAGCAACGTAGCAGGCAGGTGGGCCACAAACGGCACATAACCTTTTGGCATCGTCACAACTTACCAATCGGATTGTCACCAAAATGCGCTCCATGGCAGTTAAATTGTTAATCTGTCGCTGGAGTTTCCTCGAGAAGAGCAACCCGGGTCGCACAAGGCCCACTGCTGGGAGCACCTGCCATCGCAGGGCAGTGGCGCATCGCTCAACCGCTGCACCACTGCGCCAGGAATGGCACGAGGACTCCCAGGGAACTAAGAATGTGAAGTTGCGAATGCCCAGTTCTATATGAATGGAAAATAACGCAGTAAGCTATCGTGTCAAGGCGGAGCTCAAGTGTCGCCACCATTTTTTTTTTGTTTTCTATATAACATTACATGTCTTGTCCACAACCCAGCTAACGAGAAGTTTGTTATAGGACATTTAACGATTTGCCTTGAAACACAGCTGAAACGCAATGTTACGCGCTACATACTAGCGCAGTTAGGACCGTGATAATAATTTTGTACACTCTGGTCTGGCTTGAAGAAACCATAACTAATGCTTGAAAATCCCACCCACTTTCGATGACAGTTAAATGGCCATCACCAAATGTACTGAAGAAATTATAATAGAGTTATTGTTCACGCTGGAGCGCTGTTAACAGGAACTTCGTCGCCATTTGTGTTCCTTCGTGTTTCGTGCAGAACAATCGCTTTTCTGTTCTCTATACAGGGTGTTCTAAGACTTTACTAAATTTTTAAAAATAGGCTTTTTGAGTTAGAATAGGGCTTTTCGCGACATAGCATTGTCAGCGGTGTAGTGCATCAAAATACATCCAAAATGTGTTAACCAGAAGGCTGGGTAACTGATATTGAATAGATAGAAAGGAATTTAATGAGGGAAAGATGGAGAGGTCGGCCGGTGGTAACATGGCCCTGGCCTGCTACTCCACACAGGGGAAAGGAAAAAGGAGGAAAAGGAAAGTGCGAATGAAGGCTGATGACGGCATAATACAATGAGTTTCACGGGTGATGTCTACACACACACACACACACACACACACACACACACACACACACACACACACACACACACACACGCACGCACACGCACACGCACGTACACGCACGCGCGCGCGCACACACACACACGCACGCACACACACGCACGCACACACACACACACACACACACCACTGGCTGGCACTCGCATCGCGGTTAGTAGACGCACATAAAACTCATAAAACTGGTGTCTGCAACACAAACACCGACACATGTCATTAACCATGTAGGTTGTGCACAGGCGGTCACAGACGAGTATCCAGGCCTGTTTCACACAAAAAGTTGAGCAGGGCCTTTATGACACGTCACCAATCAGAACATCTCGTCCTGGCGCCCAGAAGAGTTTCCTCAGAGAGAGGGCGAGAGTCCAGTTGTTTCACGGTCGCCTCCAATGTTCTTCTTGCAGCAGTATATTTCGGGCACTCGCAAAGAAGGTGTCCAATAGTCTCTGGAGCGTGGCACTGTGCGCAATTTGGTTTACTTTCGATGCCGATCTTGTGAAGATAGTGTTTGGTGTAGGCAACGCCAAGCCGTAGCCGGTGGCGTAAAGTCCCATGACGTCGCACCACCATAGATGGCAAATGTAATCGTGAGCCGGCGTCAAGCTTACAGACGCGGTCCTGTTGATGACTCGAATCATGCCAGTGCGACTGCATTGCCGCTTGCATTAAATGCGCAACAAGGCTCCAATGTCTGATCTAGAAAAGGATACCTCAATGAAAGCACCATCACTATGTGCCATCCGAGCCTCGGCGTCAGCACGCTCGTTTCCCGCTATGCCGCAATGGCTCGGTATCCATTGAAACTTTATGATATGGCCGCGGTGGAAAGCTTCAGCTAACAAAAGCACAATCTGTTGAACCAGCTGCTCGCATGCCCTTGGTTTTACATAAGTTTGTACGACCTGCAATGCCGATCTCGAGTCGCAGAATATAGTCCATTGCTGCGCTGGCTGGTGATGATATTGAATAGTTAGGTTTTTAACTATTACTGCTAGACTGCTGAATTATTGAGAGGCGTGTAGGCCTCCGTAAGTATTATTCATACCGGCTTCTAGAATTTCGAATAAGCGGTTACCCTTGGCGCTGTGGCCTACCAAATTTTTGCTACAACGCGCCAAAATACATACACTTTCGAGAAGCTTCCGGGCAAAGCAACCTCTCCAGTGCTCGTTACTCGTCGAAATGGCCACAATTTTTTGGACTACAGCTCCTACTGTAACGATGTTTTCGAAATTCTAAACACTGGTATGGATATTACTTACAGCGGGCTACACGCCTCGCACTAATTAAGGGGCCTAACAGTAATAGTTAAAAAGTTACATGTTCAAGATTAGTTAACCAGCCTGATAACGAGCATGTCTTATCTATATTCTGATGTGCTGCACCGCTGACAACGCTATGCCGAAAAAAGCGCTCTTGTAACTGAAAAAGCCTATTTTTAAAAATTTTGTAAAGTCTTAGGTGAAACACTGTAAATCTTTCTGACTGGAAATGAATGAACAAAAGTCGCTTATTTAAAATCTCTCTTTACTTGCTACGAGATATATGATATATCGCGTAAATGTGAACGAGTCCATTGCATCTCCAGTTGATGCATTACTTGCCTAGTTGAGTGTTTCTGACAAAACAATGAAAAGATAATAAAATGAAAATATGAGGAAGCCCAGATCAGTAGAGCTTTACTGGGCCTATAGCCAATACAAAATAATTAAGAAGGAGCTAAACCACCAAAACACACATTCTAAAGTAAAAATGTATCAAAAAACGGCTAAAAACGGAGCAAAGGACGAGCAACAAGTCCAGGAAGCCCAATCATCGTCCCACTAACAAATATAAAACACAAGCATACAAAGAACGAAGAGACAGAAGTGACGACAGAGACCCCAGGAAAGGTGGGCAGGTGAAAGACGACGTCCTGGAGGTGGCAGCTGAAAACCATTAAAAAAGAACACAATCACAAGAAGCTAAAAATGGCAGCAAATTAACAAACAGGACGGGCAAAAATATTGTATGAGACACTTAAATTCCGCCTTAAGGGTATGTCGCGACAGGTTAATGGGCTGATACCCATATATGTGAAGTAGGCCAGAGAACCAGAAGATAACCTCCCGCATGTTTCCTCGTATATCCTTCCCATCATGCCAGATATCATATTTTCATCCTAAAGAAATCTAGAAACTAAGCAAATCTTTAAAATTGACTTCATCAGCTGGCGTCGACGGCATCGACGCTAAAGTGCTCAAAAACATCAAGGAAGTCACTAGAGTTTTGTCCCACATTTTTCAGCAGTCATTGTCATCCGGCATCGTCCCTCATGATAGGAAAGTGGGTGCGGTTGTTATGGAGTGCGTCATTTCTTTCACCCTGACAAGCACAGATTTCAAAAAGGACTTTCATGCGATACCCAACTTGCTCTCTTTCTTCACTACATAAGTACTAAAGTAGACCTTAACATGCCTGTAGACGCTCTCTTTATCGAATTCCGGAAGGTTTCTGACAATGTCGCTCACAAAAGCCTACTACTAAAGCTTTCCCAGCTAAATCTTAACCCGCTCGTTTTTAAATGGTTACAGAATTTTCTCACCAACCTTAAGCAATTAGCAGAAGCCAACAACAAATCTTCGTCGCTCTCTAACATACTCTCTGGTGGGCCACAAGGCACAGTTCTTAACCTTCTCCTTTTCTTAATTTACATCAACATCTTACCCAATAATATTTCATCAAACATCGTCTTATTCGCCGACGATTGTGTCATTTACTGTTCTATTAAGAGCGCTGCAGATAATAATGTTCAATGCGATCAACAAGGGTTGCATGACTGGTGTCGGAGATGGCTGATGGTCTTACTAACTAACCAAGCTGCGCGTGTTTCCTTGCACAGATGACAAAATTACCCCACAAAAATTATCTTGTGAACGATACCAGTTGACATCTCGGCTGCCCTTAACTGGTCTGCCCACATAACGCGCATAATAAACAATTGTAACAAACTCTTGGCTACATTCGTCGTAATTTAAATCTGGCTTCAACAGCAGTTAAATTACAGCACATTGTTCAACTGTTAAGGCAACACTTTTAAGGCAACGCTCTGTTCAACACAAAAAAGCCGTCTGGTGGTACCATCCGGCGATGGACCATGCAACGGATTAACAACCGCCCTGTAATAACGGTTAATCGCATTACAAACAATCTGAGGCTTGTGATGATGGTTCCAGTGATTGTAGCGCCACCAGCGGCATTGCTGGCCTTTGTGATCAACATTTGATGAGGCGGAGCACTAGAACGGTCTCTGCGTGCTCAGACTGGCGGCTCCTAAGAGTTCAAGCAGTGAAGAAAAAGAAGTCCATGTGGAGCTCGTTCTCCCGCAAGCGCCATTGCTTTCAGAAGAAGAAAGACACCGTGGTTATCGGACGTGTGATGGCTTCGAAGAAGGAATCCCCCTCACCCAGCGACACCCGCAAGGCCTACGTCGCGGGACATCTCTTCGACAGCCCCGCAGCGACGGCCTCTCCGGCAGGGGAGGTCGACAACAACCAGCTGGGCTCCAGGACAGGACCGATGGATGCGGCAGATCTAAATCCTAGCGACACGCCAGTAAGCGGCACCGTGCGAGAACGTCCTGGGCCCATTGCTTCCAAAAGCCCCCTCGAGGCCGTCGACGACTCCGAGAAACACACAACCTCGGACAGTGAGAGCACTGTGGAGAGCACTCAGCAGGAGTCGCCGACTGACGGTCAGGGTATGTGCTTGTCGATTTGAAAGCGCTTTGAGTAGTTCCCACCACCATTCATTTCCATTCAGCAGAAAGAAGCGGGCAAACTGCTCAACAAGAAATATTTTTCGTTTGGAGACGAAGCCTTCTTTCACGAGATATGCATACAGATACAGTACAGGCATTTGCCTTATGGTTGTCGTCTATGGCTGATCTCGAGGCCTATACATCCCAAAATGCTGCTTTGGGAACAGCATCGAACCACCTGAAGGTGACTGGCTTAAAATGTTCAGTAGTTGTCAGCATTTGTGAGGTGTATCGAAATGTAGACAAACGCTAGCTGCAGCGCTCTTTCCTTGAAACTTTCCGTTATCCTCTTCACACAATTCGCGTCGCACATGACGGTCCATGTACTCTGATGTTCCTTTCGTTTATACACGACCCGTCGGGGCTGTCATTGGCTACTGTGTTGTGCAGTGAGCACATGTGCACAGAATTAATATTGACCGCGACGGCCCTACTTCAATGCCGATGATAGTATTGTTTTCTCTCGGCGCATAACTCTTTTGCAGAACCAAAAGGAAATTTTGCTAGCAGGGCCTGGGCGGTAACGCACATTTTACATTTAAAATATGTACGGAGATAGAAACTAGCGCAGATAAAGACGACGCGTCGTCAAGGGCGCGCATGTCTGGAAATGAGTCAGTTGTGTTTGGTTGAAATCGTGTGGTGGCCGCTCACTGGAAGTGTGCACAGTGCAGGGGTCCCCTCAAATGAAGCAGTTGGGCGACGCGCCCTCTTTGCATTTGGATATTCGATCCCTATTTGCTCACGTAATATTTATTAATGATAAAGCATGTTCAAGCGCCCCACTGCGACGTGTACTTACCCGTGAGTGATAAGAACACAAGCTGATTATCAGAAATTTGAATGCCTCCTCAGCCTAAGTCCGCTATAGCCAGCATAATGTGACTTCCCTTAAACTTTCGGTGAGTTTGTACTGTGCTGTCATCCTTTCACAGCGGTAGACGTGAAGAAATGTATGATGCATGCAAACGCAGGCTCCATTGGAGCTGAACGGAAGTCCACTCAACCGAGGACAGATCCCGACCTCTCGAAGACAGCGATCAAGCCTCCAAAACCATTGACAGAACAACAACCCGACTATTTTCAGCACGGTGTCCCAGGACGACCAGCCAAGGACCAGGGCAGCGTCGGCAGGATTCTCAAAAATAATGCTCATCGGACACCTCCGGGAACTCAAGGAACTCCGCGCCTCGGGCCATCCCCACTGCCTCCTGTAAATTATGCGCGCGAAGTGAAGAAAGATGAGGTCCGGGGTACGCGGGCACAACAAGCCGTCAAGCAACTCGAATCATACCACACCGTGACGCCGCCTTCTGGACAGCGCACACCTGATTTGAAGGTTTGTGTTCTCTTCAAATGAGCACTGGAACTCCCTCGGACGTCCAGTGGACGTCCTTAAAGCTCGCAGGATGACAATGGGAGTTTTAATGTCCATTGGGGAGCTGTTTGAACACCTCTTCGACGAGTTGACGGTTGGAAAGTAGCAAATTTAAACACAGAAAAGCGCTACACGATACCCTATAGGAGAGGCGTGAGGAACACAAAATTAAACGCCCTTTGTAAAGGAAAGGTATATAAACAGAGCCTACTGCTTGGTAAATTCTTTCATATGTGTAAAGTATAGATCTCGAAGGTACCGAGAAACCTGTGTGTTTTCATTTGACTTTTGTTTTTATTTGATGTCATGTAGAGCTGATATGTCTGCTTTGCCATCACGTACCACCACCTCCACAGCAAGTTACGGGGGCATATCTTCTCAGGCGGGCGCCTCCTTCTGTGTTCCTAATTCTCTGTTCAAATTAATGCTTGTGTTTTGTGTGTGTCTTGTACTCATCTATGTCTCGCCGGTCTGTCTGCTATATTTGCGCGGAAGAAACAGCTCTATGATTGTTCGCACTGTCTAAAAAAGCATTTCAGATTTTTAATCTCTAGATTACCGGATTGTAGCAAACTACATTAGGTAGTACGCGCTTTCTGAAAGCATTTTTTTACTTCTTTTTACATATTTGTAGGTTTTAAGGATAACAATACCACGTTTTGCCGGCGAGGGCAAGTACCTTGCAGGGAAAGACTTCCAATCAACCGGAACGCAGATGTCAAACTACTGCCGCCCAGGGTCAGGGCAATACCTCCTAGAAAGACTTCAGGCCTGCGCTCTCCCAATTGTCACGTGACCAACGTCATTTCCGGTAGGCGATCGCCTCTTCGAGTCGGGAGGCGCGCGCGCACGAAACGAACCGACGAACCCC
This sequence comes from Amblyomma mixtum, assembly GCF_055824585.1. Lineage (NCBI taxonomy): Eukaryota > Metazoa > Arthropoda > Arachnida > Ixodida > Ixodidae > Amblyomma > Amblyomma mixtum. The sequence goes on along the minus strand of NC_143012.1, from coordinate 80,269,050 downwards.
GCAGTCGGCGCGCGCGGACCAGCGGCAGGAAGCCTGCCGTTGCGTGCATCGTTCTGGCGTTGTTCTGTGTTTCTGCACTGGGTGCGCGTTCCTGCGCATGATCGGCGCGCGTGGTGGTTGTCAAGAAGTGAAGTGCGGCTATCAGCATGCCTTACAAGTGCTGTGTGCCGAAATGCCGGGGAAACTACGACGAAGACTCGAAAATTCAAGTCTTCTGATTTCCGAAGGACGATGCCCAGCGGAACAACTGGCTGCGTGCAATACCACGCAAGGACTACCAAGTTACAGCTTCTTCAAGGGTAAGAACTGCTTTAATTAGCTTGTTGTGTACCTTCATGCCCGCTTTTACGCTGCGCAAAGTTCATTGTCAGTGCGAGCATATTGAGCGTTAGGCCTAGAATCCGTTGTGCCGCATAGAAGGACGAGGCGACTCTCAGAATGCTCCCTACGGCTGACAAGCAAAATTCTTTCGTGTTCATATTAAGGCGAAAGCCTTTAATGCCTCATACTGTCGTTAGCAGACGCGTCGGCAGGAGTGTCGACAGACGCGTCGGCAGGAATTTCGACAGACGCGTCGGCAGGAATTTCGACAGACGCGTCGGCAGCCGTGTCGACAGACGCGTCGGCAGGAATTTCGACAGACGCGTCGGCAGGAATTTCGACAGTCTCGTCGGTAGCCGTGTCGACAGACGCGTCGGCAGGAATATCAACAGACGCGTCGGCAGGAATTTCGACAGACGCGTCGGCAGCCGTGTCGACAGACGCGTCGGCAGCAATGTCGACAGACGCGTCGGCAGGAGTGTCGACAGACGCGTGCACGTTAAAGAACCCTAGATGGTCGAAATTATCCGGAGTCCTCCACTACGGCGTCTCTCATAGCCTGAGCTGCTTTGTGACGTTAGACACCAAATACCATGTGTTTTCTGCGAAAAGTGTTCGTTCAGCCTGTGCTTGCATCAGGAAAGAATCTGCCAATACCAAAAAAAAACTACCTTGAGCACGTATACATAATTAATGTCCTTTCGTATACACTGTGATATCTTTTTGTGGTACAGTCCCCTGTTTTCATTTTTGCAGGTCTGTGCGCTGCACTTCCATGAGAGCTTTATTAAAAAAAACAGTCTATCATGACCCAAGGACTGGAAAGGTTATCAAGACCACTTTGCCGGTGCCACGACTGGACCCTAGCGCTGTGCCTTCAATATTCAAGGACTGCCCATCGTACCTGTCCACACCACAGTGTTCCAAAACAAGAGAGGAGCATGTGCTTGTTTGTATGTGGAGTGTTTATTGCTTTGATTTGTTCTCGCAGTGCCATATTATGTGAAGTAACCAAGTTCCTCATTCTAGTCGATTGCAATTGTTTTTCATCATATATGTTTTGTGCTTAACCGTATGTTGCTAAAAGTTTTGTGTTATTTTGGACTGCGAACCATGCCTGCCTTCGTTTCCTTGAAGTTTGTTGCAGTGACCTGTTCTACTGTATGTGACATGGTCTAAGACTTAAGTGTGACCATGAGTACAATTTATGTTTTCATATTTAAAGGGTATGTTTGTTTTACAAATGTGTGGTTACTACCTGGCAGTTCAATTTTGTTACCTTGATGCTTCATTAGTTCTGTTTACTGTATGTATATTATATTGTCTTACATTTATTTATAGCGCCTTTGCATGCCCATGACCAATAAACCGAAATTTGTCTTTTGGTTGACGACTAAATTTTGCCTCATTCTTGAATATTCAGCAAACAATAAACTCCCCATGGGAGCAGTAATTGTAGAACGCTGCAATCGGCACCATTACACAGTTTTGCATGAAGGTGACGATCGAGTTGCTGTTGCCTCCATCATCCCGAATTCACACGCCGCTGAAGCCGAAGCCAGCGAAGCGAAACAACTGCACTGCAGAATTCTCGCGTTTTGTATCAGTTATTCACTCACCTAGAGTAGTTTGTCAACCTTGCTTCTCTAAAAAGTGCACTGCAGCTGACCAGGCCCCTAGTTATTTCACAGCAGGCTCTTCCTTTCTTTATAAATGAGTGCACGCCTATTTTTTTGTACGCTTGTAAAGCGGTCGCACTCGCGCTTAATACAGCGGTCGATAGAGAGGGACTAAACCGTCCTAAAAAAGCGACACCAAGCGCGGCGGAGGAAGCGAGCGACGCGGCCATCCGCCTACTGGATGTGACGTCACTCGCGCAGCGCGCAGGCCTCAAGTCTTTCTAGGAGGTATTGGTCAGGGACACCGCCAGCGACCGCTGTTGAGGTTTCGACTGCATCAGAACGACGAATCAGAGGTGGACCGCATTGTAAGGGTCGAGCTTCGCCAGGGGCGAGCTCAGCGTCTTCAAGTTTGACGTCAATGGTGATAAGTGGCAGTCGGACGCCATCCTTATCAGAGCACGACCAGCAACAGCAAGAATTTCAACGGCGACGCGAACGTTCCGAACGTCCTGGCTCAAGCCTTGGAAGGGACGCCATTAGTAGAGATGTACAACGCTGCCAATCTTCTCCGACCTCATTTTGTCCACCCGTGTCTGGTCGTTACTCCCCTAAAGATACGGCGCGCGAACGGAATGAAAACAAGATCATTGCTCGGTCTACCGGTAGCCCAACTAGCTCGCAGCATTCGTCAAAAAAAAGTTGCCTGCGAGAGCATCTTCGGGACAAGCGCGCAGTGTGGGAAGATGAGAAACCCCACGCAAGATTGTCCATATCCGGGAGGTCGCTGTCCTCGTCCTCATTCAGTCGCCGCGTTACTCCCGAACACAGTGGAACGTCCGTGCCGAGTTGCGGAAGATACTCGCCTCGACGCATGTCAACGACCTTAACGGGAGAATCACCCGAGCGGAGATGTGGTCGACGCCAGCCCCAGCCGCACAAGTTCGAGCCCATTCTGATGAGAAGCCCACCAAGATACACACGGTCCCTCTCCGGTAGCACCGAGGCCCACTCGGCACAGTCGCAGGCGTCCTCAAGGTCGACCAGGTCGGACTCTCCGCTTCACCAGAGTAACCGTCGGCAAAGCATCCAGCCGGCGTACGTGGAGACAACGCGGAGCGTGACAAGGACACCGCAGTTCGTGTCCAGCACAACGCAGGGCTCCTCCGTCAACAAAAGCGCAAAGGTGACCTCTCTTAGGCTAAGCCGCTGCAGAGGGTTAGCGATTACTGCCCCAAGCAACACAAGTAATCGGCCCAATAATGGAGTTCAAAAGGGTTGAAAATTGGGCGAGTTGGTACGAATTCATACTGGTGTGGCACCACAGGGACAGGAACAGAGACAGAGAGAACAGAGAGAGACAGATGTATGCGTGAGTTTGCCATCCTTGCTACTGCTTGACGCCGAGGTTGATTATCTTCAAAGAACACTAAACCATGATAACAGATAGATTCGTTGTGATTTAACGCGTGTTCTTGCTTGTAACCCTTGTAACCATGTTATGACTGTGCATGTAACCATAGGTTTCGTCTATATATTTTTTGTGCTTTTAATAAACTTTGTCAGTTGTTAGGAGCACTTGTGTTGTTGTCACTCTGTCTCTGTCCCTGTCCCTGTGGTGCCACACCAGTATCAATAATGGAGAATGATGATTTCACTGTGGTGCTTTGTAGGACCGGAATTGGCCAATACATTTCTAATCTTTGGCCGATTAGCTGTGCTGCTTGGGTGCGCAGCGCACTGTTCATTACACTGTCTACGTTGGTTGGGTCAAGGCAGAATGCAAATTTCATATTCGTATTTAGAAAAGTGCCACGTTTATTTTCACACCGTACTATGATTCCATTACTTTATCCCAAATTTATAAGAACGAGCATGAAGAAAGCTGTACGAGAGTTACTTTGAGGGGGGTCTCGACCACCATTTAAGAGCAATGCCACAGGGGCAACCTTGCGCACTGTGTTCGCGGCAGTTAAATAGAGGTGCATGAAGATTAAATTTCCTCGAACCATCTTCAAACGCTATTTACGGCTTATTTTCCATTCAGATGTTCAGTAAGGCCTTTGAATGCTTTTGTCGCGCTCAGCACGCGCATAGCTTGCTGAAAGGGAACAGCGCGCTGTAAATGTAACTCTGGCATTCTGTTTGAAAACAGTTAACTTACTGAACACCGATTAAAGAGTGAATAATCATGTATGGGTGCTTACCGAAACGAAATGAACTCGACCATTTGAATCCACATTATTAATGCAAGAAATCATTTAAAAGCTATGCTTTCACTTTCTTTACCCGCCACTGTGGCTCAGTGCTGAGAGCCTCGATTACTGATCTGAAGTACCCGAATTCCAACTCTACCGCGGCGGCCGCGTTTCGATGGAGCCGGAACACAAAACGTACCCGTACGCTGTGCTGTTCAGTGCGCGTTAAAGATCCCCTGCTGGTCAATATTATTACGGAGCTCCCCACTATGGCAGCCCTTTCCTTCGTCATGCACTACTCCGTTATCTCACTTCGCGGTTGAGATGGCGACCAATAAGTCAGATAGTTACTGTACCATTTGCTTTAATCAATAACCACTAATTTCATCTCTTTGTCCGCCGAGTTATGTTCATCCGACCATCCACATTACCAGATGAATGCGAAAAAAAAAATGGCTATCTCCAAATCGGCCACTCTCACTGCCCCATGGAGACAGAGTAGAGTGAAACAGACACGAAAGAAACGATTGAAAGAAGAGGCCCTTTGAAGTAACTACGTATGCGATGCAATGGTAGTAGTAAAAGATACTCCCCCCCCCCCCCCCAACATCCCCTCCTTTCTCCAATGGTATCCATGTCGCAGTAGCTTCTGCAATGGAAACTTGCTCATGTAATAGTTAGCTTCCCGTTGGTGCGACAATAAAGCAACAGCTTTGCTAAAAGCGCCTCTAATTTCGTACGCTGGGAAGCGCAAGTAAGAAAATGAAGGGTTTATTAGAAAGGCTCTGTGAGATAAATTTTGTCCTCTTAGGAATGCCCCAGAAGACAAAAGAGGGACTCCTTGATAAGTGTTACAGCGTTTTTATGCATTGGAACGCACTGAGTTTTGCTCTTATTATGTGTTCTCTTTCGTGACCGAGCACCTGTCCTTTTGTCTGCGCTCACAGTCTGCAAAATACCCCGTTTCTCTCTTCGAGCGCGATAGCTTCAACGTGGCAGCGTTAACGTTTCCGTTGGGCGCAGATACTGGCGTCGTGTCACGAAACCCACGTCACACGCGTATCCATATCTCGGCAAAGTCAAGAGTGGTCCTCACGCTCACTTAAAAAAGTTTGGCCGACTCAAACTCACACTCACCGAGTCCCGGGCTCGTTCTAACTCATGAATTCAAACTCGTTTGGCTATCAAATCACTTTGGTTCACTCAGACTCACCAGTCATCTGTGATAAAAATACTTATAGCCACTCATGTCCCACTCAGGTTCACAACTCACCTAGGCTCATTTGCTTTTATTGAGCGACTCATTTGGACTCTGACACTCGTTTCCAATCACGCCTCATCTGGACGACTCATCTGTCCACAACACCCTCCCACAACGCCAACGATGTCATCGCAGGCGCTCTTGAAGAGCCAGCCACCGATGGTGCCCATCTTCGGCGTGGTCCTCCTGGTAGGGGTGCTCGTCGCATCCCTGTTCCTGCTGCTGTTCTTCGTGCGCCCCAAAGTCTCCAAGTGGCACGGCAGCATCCGCGTGTGTCGTACCGAGAGGTGCCTCGACTACGCGCGCCGTCTTCGGTACACGCTGAACACCTCACTTAACCCGTGCGAGAGCTTCACGCGTTTCGTGTGCGATGGCTGGCGGCGGAGCAACCAGCTGACCGTGCGCGAGGTGGCCTTCCTGGACGCCCAGCGGGAGCTCTCGTCCCTGCTGCGGTCAGTGCCCGTGCCCACCACGGGACAGACGTCGCTGCAGAGGGCGGCCGCCTTCTACCGCAGCTGCGACGACGTGCTTCGGGGCAGGGCTGACGAGCTGGAGAAGGTGGGCTGCGTGCATGGACGAGGATTTCTGGGGAGGGCAGCGCCCCCAGGTTTCTTGCTGCTATGAACTGGCAAATTGAATCTAGGCGTAGAGCGATCCAAGAGGTGCGCAGGAACGCAGGGTCATGCATTGTCTTCTTGTTTCAGTGAAATATGTACCCACTCTGCCCGGAACCAGGCAGAGCGGATGAGGGAACAAATGCGACTTAATGATATCCAAGTCGAAATCCAGAGGAAGAACTGGGCTTAGGCAGGGCATGTCATGCGAAGGAAAGATAACCGCTGGTCCTTAAGGGTAACAGTGTGGATTGCTAGAGAAGGCAGGCGTAGCAGAAGGCGGCAGAAAGTTAAATTGCCGGACGAGGTTAAGAAGTTTCCGGGGGTCGGATGGCCGCAGCTGGCAAAGGACAGGCTTAGGTGGATTGATATCACAGAGGCCTTTTACCGTGCAGTGGGCGTAGTCAGGCCGATGTTGATTATAATGATGATGATGACGCACGACACCAAAGCACAATTAGATGCATGCTCCCTTCCCCGGTTGCGCAGACTGGAGATGCAATATTTTTCTTTCTCTTCTATTTGTCCATTAGCATTTTCATTCCGAAATCGTGAGGTGCCCTGTAGTTTCCCGTAGATTGTAGCTTTCCTTGTCCATTACTTTATTACACAAAAAATCACCTGGCTGTAACTTGCTGCAGTCTGCTCATGGCTATAGTTTACCTTTCTCCGGGCGCACTGATTTTTCTATGTCAAGGTTTAGCCGCCACGAAAGGTTGGATTGGCTTTAGCTCTCGAGTGAGGTGACTCACAAGCCAAACACAATTCCAGCTTTCCAAAGCACTCTTCCGAGAGAGATCCTTCCCGTTCTCACGGTGATCACAGGTCAGAAGAGCGCTGTTGGACGCGGGCATTGTGTGGCCCCGCCTACCCAAGGACTCCAAGAGGCCGGACCTGCTTCGCACGTGGTTTCACGTATCCCTCAGGCTGCACTGGAGCCCCCTGCTCCATGTTGTGGTGCAACAAGACGCGAACGTCACCACGGTCGTACTGGAGCCGCTTAGTGATTTTGAACGCATCCTCCGAAAGCAAAAGGGCCTAGAGGGGCGTGACCACGAAGCGAAGATCTACTTTGAGGAGCTCAGGTGAGCGATTGTTTGGAGACATAGTAGAAGAAGGAAGCATTTTTGATGCGTCTGACGGCAGCGTATTCTCCGCAGGCGGGAGTTTCTAGCTAACCGTGAACACCAGAACGAGGACAACAACACCACCGTGACCTTCGCAATCACGAAGAGTCTCGTGCAATCCCACCTGACTCCACTGCATCATGCCTTCGGGAGCACTCATCATTTTGACAATTTTCTGGACACTGCCTTCATGTTCCGAACGGTGCCGGGACTCACAAAGCAACGTTGGCTTCAGGAACTGGACAACTACGTGCGAACTTCAGAGAGAGACCTCGTCTTCGTGTCAGAGAAGCCAGCTTTCGTGCGCACGTTCCTGGCTTTGTGGAGTAAACGCGGAGAGGAGGAGATGCACCTCTTCTTCTCCTGGTGTGCTGTGCAGACGGCGGCGCTCTTCGCCAACCAGAAGCTACTGCTCAACTTCTACACCCGGTGAGAAGACGAGCTATCCAGCCTAGCATGAACTGAAGGTTACCGTTTGTTCTAGCTAAAACGGACGCATGACGTTCACTTATTGCACAACATACGTGACGCTGCCGAATAGAGGAATTCCTCGGCTAGCTAACCTCAAGTATTCGTTGCAGTGTCCATGAAAAAGTACACTGTTGGGGCAGCAGCTTAATCGCTGTAGGTTAACCTGAAATGATTTCCTTCTAATCGCGTTAGACCGTACTGTGCTGTCTCGGCAACCCTCTGGATGGGTGATGCTTACTAACTTGAAGTTTAAATTAGGCGTGACTGAAACAACACACGCTGATCTAAGTCGGAGTGATTTAGCCGATGAGACTGACAAAGTTATCAGATTAAATCAAAGGGTTTTCGCATTCATACATAAAAGGACTCCAGAGACTGGAAGTCTAAAGTCGTTCATCTTGATGGGGGATTTTGCCCCTTGCATGCACAGTGCATACAAATACCTGCAAATGATTTACAACAGAAACCAAAAATTTGTAATCATCCCCTTAGAGTGGTAAGAAAGGAATGCACGTGAACATTCATGCATTAAAGTTTGCGGAATGCATAGCCGCGGAAAAAAAAGTACGTTCAACTTCTTGTAGCGTTAAACTTAGCGTGCGCGTGTCCTTAAGGCAGCGAACTAAAAGCCGAAATGTACCACGGAGCGCTGTACCCTAGCAAGGACCGAAACGGAAGCCTCCGGTCCAGAGGCTCCGTTCTGCCCGTTTTTCATTTTCCTGTCATTTCCTTGAACTTCGTACGATACCGCTGAATTTTTATGTGGTTGTGACCTGGACGCAGCGAACTAAAATCCAAAGTATATCATGGAGCAATGTGCCATATCAAGAAGCGGAACGGACCCCTGAGGGCCAGCGGGTTGAAGCTTCCCTTCGCCCCCTTTTTCAATTTTTGTTGAGCTTCGTAGACTAGGTAAACTTGAGCGTGCAGGTGATCTTGACGCGCCGAACCTGGAACCGAACAGTAAAAAATTCAGGGGGCACTTTAGCTTTCTAATGTGCTGCAAGGTGAAAGACTTTCCTGACGCAATGTTTGGCATTGACTGGAAGACTGTGCTATACTAGTGCTTTATTTGCCCACACACTTTGACTGCTTAAAGCATAGTGACTGGCTAGTTGGTTCTGCATACTGGAAAATTGCAGCGCAGCAGTAACAAGGACGAGACGAAAAGGACGCAAACACAAGCGCTGACTAACAACTGTGTTTTATTGCTCTGAGCCAGCCTATATAAGAACTAGGTACAAAACAACAAAACAGAAACCAACACATCACCTCACGCGTTCGTGGCACGATTATCGGAATTGTCTCCCGTTCCTCCAATCTTTCGTCCTATCATTGGCGTTCAGAAATGACATTTCTTTTTCACTAAGGCGCACAGAGGGGTTTCTGACACACTTATCTGCGCATTTTGATATCGCCAGAGCTTCTGATATCAACCTCGTGGTGGTGTCCCGACACTTGCGAAGAATAACTGTTCTTTCAAGGGCAGGGGTGCACTAGCACTCGCTACAGGCACTGGCTACCGTGTAAGGCGAGTTCCCCTGAGTTTGGGTCTCTTAGGTTCCTTTTGTGCTCTTGTAACTTTGTGTTCAGGCATCTCCCTGTATGGCCTATATAGACGTTGCCGCACGACAGGGGAATTGAATATATCACATCTTTTTCGCAATCGACGAGACGCGGACGGTGCCTCGTCACGCAGTCGGGCACATCACCTCACGAATGCGTGAGGTGATGTGTTGGTTTCTGTTTGGTTGATTTGTACCTAGTTCTTATATAGGCTGGCTCAGAGCAATAAAACACAGTTGTTAGTCAGCGCTTGTGTTTGCGTCCTTCTCGTCTCGTCCTTGTTACTGCTGCGCTGCAATTTTCCAGTACACTTTGACTGCCGACTTTGAATGCTTTGTTAGCACACCTTTCTCTATGCTTCGATGAGTTCGGTTGTATCCAAGTAATAAGGTATGTAATGTGGTCACCCACGGACGCCTTGCGCCCCCTTTCGAAGCGGACGACAACTATTAAGCATGAAATGCTTTTAGCCCCCGTTGTCGGCAGTGTGGTGACGTCACGCCGAGACCGAGAGCCATCATCCGGGCACTGAAATCCAGTCATCCGGGCACTGAAATCCAGATATCCGGGCACTGAAATCCAGTCATCCGGGCACTGAAATCCAGTCATCCGGGGCACTGAATTCCAGTCATCCGGGCACTGAAATCCAGTCATCCGGGCACTGAATTCCAGTCATCCGGGCTCTGAAACGAGAACATCCGGGCACCGTACGAGACTTAGCGAGATTTAACGAGACTCCGTAAGCCCTCCTACGCGACCGGCATGCAAGCGCTGGTTGGTCTCCAAACGAGACAAAAAATAACTGCTGCCAGTGCCTTCTCAATGTTTATCAAGATATCAGTGGAGCTGTGGGTTTGATAACGCGCGGAATTATAATTTCCGATTTCTAATAACGCGTGCAAAAACCACATAAATTGCATGTTGCACTTCGTTGTCGTACGTGATCCGGGGGAGAAGCGCTGCGTTCAAAGGGCAAGGCATCGTGCCGAACGGGTGGTGGCGTTCCTCCCTTCCTTTACGGTGCGGTTCGGGTGTCCACCGAGATGGCAGAGAATTACTGCGCCATTTCCTTTCCTCAAAAAATCTCTGCCTCTCCCGTAACCGAGAGTAGAGTAAGCATGAAATGTTTACGGGCCTAATGTCATCTCGGTGGACACCCGAACCGCACGTACAGGCAGGGAGGAACGCCACCACCCGTTCAGCGCGATGCCTTGCCATTTGAACGCAACGTTTTTTGAGCAAAGGAAATGGCGCAGTAATTCTCTGCCATCTCGGTGGACACCCGAACCACACCGTAAAGGAAGGGAGGAACGCCACCACCCGTTCGGCGCGATGCCTTGCCCTTTGAACGCAGCGCTTCTCCCCCGGGCCCCTGTGCGCCTGCGCGGCTTTGTTTCGATGCGCGAAGCCCCTAAGAGATCACGTATGGCAACAAAGTGTATCGTGGCATTTATGTGCTTTTTGCACGCGTTATTAGAAATCGGAAATTATAATTCCGTGCATTATCAAACGCACAGCGACTGATATCTTGATAAACATTGAGAAGACACTGGCAGCAGTTATTTTTTGTGACTCCTTTGGAGACCAACCGGAGCTTGCATGCCGGTCGCGTAGGAGGGCTTACAGAGTCTCGTTAAATCTCGTTAAGTCTCGTACGGTGCCCGGATGTTCTCGTTTCAGAGCCCGGATGACTGGAATTCGGTGCCCGGATGAGTGGATTTCAGTGCCCGGATGACTGGAATTCAGTGCCCGGATGACTGGAATTCAGTGCCCGGATGACTGGAATTCAGTGCCCGGATGACTGGATTTCAGTGCCCGGATGACTGACTGGATTTCAGTGCCCGGATGATGGCTCTCGGTCTCGGCGTGACGTCACCACACTGCCGACAACGGGGGCTAAAAGCATTTCATGCTTAAAAACCTTGCGTTCAAATGACAAGGCATCGCGCTGAACGGGTGGTGGCGTTCCTCCCTTCCTGTACGGTGCGGTTCGGGTGTCCACCGAGATGACATTAGGCCCGTAAACATTTCATGCTTACTCTACTCTCGGTTACGGGAGAGGCAGAGATTTTTTTTAATTAGTTGTTGTCTGCTCCGAAAGGTGGCGTTAGACATCCGTGGGTGACCTAATTACTTCGAATCCGCGCACTCTGACGTCATAACCATTTCGGCTAAGCGAAAAGCGTGACACCGCTGCTGAAAACCTTATGTCGAAAACGATGAGGCATTAAAGCCTCTCGCCTTAATACTGCGTCCTTAGCCCTAGCAAGGAGCGGTACGGAAGCCTCATGGTCAGCGTCATGACACTTCCCACCCGTTCCTTTCTCATTTTTCAAATTCGTATGCTACCGTAAAATTTAGACGTGCGCATGGTTTTCACGCAGAGAACTGAGAGCTGAACTGTACCACGGCGCCCTCTGCCTTAGCAAGGTTTACATGCTGAGCGGCGCCGAGGTCTTCGGCGCATACTACGACGAAGTCCTCTCCGGCAGGGTCAAGCACACCGCGCAGCTTCTGGTCGTGGACACCCGCAGGGCCTTCGCTGCCCGCCTCGAGAAGTGGATACATTGGGACCCTGTCCGCGTAGTCGTCCAGGACTGGAACAGCTCTGACGTGGTCCTTGGGTACTTCGACCCGCGCATCGACCAGCGGTCGCTCAAGGTTCGACGGGAGGGGGAGGACGTTCGAAATCATTTCTCACCTTCCAGCAAATTCGCTGCCAATTTTGGATAGATTCACGGAGTATTCGTTAGCGCATTGTAAAGATCTACTTTAGAATTTACACAGCAGAAGATGACAATGCTTATGTCTTTTCATTTCAGTTATTTATAACACCTTCCTATGTTCACTGTTGGCGGTTTCCCGTAATCATTAAAGGGACACTGAGGAGAGCACTATTAATATTTTTTTTGTAGCAAAATCCGATAGTTCAGCATGTCATGGCTTTGTTGCCACTTGGCCGGCAGCGAAAAATGCATTTATTTCTAAGAAATTTGGATTCGAAGTTGAAAAGGTTTTTCCCGCCGCTCTGATTCAAACTTGGGATTCTGCTGTGACGACAGAGGACTAAGTGACGTGAAATGTGACGTGACAATGACGTGCGCAGACTCCGTGATTTGGCGGCCAGCAGTGCGGCCTAGCAGCAGCCGAAAAGAAAGCTACCGCCGGCCGCACGTTGAAGGCATCTATCGGCTATTGCGGCCGTCGCTACAGTCGCTTCGCTTACGTTTGCACCGACGTTTGCACCGGCGGCTTACGATGGATCTCGTTCTCGAAGTCGTCAACGAAGTTCTCGCAAATAGACACCTTTAGCATACCGTGTACCTTGTTACCGCTAGCGGAATACCGGGAGCCCGCCTAACGCCGGCGAGCAGGCGCTGATTGGTCCCGATGCTTCAGGCGCGCGCGTAGCAGCCGGGCACGTGGCGCCATCTGGCGGCCTCAAGGAGATTTGCGCATGCATTGGCTGCGCCTCAGTGATTTGTGCGTCTCGTGTCCTAGCGTTGCTAAAACCATCGCAACACTGCTTTGTCCTATGACGCCATGACGCTTGTACTTGCGAGTTTGGCCTGTGGCGGCGATACCTGTATTTTGGTTCTTGCTCTTTTCTACGTTACAAGAGCTTTGTTGTCAGTATGAGTGGCGTTTTTGTAATCAGGAGCTGGTATTCTGTCGATACAAGCCAACTTCAATTTCTCCTCAGTGTCCCTTTAACGCCAGCGTAAAGTGCAACATAGCGGATGTGGGTGCATTCACCCTTACCAGCCTCCAAGAATCTTCTGTTAGGACTCCAAGCCACTACGGCGCCCCTAGTACTTCCTTATTCAATGAAAATAGCGCTTTACTGTGCATTCGAGGCTGGACTACGAGCGCATGGTCCACGTTACTTAAAGGGAGACTGAAGCACTTTTTTTGAAAATCAGGCTGGCAGCGGCGTGCTATAGTTTTTCATGCTGTATACTGGAATATCGCATCTAAATAAGGCAAAAACAAGCGCGAATTGCCTTTTTTAGCTGAAATATGCGGCCTGTGCCGCGGGGCACGCCGTGCGGCGCGCCGCCGCCCGTTATTGGTCAAGAGAGGTCGTGACGTCACTTTGAGGACTGGAGAAGCTGCCGTTGCGGATCTGGCGCTGCGTTGAGGGCAGATCGCAGCTTTCCCTGGGGTTGTAAAAGCGAATATGGCGACTATTTTTTTACTGACCTCCAAAGAAAAGTATATTACAGTTTGTTCATTCCATGTATCACCTTAAACCAAGGCGCAAGCAAAAAATTCTACGCCTAGCACAAGCATACGCCAGCGTGAAAGACGCGTATGCAGACCATGCGTAAAAGGTGCCAGTACAACCTCGGCTCGTATTCTCGGAAAGGAGGGAGTGCGAACAATACTCAAGTCTATACCACCACCGAACGCCTCCTGGCTCGCCCGAAATAGCGTCATCCTAAAGAAAAGGCCCAAAGCGCTGTGTAGCAAATATCCTGTTCTCAGTACCCGGCGTTGTAGGTTGGGGCAAGAAGGTATCTCAAGGAAACGATGAAGCAGCACAAAATTGATGTCAAAATGAGCGAAGCGCAGTGGCCGAGCACTGCGAGGCAATCACAGGATAGTGACGCAATCATTGTGCGCTGGAAACCAAGCCAAATACGCGCACAAGGCTGCTGCTCCACTCGTGGCTCGTTTAGCAGATGCCAGAAAATATTAATCGCTCCCTCGGAAACGTTCGCCCTTCCTATATTTGCAGTTTAGGTAGTTTAGGTTCAGTGAAGTGGTGGCCAACTATATCCTGCCCTTAGCCTCACTACATGTATTGCCGAGAAAACGGTACGGCTAAGACGGAGACCCTGGCGAGTGCGTTTAAAAGCCAAGCTAGCTGTAACTCGCCCGCTGCCACAACTTGATGAAGATACCGAATAGGTTGCGAAACACGGTGTTTTTTTTTTGCAAAAACTTGGTTGGCATTCATTTCTTTATTAAATTTGCATCCGAAATCAGAACGTCGAACGCTGTCGAATGCTTTCATTTTAATCACTTAGCTACGATTAAACGAGATGCCGCATATGAAGAGCTTCGATGCTTGCTTGCTTTGCTTTATTGGGCTTTGCTTGTTTCCTTGCTTGCTTGGACACGTCGAACCGAGTATAAAATCACTAACTGAGCGTTGCTGAGCACGCCTCAGGTGTCCTGGCCGCACCTAAGCTCAGGAGAGCGACACATGCTTGAGCCTCTATAAGGTTTCTGCAGGGGCTAAGTGAGCATGTTTCTACTTACAGAAGAGGCGCTTCTTCGGCATGGTGACACACCTCTCATGCGCGAAAAAGTCCAAGGAACTGTGTCATGGTTCAGCCGCGCCTTTTCGACAGAAATCTCCAGACAGCACATTAGGGACAAGCTCTGCATGTAGCCGCTCTTACGAAAGTGCTTCGAGCAGAGTACGCTTGCTTTGGTCGGCTTGAATTCTTTGTCAAAGCAGCGAGCACTTGCGCTGCGAGCTTATGGCGGAAAACAGTGGAAGACGACACAGTCGCGGCCGTATTTGTTCATGGAAACGAACGCAGAGTAGTACCTCGTGTTGAATCTGATTCTCAAAATCGGCTGACACGCTTTGTACGTCACAACACACGCAGTACGAGGAACAACACATTCAGCACGAGAAACAACGAGCGCTGAAAGCTCGCTCGAGTGCGCCTAAGTATCCCCGGCTCCTCAACATGACGTCACGTTGGCCGACATCCCTCTCCGCTGTTCTCCTCTCCTGCGCTCGCGCGTGGCGCGGGAGATTTAAACATCGCGCTTTCAATTGGTGATTGCGCCATTGTTTTAGCCAAAATCGAAAAAATAATTTCACAGGCGTGATCAGCAATGACACTGCTTCAAAACCCTAAAAAATTAGCTGACTCGAAAACCGCCTCAGTATCCCTTTAAGTGCCGTATTCTTACGCGGCTGAAAGGTTCTCGACAGTGCCTCGAAACCCTCGAAAAGAGATAAGCTGCGCCACTGCATTGGGGCTTCGGAGTAATATATGATGCCGATGGCTGACGAACCGATAAGCGCTCAGCCAACGGGGGGCTAGGGGTGCGAGCAAAGCGGTGTTGTTTCAGCGGCTCAACATGGTGGCCTGTGAGATATTTCCGCGAAGTACAATATCACACCATGTTTTGTGAAAGATTTTTTTGGTATTCTGGTTACATGGTGCTTAACGTTCCAATGCAACTGAGGCTATAAGCGACGCCGTAGTGGAGGGCTCCGGATAATTTCGGCCACCTGGTGTTTTTTAACGTGCCCTGACATCACACAGTGCACGCGCCTCTAGAATGTCGCCTCCATCGAAAAGCGATCGGCGCGGCCGGGATCGAACCCGCGTATTCCGGGTCAGCACCGGAGCACCACAATCACTGAGCCACCGCTGCGGCGCTTTGGAAAAGAAGAACGCCATTGATGCCTCGAACAACGGCGCCGCAACATGAAGGTTCACAAGTATTCTTTCGAACCTTCCTGTTTACTTGGCGACGCTGCAGCTGATGGTGGGGCTTCAGATATGCGGCCAAAGTTCTCGACAAAGCGAAGCTCTTTTAACACAGAAGTCCGACTACCGCGATGCTTTCCATTAATGACATCTCATTCAACTCCACATTCCTGTGTACTACAGGAAAAAAAACAGAGGGCTAGCAATGAAAAGGGACGATAGCGGACGGCCCCATGACGTAATAAAGTGTACTTCAAGACAAGGCACATATATTAAGGAGAAGCAAATAGGTAGGAGGGCGGACGAGATTAGGAAGTTTCCGAGTATAAATTTTGTCCAGTTAGTGCAGTTCAGCTTGAATAGTACGTCGATGGGAAACACTTTTCGCCAGCATTGGAGGTGTTTTGTGATATTTATGATTCCTGTTTGGAGCGTGAAGAAACACTGCTGAGAGTATTTTCCTCTCCTCCTAGTACTGAAGATAGCCCTAGTTTAGTATTGAACTAGTTACAACTTTGCGACCTGTCTTTTCTCGCTATGCAGCCCAAGCAGGACGAGCCTACCCTCCCTGACATGAACGCTTCGCTGGTGGACAACTGGCAGGCGGTCAACCTGGACCATGTGGACGCCAACGACCGCACGGCCTCGGCGCGAATCGAGTTCGCCGAGTGGTTCACACTTCTTCCCGGCCGTGACATGGCGCTGCTCCCGTATGCCTTCTCCTTTCCCTGGCTGGACGAGAGCGCCGCGCCGGCCATGAACCACGGAGGCCTCGGATACAGCGTCGCCCTGGCACTCAGCCGACTGTTCACCGACAGGTGGGCTACTGTGAAGCAACTCTGTTGAAACGCGTGCTCAACATCACTCGAGAAGTGAAAGCCTATATTCCTTTCTACCAAAACTTACCACTTCAGTAAATGTTCCTTTGGCTTTTGACGAACTGCAGCTGCGTAACATATCACTTTGTCAAGTTCCCTGGCGCGTACTCTTACCTAAAGAACCAGTTATAGTTTGTGTGGCTTTAATGAGGGGGATAAATGCGCTTTCCCCGCTTAACCGCGGCTGTCACAGTTCAATACCTCCGGACCCTACCCCGTGGTCGCGTGCACTACCGAGCGCACGACGACCACGGCAGGTCTTGCTCTGAGGGAACAAAGGAACGACCCTCTGCCTGACGCAAACAAGGCATTCATTGCTGCAAGGACAATAACGCCACCTGGCAACCTAATAAGCTTAGGAATCGAGCACGTCCGACTCACAAGCACGGTTACGAGCGAACGTTCGCACACGCCAGGGAAAGGGGAAACTCCGAGGCAGGAAGGGGTGAGCCGGCGGGAGAATGTTCCCGGCATGAGGCATCGCGCCAGCTGGCGAAGAGCCGAGCCCACGCCGACAGGCTCGTACACGGCGAAATTCCGAGTCCAAGAGAGCCTAGCTCTCCTGGCTCAGAAGCTCATAAACCGCTTCTGCGGTTCCGCGAAATCCTAATTCATTATTGCGACAGCCACCGTCACTACCCGGCACCTGCCAAGGGGCTGAGTAAGGCGGAGGAGCGAACTCTGCGGCGCCTGCAGACAGGAACTCTTCTCTGTCCTGCAGTAGCAAAACACTTCGATCCGAACACAGATGGTGTGGGCATGTACTCAGAATCCTCACCTTCCCCCTTCCCCCACCCCCACCCGAGAGGCATGGGAGACTGCCCTCCTCAACTGCTCCACGCTGGAGTCCCAAAGGGCTCTAGTAAAGCGGGCGCGAGACGGGGCCTCGTCGTGCGATGTCCCGGACTAAGGATACCGACCATGTAGCAGGGTTTTTTGACCCTCAAACTCTCCTTGCAAATTACAGTTTTTCACCACCAGCACCACCACTCTCCCACGCGCAGGAATCATGCCATCCGTGGCGCTCCTGTCGCTGCGACGCCGGCGCCCTCCCTCGGTAATAAAGCAACTAAGCTCGAGAAGGTGCATCACGGGGAACCCCACCAAAGGGGAAGACTAGGGCCAAAGTCCCCACAGGTTGTAATGCTTCACACCTCCTTGCTACGATAAGAACAGAACAAAAGACGACCCCTGATATTACCGAAGCGTACCATCTGAATATGCTCAGAAATGCAAGTTTGTACATATCAGCTCGTTTAGAAAAGTCACGTGTAGAAAACAGGTTCTCTTTCTGCTCGATGTTTCTCACCCCTCTCTAGCCCCTCTTCCATCCGTTTATTCCTTCCATGGAAAGTAGTTGCACGACCCGAAGTACCCAGGTACTCTGTCCCACGCAGCCAGCTCTCTTAACTCTGAGGCCAGATGGCTCCCCGATATTATCTGCTCACCATTATTTGCACCGCGTTGAGTAAGGAATCGGCTGCACTTTATTCTTTTTCACTGGGTGCTGCTTGTTTGCGTATGGGCCTGCAGAAAAAAATAATCCAGTAAAGTGGCTGCGAAGGATCGCAATTTGTGGTTAAGAATGGTTTCAAGGGATCAATAATATGCCTATTTTCAGGTGTTCATATTTACGCGTAGCTTTTGGAGCAACGGTAAATTAGTGTATGAGGTCCGCTAGGAAGCGGCGATTCTTATTTTATTTTACCAAGTGCATAAACAAAATGTATAAAAACGCCATTCCTGCCTTTCTTAACCCCCCAGCGCCAAACCTTTTTCCAATTGTTCGACAGCAAAGTGGTCACGCCAGTAACTCGGATCAAGGCATGCGAGTTATGCACACATTCCAAAAAAATGTGCAAACGTGTTTAGTGCGCTCGCACATAAGCAAAAAAAATTGCGAGGACACTTTGGCAACTAAATTGTTGAAAGACGAAAGGCGAGCACACTATGCTGTGACGACTTCCGGTGGATGTAACGTCACACCGTTCCCTTGGATGTATCGATACCCAAATTATACATCCTTCGGGGATATTAAGTGTTTATTGCTCTTAATTACACATTTTTCTGTCTAATTTGGCACAAATCCGGACTTTTTCCGATCATTCTGTGATAATTTTCGCTATGCCGTGACGACTTCCGGTGGATGTGACGTCACACCATTCCCGTAGCTATATCGACGTCTGCGCTCTTTCGACGCAATTTCAACATTTTTTTACTATAATTAACTAATTATTCCATGCTCATCAAGCGTGGCTTCTAGGTTTTTTTCCTCCTCTCTTTGAAGCAACATTCGTTTTCTCCTATCTTTTTTTAGTTCCCGAGTTAACACGCTGCCAAAGGTGTGGCACCCTCTGCTAACGGACGCCAGTATGAGCCATTAAAGGCTTTCGCCTTAAGAGGCTGCCTTAAAGTATGCTACGCTTAAATCGCAGCTACATCATTTCTTCGGAAGCCGTGGGCTCCTTCAGCACGGCGCTGGCGTGCGCCGTGAACGGGAGCAGTGGATACGGCAGTTTCTTCGACGTTCTCCGTCAGCTTGAGCACACGCTCGCCCTCGAGGTGTCGCTGCAAGCGTACAGACAACGCAGCGCCACCTCGGAGGGCTACGACGAACTTCTCGAAGGGTTCGAGGGCTACGGCAGCGCCGCACTGTTCTTCATCGCGGCGTGCTACTCAACCTGCCTGGGCAGCGAGAGCGTGTTCCCTGCGGCCGACGACGACGAGTGTGACGTCACCTTCCGACACGTCCAAGAGTTCTCCGCCGCCTTCGGCTGCGCACCCGGCAGCCCAATGAACCCATCTGTCAAGTGCAGCATCATGGAGCGAAACGATGCATAGAAGGGCATCCTTCGCATGGCTCGCGCCGTTTCTTAACGCAGAGTGACTGATGCGCTGAATTTTACGCGCACTTTACCTATTTTCGTTTTAGAATATTTTCTGATTACACTGTACAAAATCGCTGAGCGCATTCTTTCGTCACGAACTATGATCACCATCAATAAGGGCAAGCAATGATGATTTCTTCACTATATTTGTACTATTGCAAGTAATTTAGCCCTGCATCACAGCTTTCTGCCAATGTTACCAAAACCTTTAGGTTCCTATAGTATGTGTGTGCTTGTTGGGCGGAGCTATTGTTAAGGTCCTTGTTTTCTGAATATTATTGCATAGGACTCGTCCAGACGAAATCAAGTGTGTTACCCGACTATTCAACCGTCTGTACTTTTAGAGCCAGTAGCCTCACAAGACTGCACACTTACAGCGAGTAGCCTCGTTAAATACTTAGTGGTCATGTTTGATTCTGATATAAACTGGCAATCGCATACTAGTAAGACATGTTCCAAGCTCGCTTACGGTCGCGACATGTTAATAAAAGCCCGTGAATGTTTTGACCTAAAGGTTCTGCGTATTTTCTATTTCTTATTTGTGCATAGTTATCGAAGCTACTGCATAGTACCATGGAGCTATACATATAAAACATGCTTAAAATCTATTAGCCGCTTGCAGAAGATGGCAATTCGTATTCCTGGAACAGTGGACACCTCAGTCGCGCTTTAAGCTGCGAAACCGTTTGAAAGCACAAGGTGTTGAGGCTGAAAGAAGGATGAAAAGGAAATTGCCCGGACTTGCCTACTGGCTCCAGCTGAGCCACAACCACTGCCGCGTGCAGACTGAGGAGAGTTGAAAGATACGGGAGGACAGAGTGAAAAAATTGGCTGTGGATTAGCTCAGCTACGGCAGGATATATGTAGCGAGAGGTACGGTATATCCCTGGTTCCGTGTAGTCGTTTTAAATCGAAAGCCTTTAATGGCTCATGCTCGCGGTGTCCGTCCATGCTCGCGGTGTCCGTCCGTGCGCTGGAATCATGGCAACTGTCTCCTCTCCTCCGCACAGTGGCGCAACCTCCTCCCCTCCTTAGCAACCGGCGCACCGGTTGGGGGCACAACTGTGCATAGCAACCGTGACGTCACACAGCAGCGGTGAAACGTGCGCGCGCGCGTTGGTATTGGCAGTTGCACCGCCGCCCCTTCGCCAGATGTCTCGTTGCATTCGGTGGTGGTGGACTCTTCTATTACGCCCAAAAACGGGGGACCCGTCCAAGGTCTGGTTGCGCTGGCTTAGAGGAGGTCGGCGGCGATCCCTTGGGGTGTCGCGGCCTCCACCACGCGCTGGATATGCCGGCGGTGGTCTGCTGGCTCGGAAGTACGCAGGAGAAACGCCCACGTCTCGGGGGTGGTTGAGTTGTTTGTGTTGTAGTGTGTACAACTCCACGCCATGTGTATGAGAGTGGCGGGAGTTGAGCAGTGTCTCCACATGGTGTCTATGTTGCGGAAAGATTCTGCTTTATGAAAGGGGTTTAGAAAACTGCCAGTTTGTAGTTTGCGCCATTAATTGGACGGCCTCGCGCCTTGTTAGATCACGGTGTGCGGAAGGATATAAACATCTTTCGAGCCGGTGGTGCTGGCGTATGTCCGTGTAAGTATTGAGTAGAGAAGTGCGTGAGATATTAGCATCGGAGGAAGCAGGCAGGCTGATGATACACTCGGCTCGGCAGCTGAGATCTCGGGCGAGTGTGTGCACCTGGGCGTTTCCGCTGTGCGACTCGTGGGCTGGAGCCCAAAGAAGTAAGCGAGAGGTGGAAGAGGGTGCAGTAGAAAGTAGAATGTGTAACGCCTGGCAAGAGATAAGGCCAGCATCGTAGTTGCGGATAGCCTGTTGAGAATCACTGATGACGAATTTGGCGGTCGGCCAGTGCTAGCGCAATGGCAACCTCCTCTGCTGCGGTGACTGTTTCTGCATTACGAATGCTGCCGGCGGTGTACCAGCTGCGGTGAGGAGCGAGAGCTACCGCCACAGTCGCTGGTTTCGAGGGATGGTAAGAGGCGTCCTTATACGTGACGTCCGGACGTCCGCTGAAGCGTTTCTCGAATTGACGTGCGCGGTCGGCACGTCCATCGGCATGGCGTTCCGGGTGCATCCGTTTGGAAATGGGAGGGATGCGGAGATTTAGGCGATATTCCGGGGTAAGTTTAGCATAACTTGGGGCCGCTCTCGGCGGGGAGATCCCATCACGCTGCAGTACCGCTCGGCCAGCGTGTGTGAGTGAGAGCCAGTCGTATTAGGCGGTGAGGATTGCTTCGATAAGTTCGCTCACGGTATTGAAGATTCGGAGAGCCATGAGCTTATGGGTAGCGTTGTACATGGGGATACCCAGGGCTGTCTTGTACGCTTTTCGGAGTGACGCCTCTAGCCGTTCGCTTTCGGCAGGAGTGAAACGTAGGTAGGGTGCAGAGTAGGTTATGCGAGAGCAGACAAAGGCTTCAACGGGCGCAGGAGGTTGGACTCTCGCATACTATGATTCTTGTTGGAAACTCGCTTACGGAAGCGTCTGATCTGTACCACCCATTGGTCGATGCGTTGGAGCGTGGTGTTGTTGCCGCCGTTGGACAGTAGGTGTAAGTCCAAGATCCTGACGTGATCTGTACGAGGGATGGGTTGCCATGCACCTGGAGGTTGATCCCAGGATGTATCTTTGGAGGGCGTCGTCCCGGGGACGGGAAGATGATATACTCTGACTCTGTCGCCGAGCAGGTGAGGCCAACTGTTATGAGGTAACCTCCGGTCCGTTTGATTGAGGTATAGAGAGTCTCTTCTATCTGGCCCTCACTGCCGTGCGTAATTCAAAGTGTAAGGTCGTCACCATGAATGCTGTGGTGCAGGTGAGGGATATCGGCGAATAGCCTGGGCAGGCCTATTAGTGCAACGCTAAAAGGCATCGGTGAAAGAACGAAGCCCTGGGGCGTGCCATGGTTTCCCAGAGAGATTACGGAAGGTTCTCCCGTGCCGGCGTTAATTTGTACAGTGCGGTCGCAGAGGAAATCTCGGACGTCCGCATACGTGCGATGTCCGACGCCGAGAGCCTGAAGTTGTTGAAGAATCGCTTCATGGAGGACGTTGTCGAATGCCTTGGCAGCATCGAGGCCGACGATCGCTTTCGTGTGTACGTCTCATTACTACCTGAAGATGGAGAAGAAGCACAATGTCCGTGGCCGCTAAATGAGGGCGGAAGCCGAACATTGTGTCTAGCTGTAGATGGTTGTCCTCGAAGTATCCGGCGAGTCTGTTGTGGATAAGGTGTTCCATCAGCTTCCCAACGCAGGACGTGAGAGAGAAGCGACGGAAGTTCGCCAAGGTTGATGGTTTGCCCGGCTTGGGGATGAGGCAAGATTGGCGCATTTCCACTCCTGAGGGATGGTACCGCTCACCCAACATTCTTAAAGATAGTCGGTAAGAGAATGAATGGATGCGTCGTCTAGGTTTCCAAGCATTTTATTTGAAATGCGGTTGGTACCGGCCGCCGAAGTCGTCTTGAGGCGATTGAGTTGTGCTCGGACCTCCGCAAGAGTGGTTGGAGCGTCTAGGCCGGGATTGCCTGCGCCCTGAAAGAAGGGGAGGTTAGTTGCTGGGTCGGGGCGGATGTATTTATATTTTATAAGGTCTTCTTTGAGCTCCTCTGGCGTGCCAAGATACTGTAGGAAGATTTGCTCGTGCTGTTGGCGTGTTGCAAACAGATGCACCCGGAACACCATGCCGAGAGTCGGGCTGACAGTGCACTTCAATTCGAGAAACGCTTCAGCGGAGCTCCGGACGTCATGTATACGGACGCCTCTTACCATCCCTCGAAGCCAGCGACGGTGGCGGTAGCTCTCGCCCCTCACCGCAGCTGGTACACAGCCTGCAGCATTCGCAATGCAGAAACAACCACCGCAGCAGAGCAGGTTGTCATTGCGCTAGCGCTAGCCGACCCTAATACCAAAATCGTCATCAGTGATTCTCAACAGGCTATCCGCAACTAGGTTGATGGCCGTATCTCTTGCCAGGCGTTACGCATTCTACTTTTTACTGCGCTCTCTTCCACCTTTCGCTGACTTCTTTGGGCTCCAGCCCACGAGTCACTCAGCGGAAACGCCCAGGCGCACACTCTCGCCTGAGATCTCAGCTGCCGAGCCGAGTGTATGATCAGCTTTCCTGCTTCCTCTGACACTAATATCACGCGCTTCTCTACTCACCACTTACAAGGACATACACCAGCACTACCGGCTCGAAAGATGTTTATATCTTTCGGCACACCGTGATCTAACAAAGCGCGAGGCCGTCCAGTGGCGCAAACCACAAACTGGAAGTTTTCCAAACCCCCTCTTATACAGCAGGATCTTACCGCAACAGATGGACCCCTTGTGCAAACACTGCTCAACTCCGGCCGCTCTCATACACGTGGCGTGGACTTGTACACATTACAACACAGACTACTCAAATACCCCAGCGACGTGGGAGTCTCTCCTGCGTACTTCCTAGCCGGCAGACCAACGCCGGCTTATCCAGCGCGCGGTGGATGCCGCGACATCCAAAAGGATCCCCGCCGACCTCCTCCAAGCCAGCGCGATGGATCCTTCGATTGGTCCCATGTTTTCAGGCGTATAAAAGAGCTCACCACGACCATTCAACCATCCCTTAAGAGAAGTGAGTGAGGTGAGAGCCAATGAAGAGAGAGACACCGTAGGTAAGGAAAAATTAAAAATTGATAATTTGTTTTTCAGAAAAGGAAATGATGCAGTAATTCTCAAATCTCGGTGCACACCCGAACCGAGCTGTAAGGCAAGAAAGGAAGAAGGGAGTGAGAGAAGAAAGACAAACAGTTGGTGGTGCAAAACTCGTTGCTCTCAGAACAGAAATACATGGAGAAGCATGCATGAGCCGGTGCTTAAGAGTCCGGCCCTTACAAATACTAGGTGGAGTCTCCAGTACTGGACCCTAGCGGCTTCGGCCGCTACTCGGGCGCGCTCCACCAAGGCCTCTTGTGCCTTCAGGTCATAACGGCCGAGCAGGGTCACCTCCTAGTCCTCCCGAGTGGGGTTTGAGTGTGGGGGAATACCTTGGTAGGATGGGCATGCCGACACCATGTGGTAGACCTCCGAAGCATTCTCCGCACAGTGCGGAGAGCTGCCCGTCAAGGAAGGATCAATATGTTTTTGTACTACCGGCACAGCAGTGTTGGTATAGAGACGGTGTAGAAGCCGCTCCCCTGTCGTTTACTTGGGCGAGGGTAGAGGCTATGACGAGATTTATAATGAAATACAATGTCCTCAAAAGGATACGCGAAATTTAATTCGATATCCAGATCCAAGCGGTCGAGAACGGAAGCCCGAAAAGAGAAGAGAGCACTCGGGTGGCGGCGGAGGCTGCCTGGTTCCCTTTGTATGGTGCCCAGCATTGTTCGACGTTCCGATAGGCCCCTCGCGAGTCGAAGATAATCGTTTTAGAGTCAGAGTGCGTAAGAGCCAGTGTAATAGTGACCTCATCCACACGAGTTATGACGCGGGCGCGAAATGGAAGCCTGTTAACTGTTTTCGACGGGTGGACGACTGTGCCATCCACCGTGGTGCGGGCCGGAGGCCTCCACGTAATAAATTCCGGTTTTTGACCAATATAGGCGGCCCACGGCTTCCGCCCGCGCCAGGCGCCGGCCATTATGGTCTTCATATGTCATGTTTTTAGTAAGAAGGCGTACTTCTAGGGCACGTCTCCACTCAAAAATGACTCGTACTCGTTCTTCCATAATGGTGATGTGCTGGATGTGCAGTGCGGCAAGAAGGCGGCGACCCGACATTGTCTTAGACGTGTGCATTGGTTAAGTTAGGCTCCCGGTGCTACGCGAAACTGTTCATGGGCAGGCCCACTAGACGCTGGTTGGAGGTGCTCGCGGGGAAATGGAGGGCTCCCTAAATTATTTTGCAGAGGATGACTTCGAGCGCCTCCTCGTATTGTTTTGCGAAGGTTGAGGTAAGAATTCAAACACAATACTTGTCTGATCACGAGTGCATGCGCCACGCGCAAGGCGTCTTTGCACATCAAAACATCACTTGTTTGTCGGAAACCCGGCGGAACATGCGGCCGACATGGTCACGCACCGTAGTGAACGGCTCCAGAAAAATTTCGAATACCTGGCTGCGTCCACGTATACCGTCGTTTCTTGGGGTGCTAATGTCTTTTGTAGGTATTCAGCCCTTGACTCTCTGCGTGCTTTGTGCAGGTTGGGATCCATGTTCCCGGGTATGGGCGTTACTTTTAGTGTTTTCCGATATTCGTCCGGGGCTAGGAGATTTTCGGTTGAAGTGCTGTGAGGAAGGTGGAGTGCGGTTTTGTAGGCTTTGCGTAGGATCACGTCCGACTGTTGTACTTCACTCTTGATGAGATTGTAGTAGGGGAGGCTGTATGTAACTGGGCTGACTACCAGGCTTCTAACCAGCTTGAGTGTGTCCTCCTCTCGCATGCCATGACGTTTGATGCGCTTGATCATGCGGGCCACTTGTAGAGTGGATGCTTTGAGTAGGGCGAGGGTGTGGGTGCAGCGTTGGTTTGACTGTATCCACATACCCAAGGTATACACCAGAACAGCGGGGTAGCACAACAGCAATGCGGTAACCACAGTGATTCACTCGACCCTACGCGAGATCACCAGCGCATCACTAGAACACTGTACGATAGTCGAGGCTGAAGAAGCGGCCGTCGCTCTAGCGGCAGCGGAGGGCTATCGGTCTAAACGGTCTCTAACAATCCTTACAGACTCACAAACAGCATGCCGCAACTACCTACGCGGCAGAATAGGGCACAGAGCGCTCCGCATACTCCGCTCTGGGGGCCACATAACACAACGACAACCAAACGAAGAACCAATCAGGCATACGATAGTATGGACGCCGGGACACGCGGGAGTAACAGGGAACCAAGAGGCGGACAGGATAGCTCGAGGGTACACTTATTGCCGAGCTTCCAAAGTAGCCGACCTCGAGGGGAACGAACCTGTACCCCAAGATTATTCGGCTATACTAAATTATTACAAGGGCTGCAGAAAGCGGTATCCATCACCACACAACTCCCTTATCAGAGAAGACTCTGTCGTGTGGAGGCAGCTACAAACGGTCTCGTACCCGAACCTACACGTACTCAACAAAATGTATCCCACACAATACACTGACAAATGCCCTTGGCGCCAAGAACCACCCACGCTGTACCACATAACGTGGGCATGCCAGAGGATAAGCGTGGTACTAGTTATAACAAACCCGAGTGCGGAGCATTGGGAGGGAGTGCTCTCCAGCGATCGGCGAGTCCACCAAGAAGGTCTGATTCGGCGAGCACATCTGGCAGCAGCTTCCAGCGGAGCCCTGGACTAAGGGCAGCCGACCTTTGCACAAGCAGATGGACGAAGCCATCTGACAGCCGCAGAAGAAAAGCAAATCTAGAGCTTAATAAAGTTGTTCACTCACTCACTCACTCACTCACTCACTCACTCACTCACTCACTCACTCACTCACTCACTCACTCGAATACCTGGAGATATATAACGCCCATTGGCATATCACAGCACACTGATGACAGTGTTTCGCCTTGCTCGAGACGACGCCGCTCGGGACGGTTTTGAACCACGGTACTCGACCGACTATTGCAGTGCAAAGGCATGCCACGCAGACTCCGAGTCTGTAATTATTGTGCATGTCGGACTGGCATGGTGTTTGTCGTATGTGGCTATGTGAAGCCAGTGGTGGTCTCCTGTGCCATCGCGCTCGAGCTCATGCGCCGAACGGAGTCCGTAATCTGAATTGAGGCAGTGGCATTTGTAACCGCCAGACCCACAGCGTCTGTGCCGAATGTGTATTTCGCTGCTTAGATATACGAGGGGGTATCCAAAAGAAACCGAACTTATTTTTGTTTGAACTTATTTATTCACATTTTAAGCACAGACCTTCAATCTCCTTCAAAGTATTCTCCACTTGCAATGATACGCTTGTCGAATCTTTCATTCCATTTTTCAAAACATTGTTTAAATTCATCTTTTGTGATGCTTGACAGTGCCTCCGTCGTTGTTTTCTTCACCTCGGCAACATCAGCGAAACGCTTTCCATTCACCTGTCTTTTCATTCTAGGAAACAAAGAAAGTAGCCCGGGGTAAGGTCGGGTGAGTATGAGGGTTGAGGAACAGGGGTAATGCCATTTTTGGTCCAAAATTGTCGTAGAGACAGGGCTGCGTGAGCAGCGGCATTTCCATGATGGAAAAACCAGTCACCCGACTGCCACCAATCAGGCCACTTCCACCGCACACTGTTGCCCAATCTTTTCAAAACATCCAAATAGAAAGCCTGGTTAACTGTCTGACCGTGCGGAACAAATTCTGAATTGACGACTCCTCTCACGTCGAAAAAACAAATCAGCATTGTTTTGAGGTTTGGTTTCACCTGACGAGCTTTCTTGAGGCGAGGCGAATTTGAAGTTTCCCATTGGCATGACTCTTGCTTTGATTCAGGATTTGATTCAGGAACACTTGAGTTCTCCCCATAGCATCGTCCTTGTACAGCTTTCTTAATATTTCAAGAGTTTCCGTTCCACTTTTTTCGAGCAAAAGTCAGAATTTCACCGGCGCACGCTGTTCACAAAAATCGTCCATTTCAAAAACGACATTCACACAAAACAGTCATCACTCTAAAACTCTGCCTAAACTAGTCTGACCTCCTTCAGCGACGGCACTCGGCTTACTGACTCTGGAATGTTCGTTCTATGCGCTCCTAGTGGCAAAACGCGGTACCACAGAAGCTTTGCCGACCAAAAACATTAGTTCGGATTCTTTTGGGTACCACCTCGTATAGCACAATAGGTCAGAGCCGTACTAGCGCATGAGTGCCTTGACTCTGGCAGTCCTACAGCCGGGATGGAGCTCGGGGTGCACGTTTCGTTGCGAAAGCAACACTACGCGAGTCGCCGAGCCATCTCGCGGGGCTGACGAATGGCTATACTGCGCATGCGCGAGGAGCAGTGACGTCACACGGCACACAGCTGTAACGCCACAGCCGTCACTGCGCGGGTGGCTCAGAGGCAGTGCTGCCAACCCTAGCGATCTTTCCCTAGATGTAGGGAATTTGGATGTCATTTAGGGGAAAAGAGATTTTTTGTTTAATCTAGGGAAATTTCATTCACTCGGAGAATTATTTTCTTTCTCCCTCAAATTGTGAAGGCAGTACAAGCTTTTCGTTGAGCGGTGATGTTCCAACAAGTTACAAAATTTTCGCAGCGCTGCGCTGCTCAATTTTCAGTCGCTTGCATGCATGTGAACCAGCCTTTACACGGATGTAGTCGGACGTGTATGGTCCCTGTCGTGGCCAGTGGCACCCGCTGATGTGATCTGACGCGCCATCGTCTTCCCTCAACACGCGCGCCCCTTCCTCCCGCTGTACTTGGAGCTCGCTGCACGACGTGGAATTCCTATTTAGTAAGCATATAGACCAGATTTTTTTACCCTCGCACGCAGGCTGCGGACGCGCGCCTACTCTCGACACCAGTCGCCATCTGTCGGCGCGCGCGGCCCGAGGGACTGCGGGTCGCGCCGGCGCCGCGCATAGAACGCATGTTTACGTGTTCGCTTTTGCCGTTTTGTGCTCCATCAGCTAACGTATGAGGGTGTGTGCTGTGCGTCACTACTCACATTTGCCCTCTTCCAGACAGTGCTGCGGTTATCTTGTGCGCAGTTACTCGTTAACGTGACATCCGAGGGTAGTCGACCAGGTAGTGTACGGACTGGAAACCGGCACTTCGAAGCAGATTTCTGCCCTGTCGTGTCGTTTGTTGACGCCTTTTACGTGCGATATCATCTATGATAATATTATGCATCAGAATGTAGATCTATTGACTTGACTCAGTGGAGTAGTAACTGGATAGGCGAGCTGCAGGTTGTCCCGACGGAGCGCGTGTTTTCGATCACCACTACGTGTTCGGCATCCTTGCGCTGAGCTTGCTCTTGTTCCCATTAAGAACATTTCATGCACAGGATTGTAAGCATGACCGCTACCGATTTCAGCTGCTTTTTCCGCACGCATGTCAAAGGTATCTGGGGGGTAAAGGTTTATCTATAGTATCTTTCTGCTTGGTATCTACCTTAGCTTGGTTTGGTTTATTAAGGTTTTACGTCCCAAAGCGACTCAGGCTATGAGGGACGCCGTAGTGAAGGGCTCCGGAAATTTCGACCACCTGGGGTTCTTTAACGTGCACTGACATCGCACAGTACACGGGCCTCTAGAATTTCGCCTCCTTCGAAATTTGGCCGCCGCGGCCGGGATCGAACCCGCGTCTTTTGGGCCAGAGCAGAGAGCCGTAACCACTGAGCCACCGCAGCGGTGCGGTATCTACATTATCCATAGGAAAATATGCGCGATTTCATTACATTTTCCACACTTAGCCAAACGCCTACGCAACGCTCTCACACGCGGCGAGAGCTCCTGAATAAAATAACGCGACTTCGGACCTCAGAATTAGTGAAAGCTGGATTAGCTGCTCATATCTATTCAAGCTTTGATAAATTAAGCGAAAGTACGTTTTTAGCACCAGGTTGCATAAACCATGACAAAATTTCTTTTCTGTAGGCGCTGCGACTCAGTGGGCTCACAGCGGTAATTTGTTGATAAACTGGCGCGGCGACAAGAAAGCCCTGTTTGTGGAAGGGGTGGGGGGGGGGGGGGCTTTATGTCCGGCCGGCAGGAAGGAATAAGAGTGCATGGGAATTGGAACTGCATGCTAGGCGCACACCTAATGCTTGATATTTAACAAAAGTTTCTTTGCGGTGGAGCACCAAGACGGAATTCGATATCAGCACGAGCGCGTGCTAAGCGCCGGCACAATTAACCTGAATGTCAAACTAAATGTCATTAAAACGCGTCAATGTTATCGCTTTGATAACGTAAATACTTCCTGCAACACAGCCACGCAGCCGAAGTATGCTCGACAATGTTTTTTTAGCGCCCGAAGCGCGGCTATATGCAGGCGCGGCCGCGGAACTGCCGCAGCCCCGCAGTCCCCAAAGAAACGCCCGCACCGCGGCGCGCCAGTCGGTGCAAAATGGCCACGCCCAGGAGAGGCTCAAAAATCTGGTCTATAACAAGAAAAGATATAACTAAAGCATATAACTAGAAAAGATCAAGGGCGCCATTTTTCGTATAAAGGAGCGCCGTGTTGGAAATCGGAGCTAGTCTAACTAAGGGAACAATTTCCAGTTCACCCGCCGCGGTGGCTTGCTGTCTATGGCGCTCGGCTGCTGACCCGAAAGACGAGGCTTCGATCCCGGCCTCGGCAGTCGAATTTCGATGGAGGCGAAATTCTGGAGGCCCGTGTACTGTGCAATGTGAGTGCACGTTAATGAACCCCAGGCGGTCGAAATTCCCGGAGCCCTTCACTATTTCATCCCTCATAGCCTGGGTCGCTTTGGGACGTTAGACCCACCAAAATCATAAACCATAATTTCAAGTTCCATCACGACGAAAAAAGTGAGTTGAGGTCACAAGAGGCATACAAAAGTCATTCACTGCTTCATTGTTTGAACTGGCTTGAACTGTTACGTTAGCAACCGCAGAAAATGAAAAAGCAGCTTTTATATCACAGTTTCCGTACACTCCCCCAGCGACCTCCAGGCATTTTGTGCATTCGGCTGAAGATTAACCGACACAACATAAAAGAAAAAAATTCAGTTAATTCCACATGCCGATACATGTTTACTAAAATCTTGCGTACAGTGAAAAAAAAAGAGACATATACAATATAGAGCCTTTAATTTGTAATTTCCACAGAGCGCTACGGTTTATCTTGCAGCTTCATTTAGAAGCTCTTCATTTTCCATTCTTCATTTCAAATTTACAGCTAATTTGCTTACAAGCGTCTGGTAGTAGGGTAGCTGCATAATAAAACTTACTACTGAACTACGCATAAATATATAATTTTACAATATACAACTGAACACTATTTTTCGTATCTAGGGAAATCTAGAGAATTTTTGGCTGCAAATTGAGGGAGAAGCGGCTCTGGAGGTTGGCACCACTGGCCGTGCAGCACTCGGGCAGCCACGTTGAAGGGTGCGTTCGCCTTCCGTCCTTTGCCGTCTACTGCCGGCTGCTGGGTCTTTGCTTCTTGCAGGAGGCTAGGTGCCCAGTGCGGGTGCTCGACTTCTATTTCTTGGGCAGAAGGGTGAGGGTGTTAGTAGCTGGTGTACCACTCAACATGGGTGCGCTGTCTTTCCGGATGTCTGTTTTTTATGCAGCTCTTGTGGCGTTTCATCGCCATGTTCACTGAATCAGATCGTACTTAGGCATCAAGGCTAAAAGAGTAGCAGAGTGAATGGGAGCATTACTTCTTCCTCTGCTGCCTGCAGAACGCAGGCGACGGCCGACATCCATTTCTTAGCTGCCGTTTGCGACGTTTTTTTCTTCGGGGGCATCGACGTCACTTTATGCGACATTTAGAGGGGGAGATTTGTGTCCTACACGAGGTAGGCTGGAACGATTAGGCATTGTGCGGACAGCGGAATGCCCTAATTGCGCGCACCAAGAATGCAATCGTCACATTGCACAACAGTACGCAGTTCGTTTTGTTTTTTTGAAGGGCGTTTTATGCCAGTTTCTGGATACTGGGTGTAAATCGATTTCTGGCAAACGCTAGATGCCCTCGCGGTCTGGTGTCATGACTGGTGATCGTGGATGGCGCTTTTCCGCTATGGCATAATCGTTCGTTTGCCGCCTCGAGTCGGAGCAGGCGTGTGCTTTTCTCTCTTGGTGATGGCAAAACTTTATTCTGAACACGACAAAGATGGTGAGGGGCTGGAGGTCGTCTTGAAATAAAATGCGTGGCCTCTGACGTCGGTGTCAGGTGGCGAGAAGTCTCCAGGCCCGTGATGTGCGGACGTTAGACCTCAATGGGGCTTTCCACAACGTGTCTCATGATGCGGTCTTGGCGGGCCTAGCGAGGTCGCATTGTGGCCGGCGCACTTACGGCTACGTGAGCGCGTTCTTCTCAGATTAAACCGCTACACTGGGCAACGGGAACGTGCGCTTCGAAACCATCCGCCTCACAGGTTGGGACACCCCACAGGGCTGCCGCCCACGTTGTTCAACGTTACGATGGCTGGCCTTTCCCCTCTGCTCTTTACAATTCCATGCCATTTGCGCCGATGACATCACGATATAGATGAAGAGAGGCTCGGACGGCCACATCCAAGGTAGCCTTCAGGAAGCCATATAGGCGGTGCTACACTACGCGACTGAGAGCGGGCTTATGTGCGCACTCGAGAAGTGGGAACTGCTCGTTATCTGCGCACGCTCCAGGACCCAAGCAGTCGACCCCGATATCGACCTCCACCTCGAAAGCACTCGATCCTGGAGTAGACAGAATGCGGGAGCTGGGCCTGTACCTACAACCTAACGGCCGAGCGGGCTACAGTCTACAGTTGCTCCAGAACCAATCTACGCACGTGGCACACTTCATCCGCCGCATCTCCAACAGTCGCGGGCGGATCAACGAAACCGACCGATGCGAATCGTGAAGGCGCTGCTAATCAGCCATGTTACGTTCCACGCATCTTGTCAAAGACTGAGTTGAAGCGACTTTAATCGGCTGAATGTCCTCCTGCGATCGGCGATGAAGACAGCTCTCAGACTGCCATCGTGCACCTGGACACACCGTCTACTTCAGCTGGGCCTACACAACACGACAGCGGATCTGGCAGAAGCCCGAAGGACCGGCCAGCTCACCTGTCTTCGAGACGCGAGAATAGGCCGGACCGTTCTGGGCCGACTAGGCCAGCCGGTTCCCACCACTCCGTTGCAGCAGATTTGCCACGTCAGCCCGCCTAAGCTCGCACCTAAGAACAAAGTCGCGCCTGTCCCGAAAAAATTGGCAGTGGTTTAGCTCTGGTTAAACCTGGCGGATTGCAATAGCAACGATAGAGATATAGAGGCGTTTGATGGCGCGCTTCAGCGGCGGCTCCGGAACGCTAGCTATGCCTCGCTACTGCGCATGCGCAACTGGCGAGCGCGGCGGCGGCACCTCTGAGGAGTGCTGCCAACCTCCAGAGCCACTTCTCCCCAAATTTGCAAACAAAAAATCCCTAGATTTCCCAAGACACAAAAAATAGTGTTCAATTGTGAAAAAAAATGTATATTTATGCGTAGTTCATTACAAAGCTTTATCATGCAGCTACCCTATTACCAGCCGTCAGTAAGCAAATCAGCTGTAAATTTGAAATGAAGTATCTGAAATGAACTTCTAAATGAAGCTGCACGATAAACCGTAGCGCTCTTTGCAAATTGCAAATTAAACGCTCTATATCGTGTATGTTTTGTTTTTCACTGCACGCAAGATATTGGTAAACATGCATCGGCATGTAGAATTAACTGATTTTTTTTGTATGTTGAGTCGGTTTAGACTTCAGCCGAAGGATACCACGCACAAAATGCCTGGAGGTCGCTGAAGGAGTGTACAGAAACTGCGAAATAAAAGGTACTTGTTCATTTACTGCGATTTCTCTAGAGGGTGGCTAACGTAACAGTGTGATTGGTTTGGTTTATTAGGGTTTAAC
Source organism: Amblyomma mixtum (assembly GCF_055824585.1). Taxonomy (NCBI): domain Eukaryota; kingdom Metazoa; phylum Arthropoda; class Arachnida; order Ixodida; family Ixodidae; genus Amblyomma; species Amblyomma mixtum. Next base: position 80,235,081 of record NC_143012.1, on the reverse strand, counting down.
GTCCCAAAGCGACTCGGGCTATGAGGGACGCTGTAGTGAAAGGATCCAGAAATTTCGACCATCTAGAGTTCTTTGACGTGCACTCACATCGCACAGTGCACGGGCCTCTGGAATTTCTCCTCCATCGAAATTCGACCGCCGAGGCCGGGATTGAAGCCTCGTCTTTACAGCAGCCGAGCGCCGTAACCACCGAGCCACCGTGGCGTCTGAACTGGTTTCTGCTAGTTACACTAGCTAAGATTTCAAACCTGGCGCTCCTTTATCAAAGAAATGGCACCCGTGTTCTTTCCTAATTATCAAAATAAACATGCAGATATGCTTGCTGAATAGGAATTTCACGTCCTTGCAGCGAGCTCCAAATACAGTGTGAGGAAGGCGCGGGCGTGTTGAGGGAAGGCGGTGGCGCGCCAGATCAAAGCAGCAGTTGCCACTGACCACGTCAGGGAGCATGCACGTCCGAATACGTCCGTGTAAAGGCTGGTTCACGTGCATGTAAGAGACTGAAAATTGAGCAGCGCAGTGCGGTGAAAAATTCGTAACTTGTTGGAGCCGCTTTGACTGCTGGAGCCGCCGCGATGGCTCCGCAGTTTTTGCGCCGCAGCAACAAAGCGTTTTCACTTGCATGTGAAACAGGCTCTACTCGAGCGCGCGGCAGTTTTGTTCGGACCTCCGTCATTTGAAAAGCAAAAACAACGAAAAGCTTGTACTGTTTTCCCAATTTGAGAGAGAGAAAAAAAACTCTCCGAGCAAACGAAATTTCCCTAGATTATACAAAAAATCCCTTCTCCTCTAAATGACGTCCGAATTCCCTAGATGTAGAGAAAAATCCCTAGGGTTGGCAGCACTGCATCACAGCCACACCAGCAGCGAACTTCCAGTTACAGGTCAAGTCCACTCATCTGACTTCCAGCATTGCATTCGAGAAGTGACGTTTTGCGCTCCAATACCGAGTGTACAAGGCAGCGCCGCTCGGATAAAGATATGCGAAAGGCACTGGCCGTTGCAAGATTATCGCGCACCGCCAAAGACAGAACTTCGCATCAAAGCTGCTACCCAGCGTGCCTCATAAAGATGGGTTCAGACGAGCGGACCGGATCGCGGATGGTCCGCGCGCGTCAGCGCGGTTACCGTGGCACGTGACCAAGCATCCGGGAGTCGGTCCGGACGTCGGGCATTCACACGAACACAGCGGAGAATCCGCGCGTGCTCTCGCCCACAGCGGGCTTGCGTGGCTTCGAAAGCTCAGCTACTGAGAGTTTCAACATGAACGGCGAGCGAAAACGTCGTCTCGCCGCACTGGCTTTAGCATGGCTGTAGCCGCTGAAGCATCTGAGGGCGAGGAAGAAGCTTTCGCGGCTGAAAACGGTTATGTTGGACGAAGTCAAGGTTGGAAAAAAAAAGTGTTTGGGCATGCAGGACCTGCTGTATGGGGACCTACTTGAATGCGACCCGGAGAGTACAACCGTTTGCTGCGGCTGAGTCCAGGACAGTTTTAATAGATACTGGCACAAAGAGCTCCTTCTTTCCTAATTCCCTCAAATTCACCGAAACAACAAAGCAAAGCGGGCATTTCCGCACACGCTCAAATACACAGTACGAGGCAGTGTAGCATACACGGAGTGAACAACGCAGTGAGCGAAACACGAAAAGGAGTACACAGGACACCAATGCTGCAGTCGAGCTGCAAATGCGGCGAAAAGCGCGCCAAAACGAAAGGCGCCAGCACGGAGCAAAGCTGACTTCATTCAGGACAGCTAGCCAGACGAGCGCACATGGAAGCAAAAAAAATTTGGCAGAGGCTTAGCTTGGTTAAGCCCGGTAAGTTGCGAAAGCAATAGCCATGGCTGCGCCTGGTTTGGCTGGTGGTGTGTCTTGGTAGTGCTCTAAGTAAAGCTTATGTTTATAAAAGTTTTGTCCATTTGTTTTACATGGCATTATACTCATCACACGAGGGCCCCCCCGTGGTGGGAGATTTCTGCGTGCCTCGGTCGCCAAAACGAGCGGCTGACGCTAACGGATGATTGTCGAGAAGCTTCCCTCTTCTTTCACTCTGTGAGGACTGTGGGAGATTGCAGGTCTTATTTTACACAAACACAAAAGTACAAACAATAAACGAGGCGGCTTTTATAGGAAAGGAAACCAATTTCAGTATGAGAGTGAAAAAAGGAAAGGAACAAGAGCGCAACGCAACAACACACCGGAAAAACACACGGGGGAACAGAACAATGTGCTTACGAAAAATACAAGAAAAAGAAAGTCAAAAAGGAAAGTCACACTACTTGTCTCTCATTCGAGCAACGAGCGGGGAGGACTGGCTGGGTGTCGGGCAGTCAGGGAGTCTCTGGGTGTTCCAATGTCGATGCAACGCTACCGCAGCGTCAGCGTCTGTGGGCTCCCAGCACGGTTCCCAGGTCTGGTATCCCGGAAAGGCCACGTTGCGCCAGAGGCGGCCTGTGTGGAGCAGCTGATGGATGGACGGAGAAGAGTGGCGCCTGGGCCTGGTGGTTGAGGCTCTCGACGATGGATGTCCAGGTCTGGTGGCCCGGACGTCTGCGGCTGAGGCCCAAGCCCGGAACTCGGGGAGCCAGCAGAACTCGTCCACATCCGTCGCCCACCGCGCTCTTCTCTCCTCTGCCACGTAGTCCTCTTCTACCTGTCCCGGCGTTCCCCTCCGCACGTGCTCCTCGTGCTTTTTCTTCTTCTCCTCACAAACGACGCTGGGTGGCGCTATCTCCTTACAGAAGGCCCCCTCTTCGGAAGTTTTTTCCAAGGGAAAGAACTCAACTTCAGGAGAGCGACCCCAGACGCGTTCGACGATCGCACCACAAACACCACACCACAGCGCGCACACTACACGCCACACATAATCCGATGGTCGTCAATGCTCGAAGCGTCCACAGACATTCGCACACACAGCACAGAGAGTATATGAAATGTCAACGTAAAGAGTCCATAGAAGGCGAAGAAACACGGAAGGCATAAAAAGTAGATAGCCGACACGCAAAAACAAACATGAACAAACAAAAACAATTCCAACAAGAACAGGTGTGGGCTACATTCTTCCGTATTCCATTGTTCACATCAAACCACTTCACCGTCGCGAGAACTCTCTGAGCTAGTACTTCCGTTTTCTTTTGTGAAACCGTTTTCTCCAAACCGACCTCGGTCTCCATCATGATTTTACATGTTCCCGTCCTACGATGTTATTCACTCTGTTCTCCCTTGCCTTCGACACAGTCCGTTGACACATATCACACGATCTGACATAACTCTTAATGTCAGCCTGTAACACCGGGCCAGTAAAACTCACTGAGCACCCTAGCTATTGTTTTCCGTATTCCTTGATGGCCGGATAATGCACTCTTATGCGCCAACTTAAGGACTTGCGTGCGTAAGCCCTTCGGTACCACCGCTTGCTCAACGACTCGGCCGGGACACACTTGGTATGTTCGGAAAAGAACACCGTCATCTGTATCAAAAGAGTGGGCGGTCTGTCCCTTGCCACGAAATATTTGCCCCAACTTCCTGCGACACACCTCTAAGGTCGGTTCTTCTTCCTGTTTGAGGCGGAACGCCGGCCGTGACAAGTGGAGTGTGTTCAGAGTGGGGCTTTTACTACTCTCTGAAACCTTTGCTGTCACCGTAAGGGAAGGAACATCGACCGAACTCGTCATGGCAAGGGAAACTGCCTGATCAGTTGGAACTGGCGGGTCGACCGAGAATGTAGGTTTAGCGCCAGGGACATTGCCTATTATGATGTCGTACAGGGGTGTGGACAAGCACCGCGCGATGGCCTTACCGGAGAAATATGGAGAAGAAATCACCACCTCCGCTTCCGGAACTTCTACACAGGTCCCATTGGCCAAGAATAATGCAGCCTTTTTCCCTGTAAGTGCCGCTGCCGGTACAAGGTACTCATGCACAACAATGCCGGTGCTGCCCGTATCCCGTAATACCGAACCAGGCTGGCCGAACACCTCACCGTGCCCCACGGGCATAGCAGTTTCCACCGGGTTGGAAGGACAGACCATCTCCCCTAACTGGCCCTCTACGCGCGTTACCTCTGCAGGGTTATCGGGATGTGAATATCGAGGTGTCATGCAACAGGCGGACTCCTCACGGTCTCCTGGTCTCTTAGCTTTGCATGACTGGGCATCATGTCCTACCTCGCGGCACCAGGTGCAATACAATTGCTTCGGCCTCGCCCGACAATCCGACGCCTTGTGCCCCAGTCTTCTCGCAAAGAAAACACCGAAGGCGGGATTGTGAACCCGAAACCTCGTCCTTAGCCTTATTTAACGTATGCTCCCCCTGCTCTTTAAAGAACAACAAGTTATTTTGCCGCTGTTCCTCGAGAAAATGATCAGCAGCCTCCGACAGCTTGCCAACTGTCTTGCCCTCCCGCTCACGTAAGAAAAAGGCTAAACGGGAATGACAGTTGTTCAGGAATTGTTCGCTCACGACCATCTCACGAACTACCTCAAAAGTGCGGCCTTCTCCCCGCATCTCGACCCAACGGTCAAAGAAACTAAACTACCTGGCAGCATATTGCGAGGCCGTTTCGCCATCCTGGGGCTTGCTCTGGCGAAACTTTTCCCGGTACCCTTCCGCGGTGAACCTAAACCTCTGAAGCAAGGCAAGCTTCGCTTTGTCATAGTCCACTGGATCCTCAGGCGAGAGCCGACCGAAGACCCTAAGTGCTTCGCCACCAAGGCACAAGCTCAACGCCGTTGCCCACTTTTCTTTTGGCCAGCCCTGCCCCGTGGCCACATGCTCAAACCTCGAAGTAGGCATCGAGGTCATCCCGTGCCTCATTATACTCTGGTATGAGTGCGTGCGGGTTAATGGAGCTGGCCGGTGCGACGCTACGCTCTCCACGGTCACTTGGAGGATTTGCGCCACCCTCCATGAGCCTTATTTGTAGCTGCAAGTTCCGCGCCTCTAACTCCAATTTCTGTTTCTCCGTCTCTAAATTCCGTGCCTCTAAATCCAATTTCTGCTTCGTAGCTTCACGCTCTAACTCTAATTTCTGCTTCGTAGCTTCACGCTCAGCGGCTCTCTCTTCCCGCACCTTACGAAGCTCGTCCTCCACCCACGCTCGCAACTCCGCGCCGCACAATCCCATGTGCTCGCCTAAAGCAACCAACTCTGACGCGCTCATATAGTTGAACTCGGGTTCAGGTCTTCCTCTTTTGTGATGGTGGAGATGGGGGTCCGTTTGGGGGCGACACGTTGCAGGAGGGAGATGAGACGTAGACGAACTTCTTTGCGGAAATGTACAAGCTGGGTTTATTTACAACTATTTACACTTATACACATCGACCAGGGTGGTCGCTAGCATTCAGGACGATCGGGAGCGCCAGGCCAGAGCTCGCCCCTACGAAACCCTGTCCTGCCTGGCCGACTGAACTCGCGCTACGCGTAGCGGCTCCTCGTCCTCCGGAACGTGGCCAGCGCAAAGCTAGACCCTGTCCGTCTCGCGATTCCGACTCTCCACCAAGAGTCCCTGCCCAAGTCTCCCTCTTTGGCGCCAAAACGCCTCCTTAAATAAGTTTCCCCAGCATTCTGGGGACAAACTTAGTAACCAATGAGAGATGGGCTTCTTACAACCAATCAGAGCGTTTTCTGTGCAACTCAACAGACCAAAGACACGCCGGTCCCCACGAGCTTGTTTGCTCGCGAGGGCCGCATGCCCTTGAAGAAGCCGATAGCGCTTTTCCACACACAGTGAAAACACTTTGACAACACCACAAAAGCACGCAAGCACCACTTCCATCAGCTGTGGCTCCAAACACTACAGAGTGGCATCTGAGCCCTCTGGCCAGAGGCAGAGTAATCACAACTCGTTACCCGAATGACCACTTCCATCCGGCCTCACGACCATTCGTAATTGCACTCAGCTGCCTCCCACGCAAGCTTCCCCCTCAAGTGTCCCTGAAGCTTTCTTTCGCACAGTTCGACGCCGCCGTCGAAAAGCCATTGAACTTAACCCCGACAATAGCCGGGGTACGCGACTCGTACGCACTGTCCGCGGAACGGGCCCCCTTCCGGCACCCCTCGCTGCCATTGCTGATTTTACCTTTTGGGGCGGCAGCCCTTTGACCCCAGCGTTTCCTCTGTCTGCTTAAAAGCTACGCCGCCTAAAACATCTTAAGATAAGGACCAAGTCGGCGGCGCCCGGGGGGGATATGGGGATGGCCCGCTGCCCGGCGGCCCGCAAACTCAACTCCTCCCAACCAAGATTGTTGTGGGTACACTTGCTGTACGCACAACAAATTCCATGCACTGCCATCAGCTGACGCCTCGAGGGTAAACAGTGAATAAAAGTGGCAAACCCACAGCAAAATAATACACACAGAAAAACAAATCAGGCGTACTCATGACGTAAGCATGGGTCAAACAAAGCATCCGTGCAAGCACCGAAATTATACAAACGATAGCCTGCATACATGGACGAAGCATAACAGCACAAACATCAAGTGGCAAACGACCAAAAGCGCACATGCTCAAGCACCAGTTCACACAGCACAGTGCAAGAAACCCGCATCGGTAGATCCCCACCCGTTCCGTCCCCGGCGAAAGATGGTGGCCACCACTGTCTACCTGTAGTTTTTGGGCAAAGCTCTTATTGGGACCTTCACTTTCATTCGGTGGCGGTTGCTTTACCGCTTCCTTCACCTCTACGGCAAGCGCAGGACATGCCTTTCTCTGCTGCTCGTAATCCGCTCTGACAGCTATTACTTCCTCTGTGGGTTCATCAACGAAGGCTTCGATCTCTGTTTTCACCCTGTGTACTGCAAGCTCTTGAGTTTTACTCTGAACTCGCTTCAGCTCCTAAAAAGCCTCGGGTGTTAACAAGGCTTCCTCCGCAAGCTCGTCAGTTACAGCCCACAGGATGAGCACAGGGGGATTTACACTGGCATCCTGTGATGACCTCGACAGACTCAAGGGCACATACCTTAAATCAGCTATGACCGCATGCCCGAACGCGTCTTTGAGTCGTATCTTGCCGGCTCCCTCTGAGGGGTTCACGTGTGGTACAACGCTTCTCTTGAGGATAGTGATCCCTGCACCTGAGTCAACACAGGCCTTGAAAGGCGTTCCTCCCGCAACCAGCTCCACCCAGGTCATTTTTGCACCTCCCCCTGCCGCATTCACTACATATACGTCACATGTTGGCACGGCGTCGCACGCTGCCCTCGCGGTTAGTTTGGCGGCCTGCGACCTTTTAGCTGCCTCCTGCGTTTCCCACTCTTTCGGTATAGTTTGTTGGCAATTCCGCTGGTAGTGGCCCGGACGGCCGCATGAGAAACACTTGGGCGTAGGCCCACGACTACTGTTGGTCAGGTCTGGCCGTCTCAGCTTATCCGCTTTATGGGTATCGGCGCCTCCCTGCTCAATTTTGCGGGGGCTCCTTATGCTGTCTTCATATTTTTCAGCGAGTTCCGCCAACTGTCCAGGTTTAAACCATTCCCCGGTTTCGTGCTGCAGCACGTAGGTTCTCAGTTCATCACTCATGAGCTGTTTCAGCCGGTCAGAAATGAGCAACGTACGCAGCTCTTCTAGGGGTTTTTGTCTTCCGGCTGCTCAGGTAATAGTCGAGGAGAACTTGCAGCCTAGTCGCGAATCGACTCCAGGTTTCATTCCCCTTTCTGCCCGAGAAAAACCTACGCTGATATTCTTCTGGCGTCAACTTCAGTTCCCCTAGCACGAACTCTTTAATTTCCTCATATGACATCAACCTGTCGTCCGCTTTGTCTGCTATGAGCGCGCGACACTGCTCGTTTAACAATGGCAATATTATACTCCCGCGCAGATCGTCCGGAACTGCGCAGCTCCTCAGCATATTGTCCGCATTTTTGAACCAAGCGGGCACCAGCTCCTCGAACGCTGGCATGGGAGCAAGGACCGCCCTTAACTCTTCAGCATATCTGCTCCTACCATCTCGAGTTCCCAGCGCGCTGTTGCTCTGGCCCTTCTGTTTAAGTTTGAGGAGCTCAATTTCGAGTTCCAATTTTTTGATGTCCAGCTGCCTTAGAAGGACTGCATCACTGCTTTCCTTCTCGATCGGCGGAACATTATGAATTGCTGGACTCGGAGCAGATTCAATTTCCTGCAATACTGAACATCCTTCAGTTTCATCTGTTACTGAAGCCTGATCAGAGCTCTGGCTCTCCATCCCGTCTTCCCTCTGAGTTGTCCTTCGTGTGGTGACCACCATGCCCTACCGGCAAACGAACAGGGAAGAGACCCACCTTTGCTTCGGTGCTTTCCGCGTTTCGCCTGGCACACTCGGTGATGTCGCTCCAAGTTCTGTCGTCCACAGGTCAGTTCGCCACACGTCAGAAAGTCAGCAGCCCGGTGCAAGTCGTTGCTTGGAACCTGGACGCTCGGGGTTGGATGTTGAGGTTCTCCGCTGAGAGTCGCCCTGACAGGATCTTTCGTTGTAGCCCCGTTCGCCTGAAGGCGCAGATCCTGGATCCTCTTCGTAGATGTTGGACAAGCTTAAAATCTTCTGTACAGTGCAGTTGAAGTCGCTCACCCTCCGTAGAAAGCCGCCGCCCAATCCTGTCGACTGCGCCAGTTGAACTCGGGTTCAGGTCTTCCTCTTTTGTGATGGTGAAGATGGGGGTCCGTTTGGGGGCGACACGTTGCAGGAGGGAGATGAGACGTAGACGAACTTCTTTGCGGAAATGTACAAGCTGGGTTTATTTACAACTATTTACACTTATACACATCGACCAGGGTGGTCGCTAGCATTCAGGACGATCGGGAGCGCCAGGCCAGAGCTCGCCCCTACGAAACCCTGTCCTGCCTGGCCGACTGAACTCGCGCTACGCGTAGCGGCTCCTCGTCCTCCGGAACGTGGCCAGCGCAAAGCTAGACCCTGTCCGTCTCGCGATTCCGACTCTCCACCAAGAGTCCCTGCCCAAGTCTCCCTCTTTGGCGCCCAAACGCCTCCTTAAATAAGTTTCCCCAGCATTCTGGGGACAAACTTAGTAACCAATGAGAGATGGGCTTCTTACAACCAATCAGAGCGTTTTCTGTGCAACTCAACAGACCAAAGACACGCCGGTCCCCACGAGCTTGTTTGCTCGCGAGGGCCGCATGCCCTTGAAGAAGCCGATAGCGCTTTTCCACACACAGTGAAAACGCTTTGACAACACCACAAAAGCACGCAAGCACCACTTCCGTCAGCTGTGGCTCCAAACACTACAGAGTGGCATCTGAGCCCTCTGGCCAGAGGCAGAGTAATCACAACTCGTTACCCGAATGACCACTTCCATCCGGCCTCACGACCATTCGTAATTGCACTCAGCTGCCTCCCACGCAAGCTTCCCCCTCAAGTGTCCCTGAAGCTTTCTTTCGCACAGTTCGACGCCGCCGTCGAAAAGCCATTGAACTTAACCCCGACAATAGCCGGGGTACGCGACTCGTACGCACTGTCCGCGGAACGGGCCCCCTTCCGGCACCCCTCGCTGCCATTGCTGCTTTTACCTTTTGGGGCGGCATCCCTTTGAACCCAGCGTTTCCTCTGTCTGCTTAAAAGCTACGCCGCCTAAAACATCTTAAGATAAGGACCAAGTCGGCGGCGCCCGGGGGGGATATGGGGATGGCCCGCTGCCCGGCGGCCCGCAAACTCAACTGGCTCCCAGCACGGTTCCCAGGTCTGGTATCCCGGAAAGGCCACGTTGCGCCAGAGGCGGCCTGTGTGGAGCAGCTGACGGATGGACGGAGAAGAGTGGCGCCTGGGCCTGGTGGTTGAGGCTCTCGACGATGGATGTCCAGGTCTGGTGGCCCGGACGTCTGCGGCTGAGGCCCAAGCCCGGAACTCGGGGAGCCAGCACAACTCGTCCACATCCGTCGCCCACCGCGCTCTTCTCTCCTCTGCCACGTAGTCCTCTTCTACCTGTCCCGGCGTTCCCCTCCGCACGTGCTCCTCGTGCTTTTTCTTCTTCTCCTCACAAACGACGCTGGGTGGCGCTATCTCCTTACACACTCCCACTTCCTCCCTTCCTGTACGGTGCGGTTCGGGGGTCCACCCAGATGACAGAGAATTTCCTTTCCTCAAAAAGCGTTGCGTTCAAAGGGCAAGGCATAGCGCCGAACGGTAGGTGGCGTTCCTCCCTTCCTGTGGTTCGGGTGTCCACCGAGATGACAGCGAATTACTGCACCATGCCTTGCCCTTTGAACGCAACGCTTTTTGAGGAAAGGAAAGGGAGAAGATTCGGCCCTGTGTTCATTGCTGACCAGCCCTTTTCACAGTGAAAGCGGCCGTGTCCGGAAAATTCAGGGCGCACTTTGCTGACCTAAAGTGCGGTGAGGCGGAACCATTAGGCGCGGGGTTGCTGCTTGTGTCACTGATGTGTGGTTAAGATGTTAAGCTTCGCCTCTAAGAGTGGAACGCGACAGCGTCTTGCAACGCTGCCAGGGAGTCCACAGAACGCCATCGCCCGTTCGGTTTTACGCCTTGCTCATCGGTAAATTGGTTTTCGAGGAAAGGAAATGTATCTGTCTCGCATACCTCGGTGGACACCCGAATCTCGCCGTAGCAGGAAGGGCGAAAGATGGGAGTCAACGAAGACACCGTATTCACCAGACGCGCCTTTGTTCATTCCAAACCATCGAGGTGTCATGGCGGAGTGGTAGCGCGCTCGTCTCGCACTCCGGAGACCGGGGTTTGATTCCCAAGCTCGACCAGTTTCCTACTCGGTTTTATTTATTTATCTGGTCTGACTAGGAAGCTTAATTAGGCTAATTGGTTAATTAAGCAATGAACTAAACTCATTCCCACTTACTTGGAGCATCACTATATGATCCCTGCAATTGGTTGCATGGTTACTAGCCAAAGTACGATTGGCCCCGATTGAAATTCGCGCGCTGTGACGTCACGACCATTTCCACCAATTGAAAACGTGACTTTTCTGTCGACAACTTCTGCTTACAACGATGAGGCATTAAAGGCTTCCGCCTTAAAATGGTGCAGTAATTCTCTGTCATCTCGGTGGACACCCGAACCGAGCGCTAAGCGCGCCGCGCGTGGCAGGAGCAGGAGTTAGGCCGCGCTTGGTAGCTGCGGCCTCGCTACGCGACGGCGCGAGTTTTGCCCCTGGTTTTTGCGGCAGATGGCATGACGTCACAGCAGGGGACAATGCTAAATGTCATTGGTAGCTACCGGCCTCGCTACGCGACGGGCTGAAAGTGCCACTAGTATTGCTTTCGCAATAATATCCGTAGCTACGCCATGGTTCAGCTGGTAGCGTAGCTGGTGGTGGTGCTTGTGGTTAGACTTTTATTTATTTTATTTATTATAAAATAAGACTTGTGGTGATGCATCGGTAATTTGGATTGTAAAACATTTATTGTGTCGAGAGCAGGTTGTGGAGGCACGTTAAAGATCCCCAGAGAGAGAGAGAGAGAAAAACAACTTTATTGCCATAGATTGGCGGGATTTAGGGCAGCTGGGCTTGGTGTGGCACCCAGGTGGGGTTCCCCTTAAAGATCCCCAGGTGGTCGAAATTATTCCGGTGACCTCGACTACGACACATCTTTCCCTCTTTCTTGTTTCACTTCCACCTTCCTCTCTTCCCTTACGGCGAGGTTCAGGATTCCACGAGCTATGTGAGAAATAGTGCGCTATTTCCTTTCCTAAAAAAAAAACAATTTACCAATTTGAAGGATTCATCTGGCCATCTTATTCGATAGAGTCTCGTCTCCGATAGTTCGACGGCACCGTAGTCAATGAAATGGAGATTGCCTGTCACGAGACCTCGCCGACGCGCCACCAAAAGATGAAGATGAATGCGCCTTCATGGTCTGCACGGCCGCAGACCATCGCCACCGGCCGTGCTGCCAGTGTTATGGACCTCAGGAACATAAACACTTGAGTGAAGTGGGGTCGTGCGGGGACCCTGGGGCGTGCCCCGAATTCCTTTGTAAATAAAGTTTTCTCTCTCTCTGCGCCTTCATGGGAACATTAAGAGCAAGCGATTTCGCACCACCGCAGCGCTATGACCCTCAGCTGAATATTGTCCACTATAAGGAAGGCAAAACAGGCTCACTGCCCGATGCGTGAAGGCGCCAATTTTTATAGTTCATACGTTTTCATGAAGAAAAATAATAATTGGTTTTTGAGGAAAGGAACATAGCGCAGTATCTGTCTCACATCTCAGGTGTAGACTTGAACAGCGCCGCATGGTTGGAGTAAAAGAGGAAAAAGAGGAAGAGGATTCTCGTTAAGAACTATTGCCCCACAAAGACCACATACCTTCTCGTCGTTCCCAACTGTCTTTGCGGAGAAAATACGCAGGCCTGCAACGACGACCCGACCGCTAGGCAACTCTTGTTTATCTGCGAGTAGTAACTCCAACTAAAGTACTACCTGACACCACTATCAACCGATGCCGCACATTACGTAAAATGCGTGTTGATGTTTTTCAGCGACGAAGAATACCACCTACTAAGCCAGCAGGAGTTGTCATGTGAATCCCATAACCAACATGGCCATTCCAGAAGATCGGCTTAGAGCTCCTTGACCTCCTTACGACGTCGTCCATCGAAACGAAAAGTATATATGCGGTGGCTGACTGACTCACATAGCGAGTTATGATTAGCAGGGATGCGAATTTAGAGTTTATAGAGTATTCCCGCCGGTAGGGGAAAGTAATTCTCAGACTACGCGTTCGACCACTCCCTCGTAACATGCACCTCGACCGAAACCGCGAGGGACATGAAGCCAGGGAAGCGGCCCTTCATGAAAGATACGGCGATGAAAAGAGCACCGTATGGGTAGATGCTGCATGTGACCAGCACCGAGCCACAGCGGTTGCGTATACTCCGCGTATCGCTCCAATTATAAAAGAATTACCCCAGGGAACTAACCCAGAGTAAACAGAATAAATAGCTATAGCGCTTGCGCTCGGCAGCTCCAGTGCTACCTTTATACTCAGTCTTCCAAAAACTGTAATGCTAAATTATGCCAGGGGCAGAGTCTTCCCTGCCACCTACCAAATACTGACCCAGAACCCCCCTCCTCCTGTAGCACTGAGCTCATCTGTGTGCCCGCGCACTCTGGAAACCCAGGCATTGAGGCCGTCCAATCTTTAGCCCGAGGGTCTAGAAACCGGTATTAAAGATCAGGTAGCATGGTCGTGCCGGAGAGGGGTTGAGGAAGGTCGCAGACGAGGTTTAAGGGAAAGACAAGAAGAAGAACTTTATACAAGGGAATTTACATAAATACAAACAGCAACTGAGAGAACGTCTCAGTAAGAGAGTCTCAAAACAAGGAGCAAAGCTACAAGACGATGAGCTCAGATGGTCAGGAGCTACTTGGCCGTCCAAGGCGCCGAGTTTTATATCCTTCCTTTTCCCTGGGCTCCCTAGATGGGGGCGGGCTTGTCGGGAAAGGAGGGTCCTGAAAGTTCACTGTGGCACCCACACACACACACACACTCAATAGGGAACACGTCCCCGTCACGTGTTGGGAGAGAAGGATGCACTCTGCGTCGCGCAGATTCTGGAAGGCTCTCGAACAGCGTTCTTGCGCCTTTCATGTGGTCGCACGTGCTCGGGGTAGGGGAAACGGTCGTTGACCACTTCTCCCTGGAAGACGGTTGCTGCTGTCAACTTGATGTGCCCCTTGGAATGTCTAGTACTGCGGAACGTGGCAGCTAACTTCTTTCTGTACTGCAGAGCTGGCTGGCCAGATGCGGGGTGGATGACTGACGCCGCTTCCGTGGCTAATTCAGGCGTTTACCCCGCATGCCTTTCGTGACTCATCGGCATTCCGCTGCAACCGCGCCGATTTTCTTCTCGCGACGAAGGCGAAACGTAACAGACTGCCCCGCCGGAAGAAGGAGATCCCGATGGACAGGGGACTGCATCCGCTGTCTGGAGGGATGTCGCTCGAGGCTGCTTTTAACTGGAGTCGGTCATCTCTCGTTGCTTCTTGAGCCCAGCGCACCTCGAAGTCTTCCTTCGCACGTTCAGGTTCACAAAGGGCACTGCAACGTGACTTCAAAATGAGCGGTTCCCTGCTAGCGTTAGAACTACGCCGAAAACCCAACCGGTCAGTCAGCAAGCACGACACAATCCACACTAAGCAATGCCAGGCTCTTTCCCTCTTATTCAGTCATTTAATCCTTTAATCCCTGGGAGTAGTCCAGCAGCACTCATTGTCCACAAATCCGAACATTACACTGCAAAACCCGTCTCACTTTGAAACAAAAAAGCAAAACAATATGTTCAAAAGCCTATATCAGGAAAAAAAAAACACCAGTAAGCAGCAACTTTGAGGCTGATTCTTGCGCTAGGGACTTCGACTCAAGCCATCGGCGTTACCGTTGAGACTCCCCTTTTTGTAACGCACCTCAAAAGAATATTGTTGCAATACGAGGCTCCAGCGCAGGAGGCGGCCATTTTTGGAAGAGGTTATCTGCAGCCATTGGAGAGGGCAATGATCCGTCTCTATGATAAACCTCGAGCCGGCAAGGTAGCACGACAATTTCTGCACGGCCCATACGAGACACGCGCATTCTTTCTCGGTGGCGCTGTACGCCTGCTCACGGCTGGTCAGCTTACGACTAGCATACAGGACAGGGCGCTCCTCTTCTCCATTTTCCTTCTGGCACAACACAACGCCCATGCCCCGCTCACTAGCATCGCACTGAAGCACGAAACCTTTAGAGTAGTCAGGCGATCGTAGCACAGGCTGACTCGTTAGAGCGCTCTTTAGGGTGCTAAAGGCTGTTTCCATTTTTTCGTCCCAGGCGACTGTTTGTGGCTCTGTTTTCCTGAGAGCATCCGTCAAGGGACTCGCGATATCAGAATACCTGGAGATGTACCTCTGATAGTAGCCGGCGACACCCAAGAAAGACCGGATATCAGTATTTGTGCGCGGCTGCGGGAAGTCTCGTATCGCGGCTACCTTTAGTTCCGAAGGGCGGCGACGGCCCTGGCCAATCACGTGACCGAGGTAGACAACCTCGGCCTGTGCCAACTGGCACTTAGGAGCCTTGACCGTCAAGCTCGCGTCGCGCAGGCTGGTTAAAACTGCCCGCAAGTGTGCCTTATGCTCAGGCCACGATGCGGAAAATATTGCTACATCGTCTAAATACGGCAAAGCGAACTCTTCCTGTCCCCGCAACACTTTGTCCATGAGGCTAGAAAAGCAGTACGGCGCATTCTTTAAACCAAAACTCAAAACTTTAGGACGGAATGTTCCCATTGGTGAAATGAACGCCGCATATCTACTAGCCTGCTCTGTAAGGGGAACCTGCCAGTAACCCCTGACTAGGTCTAGTGTGGAGATAAACTGAGCGTTACTAACTTTCTCGATGCGCTCCTCGATGTTCGGAATCGGATAAATTTGATCCTTAGTGATGGAATTAAGCTTGCGGTAATCGACGCAAGGACGAGGGTCCTTGCCCGGTACCTCCACTAAAATCAAAGGGGAGGTATAATCACTCTCACAAGCCTCAATAACGTCCAGCTCAAGCATTTTCTTTACCTCAGCTTCCATAATATCGCGCTGGCGCGGCGGCACCCGGTACGCCTTGGACCGTACCGGCTCTGCCGAGTTAAGTTCTATGTCATGAGTAAGCACGGAAGTCCTACCTGGCCTATCAGAGAACCGACCTCGAAACTCTTGCAAGAGCTCGTGCAGCTCGGTTTTCTGCTCAGGCGATAGCGGTGCTTTCAATACCAAGTCACTAATTACTTGTTCAGTGCCTTCCCTGTTCGTCACTGAACCCAATCCCGGAAGCTCGACCGGAAGCTCTTCGGGAGCGTTTACCATCATACACACCACTGCTTCCCGTTGTCTATATGGTTTGAGCAGATTACAGTGGTAAACCTGCTGTACATTACGTTTTCCTGGTAGGTTCACTACGTAGTTAACGTCCGACAGTTTTTGCACAATCCGTGCCGGACCCTCCCACTGCACATCGAGCCTGTTTTTCAGCGATGTCCGTAAAATCATTACGTCGTCGCCCACCTCAAAACGACGGGCCCTTGCTGTCCGATCATAATAAACTTTGGCCCTCTGCTGGGCTTTTCTCAGTGCTTCACCTGACAACTCCTGTGCCCTTTTTAAACGTTCGAGCAGCCCCAGTACGTACTCCACCACGACTGGGTCGTCGCCCCGGCCTTCCCACGATTCTCGAAGCATGCGTAGCGGAGACCGCAGCGTGCGACCATACACAAGCTCAGCTGGCGAAAACCCCGCAGCCTCATGGGGCGCGGTTCTCAATGCAAACATCGCTGCAGGCAAGCATAGCTCCCAGTCTTTTTTCTTTTCAAAACACAACGCTCTCAATACTCGCTTCATGACGGAGTGGACCTTCTCAACGGAGTTCGATTGGGGATGGTACACGGAGCTATGTAAAAGCTTTATTCCACACCTTTTTACAAAGGCCGTGGACAAAGCGCTTGTACACACCGTGCCCTTATCTGACTGGATTTCCGCAGGAAAACCAACCCGAGCGAATATGGACAGTAGTGCATTAACAATCTCAACCGAGCTGAGCTCTTTAAACGGTACGGCCTCGGGGAACTTTGTTGCTGGGCAGATCACAGTCAAAATGTGCTCTTTCCCGTTAACAACGAGGTCTCGTATGTACGGTTCGAGAAGCTTCATGTTCTCGTCGCCACTGCATACTGACAAAAGCACGAGCTTTGTTTTCGCTTCGGGACACTGCGCCGAAAAGTGTCCCGGCTTCTGGCAAGTATAACACTCGCGCGGCTGCCTTGCCTCGAACCTCTTTCTGCGTTCGGCTTCCGCCGTCTCTTTGCGCTCGGACGGACCGTTTTCACTCTGGTCCGCACCACGTTTGCCCTCCTTTATTCTAATGGGCGTGAACTTCGGCCTCTCAAACTTCGAGCCGAATTCACTCTTTTGACCGTCCTTAGCTCCGCGAGCCCGACGAGTCACAAACTCCTCTGCTAGCTCGGCGGCTCTCGCCACCGTACTAACGTCTGGCCTGTCCAAGACCCAGTACCGAACGTTCTCCGGTAACCGTCTATAAAACTGTTCCAGCCCGAAACACTGCAGAACCTTGTCGTGATTACCAAAGGCCTTCTCCTCTTTGAGCCATTCCTGCATGTTTGGCATAAGTTTGTAGGCGAAATCCGGATACGACTCATTTTTGTCTTTCTCAGTTTCGCGAAAGTTCCGACGGAACGCTTCCGCTGACAGCCTGTACTTTTTTAGCAGACTCGACTTCACATGATCAAAATCATCTGCCTCCTCTTTCTTCAGGCGAGCGATTACGTCGGCCGCCTCAGCGGGCAACAAAGTGAGCAAGCGCCGTGGCCATGTTTCCCGAGAAAACCCCTGCTGCTCGCACGTTCGCTCGAAGTGAACAAGGAACAAACCAATGTCCTCTCCAGTCTTAAACGACCGCATCAAGTCAGTCATTTTGTACAATACCCGCTCTCCTGCACCGTGTGCCTGACCTCCACTACGAGCGCGTTCCATCTCTATTTCGAGACGCTTCATTTCCAAAACGTGTTGACGCTCCCATTCCTCTTTCTCTTGTTTTTGTTTACGTTCAAGTTCCTCTTTCTCTTGTTTCTGTTTACGTTCAAGTTCCTCCTGTTCTCTTTGTTCTTTACGTTCCTTTTCCTCAATGGTCTCAAGGCATTCCGCGAGCTCATCATCTTCAGCCTCCAACGCAAGAATAGCCTTCAGCAGCTCTGGTTTTCTGAGTTTGTCTGAGACATCCAGACCCAACTCTCTTGCAAGTTCCAGTAACTTCGGTTTGCGTAACGATTTCAGATCCATGGCCGCTCCGAGTGCTGCTTTCTCTACTGCCCCTATTGTCTTGCCGCACTAACCCGGCAGCAACGACAATCCCAATTACCAACTCTGTTTCTGACACTTAACAAAACACTGGCAAAACTTAGTAAAGTCCCGCACTCACCAAACCTCGCAGCCAAGAACCCAGCGCAGTCGTTCCGCTGCAGGCAACCAGTCATCACACAGGGCTGTTGCACTGCTCCCGACTCGCCGAACTGCTGCTCAGCAAACCGTTGACCACGTCTCTCCGCTGACGTCCGTTGACTCGATTCCACCGCTGGCAACCAGTGATTAAAGATCAGGTAGCATGGTCGTGCCGGAGAGGGGTTGAGGAAGGTCGGAGACGAGGTTTAAGGGAAAGACAAGAAGAAGAACTTTATACAAGGGAATTTACATAAATACAAACAGCAACTGAGAGAACGTCTCAGTAAGAGAGTCTCAAAACAAGGAGCAAAGCTACAAGACGATGAGCTCAGATGGTCAGGAGCTACTCGGCCGTCCAAGGCGCCGAGTTTTATATCCTTCCTTTTCCCTGGGCTCCATAGATGGGGGCGGGCTTGTCGGGAAAGGAGGGTCCTGAAAGTTCACTGTGGCACCCACACACACACACACACTCAATAGGGAACACGTCCCCGTCACGTGATGGGAGAGAAGGATGCACTCTGCGTCGCGCAGATTCTGGAAGGCTCTCGAACAGCGTTCTTGCGCCTTTCATGTGGTCGCACGTGCTCGGGGTAGGGGAAACGGTCGTTGACCACTTCTCCCTGGAAGACGGTTGCTGCTGTCAACTTGATGTGCCCCTTGGAATGTCTAGTACTGCGGAACGTGGCAGCTAACTTCTTTCTGTACTGCAGAGCTGGCTGGCCAGATGCGGGGTGGATGACTGACGCCGCTTCCGTGGCTAATTCAGGCGTTTACCCCGCATGCCTTTCGTGACTCATCATCATTCCGCTGCAACCGCGCCGATTTTCTTCTCGCGACGAAGGCGAAACGTAACACCGGGCACAGGCGGACCTCATGGGGGGTTTCTCAAAGGAGCGCGCGTCCACCTGAGCTGAACTCATTGCGAATGCTCACGCCGAAAGGAATTACCCCCCCCCCCCCCCCCAAGTCGTCCGTCACTACCAGGGAGCAACACCTAAGGCCCCGTCTGCAATCGCGGAGCATCCCTACTCCCTCTCTACTCTCCCACTGCCGAACCATCCCACCTTCCTACCCCCTGTGCAATGCACAGAAGGAAAACCTGACCCATATCCTTCTTGCCGGTCTGCCTTCGCCTCCACCCGGCGGGCCGGGGCCACACCCATCATGGGCGGAAAGGGAGACCTCACTATGCTCCATGGACTCATCAACACAAAACATCGT